>NC_134179.1:2806787-3140008 GCF_964188355.1 Buteo buteo | reverse complement strand
GCACACAAGTTTATTACTTGGATGTTTCTGACAATTTCATGCTTTAACAGCTGCGACAGTAAACCAGAACTGGTGCCAAAGTTGATGCCTCTGCAAAGGGTCTCAAATTTGCAGCGGCAGCAATATCCTTTTCTGTGCACCCTCTGTTTATTATCTGGAAAACACAGAATAATTTTACAAAAGCATTTTTTATTGTAAAATTTTTTTAAGCTTTCTAGAAATCAAGATATTCTAAAATAAAGAAAACTTAAGCTCTACTGATGCATTGCACCCCAGTTACACACTGAACTATTTTTCAGGCTTCTAATGGTCACTACAAGCTCTCCAGATGATAAGCTTTTGTTTATGGATTTGCTTTAAATATATAACTTAGGCTTACCTATGAGAAGGCCTGATATTTGCAAATTAAATCAAGACCATCCCCATAATTTTAAATCACTAAAGAAAAGCTTGCAGACATGTCTTTTACAGATCAAATGGGAGAACTCATAGCTGATTTAATTCAAATTCTGTTAGTGCCAAACACCCAGCATTCCAGAAGTAGTAAATTGTGTATCCGATTATCACTTGTATAGTTCAAGGGACTGCATTTAAATGAAAATTATGAAAACGAAATGGACTTGAAATGCCTTTTTGACTAGAAAAATGAGTGTTGAAAGTGACAGTTGCTCAGGGAAAGTGTTTCTAAAAATATTAATAGTTTTACTACAAGTGGCTTTAATAAAGATTTAAAGAATATTATTGCCAAGTTTTCCTCTTGTTGCCTCCCTCCTTCCCCCCTCCGGTGACAAGGTAACCTACAATACTCAAAAATATGAAAATGCCAAACACTGAGAAAAAGTTTTTTTAGTAAGAATGGCTTTTGTGTTTGAGCACAGCGGCTGTGTTCTCAGCTGCTGGACCTCCCATCGTTCCTTCACATGCACACAGACCAGAACATGGCAAGCCACAACATTAATGTCTTCTTGAGAAACCCTCCTTGGACAGGTCTGCCAACAGGCTTGATAGAACAACAGGCTACATAACTGCAGGTACTGGGGGTGGGGGGAGAAACCAACCCAAGAACCAAACCAAACTATGGTGGAAATTAGAGACGCAAGAAAAAAAACTCGCTTCTAAATGCAGAGCAGACTCCAGAAAGAAAAGGTTGGGCATGCTGAAACACCGTAATTTATGGAAAAAAGCAACTGGGCAGCTTTACTTGGTGCAAAACCCACACAACTTTATAAACCATTACCTCCAAATGCTTTTTCCTTCCTTATCGCTTCTATGCCAAGTTCCCTCTCCCAGAGTATATGTTGACCAACATACTGACCCTTCATTACAGCTTCTGAATTGCCGCCTTTTAAATGGTGCCTCTCAATTTAACAGAACAGTAAACCTGGTGATACTTTTACGCTTTGTTCGTCCAGAAGCCTTCTTTTTCTTTTCATAAACAAATCTAACTGAATAAAGCCTTAAAAAATTTTTCAGTCTGTAGCAATAAGGCCAGTAGAAATGATTTCAGCATCTCTGAGTGACCAGGCCTTTGCTTGGTTGCAGCACGGCAACACAGCACAAGAGCTAATATTACCGTGTTAATTCTAAACTAACTACATGCTAGCAAACTGAAATATCATGTAGTAACAGAACTTACATTTCAAGCTTTGAATACAATTTTCAAAAGGTGAGGTCAATTAAAAAGATATCCATTGGGCAAACTAGGGACAAAAAAATAATGTTTCCAAATAAATCTTTAGGCAGAAGTTTCAAACAAGTAACAGCTATGCTCCTCAGTAATCTCAATCCCAATGCACAATTACCAAATGATTTCCCAATATATTGCTTCCAAAGCAGAAAAGGCACAGAAATATTTATTGCAAAGAAGGTCAAATAAAAATCACTTGGCATAATTTTACTATCATAGACAGGAGGAAAAAAAGTGAAGGAAAATGGCTACAAATATTCCCGATCTAAGTTCCTACACAGCAGACAAACCTGACAGATTTGATGCTTTCAGAAATATAGCCTGTCTATAACAACACCAACTCCAAGAACGTTCCCAGGGCAACAAAAAATAACGTCTGACACAACTTCAGAGATTGAAAGATAGTTCTTTTACTTCAAGCCACTACAAGACTTTTATTCAAGTTTTGGCTTCAGTGCAGAAGTCAAACTATATGCCTGCTAGAACAATGCACAAAAAGCGCATTTCGGATCACAATGAAAGCACTGCATTCTTGGAGCTGGCTAGAAAACCTTTTTCACTCAAGTCGTGCCAGGCAGTGTTTTTCTTCAGGAAGAAGATGCACAAAGAAATGCACAAAATGCTATACACACAAGCTAAAACAATGCATCAGCCTTGTTGGTTTCATTCATGTTACAGGTCCCATGCTACTGGCACAGGATTTTTCTTTTATCTTAACTAAAGCTTTTAAAGCAGACCAATGCAAATGTTATCCTTGACATGACTGGATTTCTGTGCATACAACACAAGCTAATCGCCTATTTATCCACAGATTTGTTCTCATATTAAAAACCTTTAAGGATTTCCTGCCAAGTGATTCAGTACTTAATTTTGCCCTTTAAGGTGGGCTATATATGAGAATACTACAAAACTCAGTAACATTCTGGAGAATTTTTTCCTATCACATTTTTGGTCATAATCAAATAGATTGAATTCCTGCTCTGGTCCTCCAGAAGTTATTGCTACCATATAAACTTCGCCTCTTTGGTTTTCATGCCAAACGTACTCATGTTGACAACAAAAGCAAAACCTATATTTGATGTTGGAAGGGTTCAGCTTTTTCTTGTGGCTTGATCAACTTAGAATAAATATAAAAGATGCAAGGGGTTTGGAATTTTTGGTTTTGTTTTTAAAGAATCCTCTTGAATTTTTAAGCCAGCAATGGCCTCCTTAAAAATTTCTCCTCAGTGTGTCACAACGCATGTGACAATCTAAAAAAATTACACAAGTTTTCAAATTAGTTTCTGTAAAATTCCATATATTGTTATCATCATTGAGTATCATAACACTCCTACAGAAAAAAAAAGAAAACAAAGGAAGAAGGAAGGGGGAGAGGAACACTTACTTCAAAACAATAACCTTCAAGAACTTGCAAAAAGGAGAAAACATAGCTCTTCTCCCAATACTTCTTTACAGAAAGGCTGATGAATTTAAGAAATATATACAACCCATGCATTCAAACAGAAGCTTGAAATGCCTTTTTAACATAAGCCAAGCAAAAAAAGAAAAATCCAATAAAGTTATACAGAAAAAAACCCCACTGTGTATTACTGAGAGACTGTAATTTCTTTTTCATGTTTGCCTTGGAGTCGTGCATTCTTGCATTATGTGGCATCTGAGTATACAGATATATTATTTCAGTATTTTGCAGCATCCTCAGTAGCCTATGTTCCCCCACTTTCTCCTTTGCACATAGTTCTTCAAACTTGCAGCTAATCAAAAGAAATTTCTGGGATCTTAACTTCCATTTTTAGTACTGGCCTACTTAAAAAAACAAAGGGAACCCAACAATACTAAGACATGCTTCTCTTTTTTTGAAAATGAGGAAAAGGAAACAATACCTCTGTTCCTCCCTTGATCAGATTTTTGAGGCAAACAGGCTTACAGACTTTCAAGACCTGTTAACAATTCACCCAGCCTGGCATAACGTATGGAAGGAAAGCGGCTAGGGAAAAAAGAGGCAACCTGCAGCTAGAATAGATTTGATGTAACATCAAACCACTCTGGGGTAGCGGTAGTGGGACACCTTACTTTTGACTAAACTCTGGGACTCCTTCTGCCCAATTCAGTTTCACTGGATTCACTTAAATCCTTTGTGTCTGACTTCCTGAACAAGCATGTCTCTGTCAGATTCCCATGCTTCGTTCGTTAGTCCACGAACAGCAATTTGCGAAGGCAAGAGCAGGATTTTTCAGAGCCCTTAGTTACTCACATCACACCAATCAATTTTTCCAGTGATCAGGGAGGAACGGCTGACAACAAAACCTTGGCAGATCACGTGGAAGCAGCTGACTTTGAGCAAGTAAAGCCTTTGAGAAAAGGAACTGTATATGCATCATCGGTACGCACTGGGCATTTCTGCAAAACCTACTCTAGGAAATGAGTTAAGATCTAATTCTGGTCTAGATTTCCACTGTCCTCAATCCTCCTTACTTTTTCCATAAGAACTAGCCTGCTTTATGCCAATGTATGTCCAAGATGACTGCAATAAAGACTGAGTGACAAATTAAAAAAGGACACAAAAACTTAAACATTACATCAAGAATTATACAGATTCCATCATCATGGGATTTCAACTGGCTACATACCATAGTGGGCTCAACTACGCTACATTAGGAACTATGCACATAAAGCGGTCCGCATCCTAATTTTCGGGCAAACTTAGTTTTACAATGACATCTAGGGGGTCCCTCCGTTTTGGAAGAGTCCAACTGAGGCCTCTAGAAAGCCGATTTGCTGAGCTCTTCCCAGTATCCTAAGCTTCAGTGCAAAAGAAGAGGCTCTCTCTTCTCAAATAACCCCTAACTGAACTGGCACCAAACACCTCCAGGTGTCTGTTTTGCAGACAGTATTCCCAATGAAGTCAAGCACTGTCATCATGTTCCATCTATACCGCAAATCACTGGAAACTGGAGAAAATAAAAACACAGACTTTCAAACTTATCACGAGTGAAGGAACAAGGCATAAATGATGTTCCAATCCCTGCATCAGCTCCAACGAGGAAAGGACACGCTTTCACTCCCAGTACAGAAAAGCACGTGTGCAGCACCCACATGTGTATTGCAGCTGTCTCCACCCCTTATGCTTTCTGCTGAAACTTCAATAGTCTAACAAATGCATTAATTACAATTTAAAATGAACCTGCACTTGAAGGGGGGGGGGGGGGGGGGGGGGATGAAAAAATGATGTGGCAGGTACCCTTGGTGGCAGTCTTAAAGGACAGGCATTTACAATTACGTGATCATTTTAACAAGGTGGCTTTCCTCCCTCTGAAGCATTTTTGTCCTCTGCACACTGCAGCTTATCCAATGTGCTCAGCAATTCTATTTATATAGACGTGACTCACCTTAGAACTGCCTCAGACAATGTACCTCTTCTACTTTCTCTTAAAAAAAAACCATAAAAACAATAACAAGGAAAAAATATTGTGGAAATAAGATCTCTCCCTGAAGTTCATCCCAAAACGTTGACCAGACTGTAAAGACAATGCGATATTCAAGGTTCAGAATGTTCAAAATCAACATGGGGGTCTCAGGTGAGCAGAGGCGAACTGCTAGACCAGAAACTGTCATCCTGATTCCACGTGACACTGCCATATGCCTAACACAGCAACAGCATCAGGAATAAGAAGATCCAAGACATCATCTGCACGCAGAGCATCATTTCCAAAGTGTCTTAAATGGTCAGACAAGTTAAACAGTTATTTCTTTTACTGTAGTCCCTTAAGTGAATTGTTATGTTGCTTTTATTGTTATATTGAGGACATTCCTTTAAAATAAGAAAAATAAGGAATAAAGCAGTGAAGCTTGGCTGGAAGGTTAGGCACACATGTCCCTAGAGATCTCTCATCTAAAGTCTGGGAAAAACAGGCTTTAATCTACCTTGGTACTCCATAGACTGTAGAAGAGAAATATTTTGCAGATGGTGTTCCTGAGGGGGTGTGGGAAGCAGGGAAAAATAACTTCTCCAGATTCAGTCTTTCTACAATGCCTAAAGGTAAAAAGGAATCGGATTTCTGTCACTTCTTCAAATTCTACTTTGTTTTGTTATTTAGCTCACTCCTCGCTGCTTCCTTCTCTCAGTTCCCTGGAACTCCGTCCACATGCTTCCTCTCCGCTACAACTCATCCCCTTCAGCTAGGCAAAACTGTTCCAAGGCTGCAGCCACCTTGTCACCAAAGTCACCCAGTCTTCACTTCCTAACAGCTCTGTCCTCGTAAGAGCTTCTCATCAACTGCACAAGAAGGAGGATATTTTATCTCTTTTCTCATCTGTGTAACAGGGTCAGAACAGCCAGACAGACTCACAGCCACTGAAATGGACATTCCAGTTAAAGTAATCAATCTCCTTGGGTACATGTCCTTCCTTCCCCAGAAGACTGCTTGTGGGTGCAGGTTCAAGGACCTACATTGAAACTGGGAGTCACAAAAAGTCATAATGGCTTAGGAACGATTTACTGATTCATTATCAATACCAGCAACCAGACTAATTTGATAAAGAACATCACTTCCCACTAGAAAGCAGTAAGCACTTCTGACAGAATAAAGCAAAAAACTCTTATCCTGTCCTCTACCACATCCCAGCTA
Source organism: Buteo buteo (assembly GCF_964188355.1). Lineage (NCBI taxonomy): Eukaryota > Metazoa > Chordata > Aves > Accipitriformes > Accipitridae > Buteo > Buteo buteo. The sequence goes on along the minus strand of NC_134179.1, from coordinate 3,133,696 downwards.
TTTCAGTTAATTTTAGATGATATACCATCTACAGCAATGTCTTTTGTTTAAAAGTGTATGGTCTCAACTGCATGCTCATAAAAATCCCTTGTTCCAATAAGAAAAAAAATGGATTGCTTTTTTGTTTATTTTAAAGCTCAGTACAAAAAGATCAATTTCTTCCTTCATGCAGACCTAATGCCCCAATTGGCAAAACTTAACAGTAATAATCTCTGCTCAGAAAAGGCTGAGTTGTTCTTCCCAAATGCCTCAGCTGTAAGTAATCTTATGTGAACCACTGTGAAAGAAGTAAAATCCAGCTTGTCCTCATACACAAACATGAACTGAAATATCAGCATTCCTCAGTGAGGTCCAAAGTCAGAGAAGGCTGTTCAGCACATAACATGTAGGTCTACGTGCAGTTAAGTATGTGCTGAAGTGCTTCTGGGAAGTGAAGGGCCAAGACAAACCTCCTAAATATAAGCCATTTCTCCTGGTCTCTGTGTGTTGTGTCGTAAAATACAGTTTTCTTGGATCCTCAGACTCTACCATAAGCCTACCCTAGAAGAATCCAAGACAAGCTCTTCTGTTTCAGGCCTGCCAGATACTGTTGCTAAGCTTTTTTTTTTTTTTTTTTTTTTTTTTAAGGGTATCCAGCCACAGTTACATCACAAGACAATCCAATAAGGACACCAAAGCAGCCCAGATTTATAGGAATGGAAAGGAAAGGCTCTCCAGCAGCTCTTTCATTCCCATCCTTTTCAGAAGGATGGAGCAGAATTAAAGATCTCAAATCACCACAGCTATTAAGAAACCAGGAGGTACTCCAGCTACCTGCAGACTCACACAGAACACAGGAAGACTGTTTTGGTACAGAAACTGCACAGGATGACCTTGAATTTCCTCCTCAGGTGCAAAACTCATTTAAGTATGCCTCACCTCACACTCACTCTGACATTTCAAATGCCATCAATAAGATGTCCTTATTGCATTTGGTTTCAATGGGCAAGTCCTATGAATGGAAACTGAATCAGGGCAGAGTCGGTTAAACAAAATTTTTGCTTTGCTGCTGCCTAATTAGATGATGCTGACTAATCCTCTGCATTACTTTACAGTGAAAGGAACCCAGCAGGAGTGTTAAGATGGGTTTTTAAAGAGCTAAAAGCCATGAATGATTTCCTTTTACAGGGAGTATTTCTCTTCCACAAGTTGCTTCATCAAGTGTTCTTTTCTAAGATTATATTCTGCACAAAATGTCTCTGTGGCCTACAGCATTAGAAGTTCAAAGAACAGTGTAAGGAAACAGAAAAGTTGAAGAGTAGAAAAAGCTGGACACAATCTCCTACAAAATTTTCCATACAGAAGTGACTACAATGAGAAATGATTTGCAGGACTGGCCTCTCGACCTACCCTCAAGTAAACAGGGACTATATATTTTTGCTCTCCTCTTGCAAAAATGTAGACATGTGGCTACCTGTAACCACAATGTAGCCCCTTACCAAATTCACTAAGAATTCCTCATGGGTTTACAGTGAGGCATGCGCAAGCAGCCCTTGCAAAGCTCAACTCCATGCTTGTATAGTCCTGTTGGACTGAGAGAACCTTAACAGACTTAACAGTGCTAGAAATTTAAATCTAAAATGTTCTAATCGCTTTCCTTCCCTCAGAGATCCTACTAAGTGACAGCTGCAAAATACACAAGTTGAAAATAAAAAGGCCCCAGACTGAACTATTCAAGGATGGGAAATCATTATCAATATTTTTTGAAGCTTTAACAGAATGACATCATCAACTATCTCATTATGTCAACCAGTTCCTATGGCAAGGAGAATTCAACTGCTCAAGCCTTCTTTTTTCCTCCAAGCTTAGCTTGTTAAGGTATGATCAATTAGGAAGCATAATAGCCCTACTGGAAAGACAAGGCAAACAACAATAGAAGCCCAATCAGCAGGGGTCATTAAAGTGTAAGGCAGAACTGTTCAGGAACTAACACTCCATAGTCACATTGAGTATGTAGAGCCTTCTCCATCTTCAGTGATGTCGGCCAAGGGAAAACAAACACATTTTGTAGTTGGTGAGTTTTCAATAAAATTTGAAGTAGAATGACCTCAATGCTCCAGTGTTTTACTTTTCATAATGTAGATTTCCCAATATCATTTAAAGGCAGACAGCACTCTTAATTTAAGTTGCACCCTAACCTCTTCTGTGACTTGAGATACAGATCAAAAGCTGCTCCATACTGCTAGCCATGTATGTGCAAATCTAAAGAACACTAACATCATACTTACGGTGATCGTTACTGGGAGAAATTCAACCCTCTACAGTCAGGATGCTCAAGGCCTCACGTACCATATTAGTTCACGTCAGCTGCAAGTTAAAGACTGACTGCTACACGGGGCACCTTCTTTAGCTTCCTGCGTGTGGATCTTGAACTGTATTAAAAAGTACTTCTTAGGAAAGGACAATTTCTGAAGCACAGCTTTATCCTTAAAAATAACTCAACATAAACACCCTTCTGCTCAACAGCATAGCTCCTGAAAGCCGTACAAGGTCAGATATACCTCATTACTTTAGTTACAAAACCGGGTCAACAGAACTGCCTACTTACTTCAATTACTTACCAACAGCTAACCCACTGGGAACAACGTGAGGGCTGCAGTACTCGCTGAGGACAGACTTCTAAGTCTCAGGCTTACCTGAACATGCAAGTTGGCTCAACCAGTCTCTGTTACCAACGATTATGCAGAAATTGGGGTTAGTGACAGAGGAGAGAACAGGAGGAAAAGACAGTTGGGTTTACAGAGCTCCCAGGTTTGTGCAAGGAAAAAAAAAAAAACCAAAACCTTCTACTTACACTGCACATACGCTTGGTCAGGAAACAGAATGAATAAACCCAAGTCCACACAGCTATTTTCAAAGTGCAGCTGCTTTCAAAACAACTTCTTGGGTATATCTGCAGGTAAGCGTCTACCTTGCGTGTAGCTTTGTAGATGTCATATTTTTATTGGCAGACAATTTTACGAGTACCTACTGCAATAATGCTCAAAAAAATGTAGATGCATACATATTCTTGCATACAATTAAAATAATAACTAGTTCCCATAAAGGACATACATGCAGGTAAGTTAAAAAATAGTTGATGCAGAATCACTGAACCTGAGGAAGCGTGCAGGCATTAATTAAGTCAGTACATAAATGCAGAAGATACACTGCTGGAAATAACTTTTGCTCAAGGTCACTGGTGAAGTTGTTTTAATGTAATTAATTTAATAGCATTTAGAATAATTAAAAAAAATTGGCATAAAGCAGTAATTCCTATGAAGCACAACAAGCAGCCAAGGATTGTGCATCACTTATAAACAAAAAAATCACTACACCCCTAGCTGGCGTTAGCTGTGCTGGGAGAGGGTTAACCAGATTCTGCTGACTCACCAAGGCAGCTCAGTCATTATCCCATCCAAACAGGATGCAGAAGAAAGTCCCTTGAAAGTCAGGACCCAAAATGCAACTCCAGGGAAAAAAGGAATGAAGTAAGTTCGATGTTAGCTCTTTTCTATAAGAGTAAATAGCATGTCTTCCCCTTCATTATTCAGATAACGTGAAAACATTTAGGAAGAATTTCAGCTGGTCTCAAATAAAGACATGGAGTGAAAAAAGATTTCAGCTTCTCATGTTAAAGACAGAAGACTCAATTTCATACACCACTTCTTTCCTTTACTAGGAACCTTGTCACTTCATTGTCCAGCAAGCAGGCCCACCGTGGCAGACAAGAACAAAATGGAAGAACAGCAGCCAGGGGAGGATGAAACACCTCAGGACATATTTCAGGCCCAACAAAACAGATTTAATCATTTTCAGTGCCTTTTATTCCAAACAGCATGTGACCTATTTTAGGCCTCGCTCTGAGTTGACTATAATTAACTGTAATTTGTACAGATTTAATACATGAACTGGCTTGCTAAAAAAAAAGAAAAAAAAAAAACCAAACCAAAACCCAAAACCTTAAAGCAGGGCAATTTCTAATGTTAAAAACGTCAGAAACTCATTTTTAAGTTAAAACAACAGACAAAAATACACTATACATCAGGTCTATATAATATTCTTTCTAACACAGCTCCAAGGTAAACATTTTAAAGAGGCTTTTGCACCATCTCAAGCCTTAGCACAAGGACAAAATGTGATTCTGTAGTCTGAAAAACTCTAATAAAAATGCATGTTTTAAAATATGTTTTCTTAGTGCTGAGACTCTTATATTTCAGAATTTGGTTTTGCTTTGTAACACAGTCTTAAAAACTTTTTGCAGACATTACAAGAATAGATGCATTGAGTTACCTAAGGAAGAGAGTACTAAAGAAGAAACTGAAACAAAACATTCAGTTGCCAAAACCCTACATGGCTACACACTTCATTGCTCTTCTAAGCTTCTTCATCTCCATAAGCTCCCTGCGCACTACTCACCTCAAAACAGGCTCTCCTGTAGCCCCCCTTTCCCTACACTTGAAAGAAAAAAAGCCCTTTACCTCCAGCCTGTAAATCGACGTAAGGCTCACCAGGTTACTCAGCTAACCTGCAGGTCTTCCCCAGCAATCTTCCCTTACGGGGTGCTTGGTAATAGGGAAAAAGTGAGGTATGGGCCGAGTGAGTGATTCTGGATGCAGCAGCACTCTCCTGGCCACTAGCTCAAACTTACTGTGACACCTACAGAGAAAAAAAGTAACATTAACCAAGCGTAGAGCTCATAAGCTTATCTCTGGGACAGAAACAGAAGATTCCACCCGTAATCTTAACTGCCATTAAACCCTCATATGAAATTCAGCATGCCACTTTTTTTCCTTTGTCCTCATTTCATCTACGAGGAGGCCTAATTATAATTTCCCTACTTTACTTATCTTGGAATGACGAGCACATGATTAAAACAAGAATTTTGCCGTTACATAAAACACAAGTTTGTGTAAGTTCAAATGAGATCCCCAACACTGGCGAGACACGTACTTATTTTCAGTCTCCCATTCTCTTCTCTCCTATTTCCTTACTTGAGAAAACACAACTGTTTCTAGCCTTCCTTTCCAGTGCCACCCCCAGTGTCACACAAAATCCCAGGAGTGAAGATAAATAGAAGTTCTGTTTCAGAAACTAATTCAGACATTCCCCTAGGAAAAAAACCACAAGAATAACTTCTTACTCATTTATATGCAGGCCTTCCTTTTTTTCTCCCTCCCAGACACTCTTATCTATGCTACAAAATTTTCTCTGTCCGTGAAGGTGAGTTATCACAAAATCCCTTTTATAGTCAACAGGAGAAAGAAAAACAAGAAAACTACATTGATTTTAATTAGACCTCGGCATACCGTACATTTCCAAATGGATAAATCTTTCTGCCCTACACCTCCAATCTGTTACTGAAATGACATTTCTTATGCTTTGTATCCCTCCTTTGTTTGAAATTTTTATTTCTCTGGTAACTTTTGAAACAGACAGTTTGTGGAGCAAAGAATAATAAGCCCATGAAATCTTTTGTAAGGAAGGAAAGCAAAAAAAAAAACAACCACTCCCAGTGCCCTTATCTCTATCAGCACCTGCATAAAAAACACCCACTGTATTTCACTCCAACACATCCCTTCAATGAAGATAGCCACATCTGCTTCAAAATTCAGCATCAGACTTGCGCCAGAAGTTTTCCTGACTAATACTGCAAAGGCTGGCTGTGAACTAAGCTGCAATAACTGCAAATGGAAAGCAAGTCTGATAGTTTTGCAGTGCTGTCTTGGCAAGCCAGAAAACAGATGAGGGATGGAAAGAGTGTTGGAAATGGAATTAATAATTAGTAGATGAGATGACATTCAAGTAGAGGAGATACAATAAAAGCAATAAGACACCATTCTGACTTGACAAACTTCAGATAAAGTAACTGCAAGTTGACAGAACATAGATAGTCACTAATGATGTAAAAAACAGGGTTAGGAGTACTTGGAAGCATTAACTTTCCCTGCGTAGTCATCATTACTACAGCCCAGACAGAACTTTTTTTGCCTCTCTGCAATTTAAATTGCACCTGTTTTGCATTTGGCTTCCAGGAAAATTTTGTTCTAAATCAGGAAAATAATCTTTTTCAGAGGAAAGCTAGTTCCTAGCACCACAGTCGAATGAATAAATACAGCAAAGGCACATGCAACTTCTATCTTGCAGGGTGTTTAAGAGAAAGGCTTTGAATTCATTCCAGCATTTAAACAAAAAAGGCAACGTCCAGCCAAAATAATCATGAAGCTAAGAAGAACACACAAGCACACAAATGCAGTCCAGGTAGCCATCAGTGAAGTATAAGATATTAGCAGACAAGTACTGCAGAACTATAAGAAGTTTCGGCTCCAAAGCATCCACACCTGCTTAGCTCTGGGTTGAACTCCATGCCAGCAAAACTACTAGGATGTGCCATAAAATGCCAGAGGATGTGCACAAAAAAAGCACAAAGCTCTGTTAATTTACAGAATAAGTCAACTTCCAACACACTGCAAGTACAGACAAGCCAAAAGAGAAGATTCTTATGAGAGACAACACAGGGCAGGAACAGCTGTATGACCCCAGATGTGCCCTACTTCTCAGTCGGCAACTTCTTTGCCCCCTTGCAGCAACCCGTAACGCAGCCAGATTGTGAGAGCGGATCTTTCCTACAGCGCCGAGAGCTCTTGCAGCAGTTCACCATCTGGTTCTGCTTCTGCTCTTTGCTTCCATGTCAGGCCACTCAGACACTGTCGTAAACGTGGTCTGGCTGAACAGTGTCACCGAAACATCCTCTTCTATCAAAAGCGTCATCCCAAAGAAATAAGAGCGTGTGGACATAAGGGGAGCGGGGAGCAATAACACAAAAATATCTGAGAAGAAATACAGCACTGGAACAAGAAAAAACACTCTCGGAACGCAAAAAGGATATTGATATAGGAACCAAGGATGAAAAAAAATTAATAATAATGGAAGGGTAGTTCCCTGCTTGCTCACTCTAAGAATTGTGCATCATAACATACCCTATACGGTTGCTTGTAGAAGCATTTAATCTAAGGGTTGGTAGGTCAGAATCATCCCTTTTCTAGAAAATGCTACTGATTGGGCTTTATCCAAAATGAAAAGTGTTAATTGTTTACACCAGCAGTGGAAGCAGCAGCAGCAATCACTGTCATCACCATTTTCTACTATTCCTCTTTGGTTTTCAATTTTCTCTGCTGTGGTAGCAACTATTCCTTGCCACTAGCTCCCCTAAATAGTAAGGATTACTCTTGTTTCTGACTGTTTTCTTATTATTATTCTTATTTGTAAACTTACCACCACCACCCCCAAACACAGGGCTTGTCACAGGGTTTGTTTAGTAAAGAATAATGACACTTTAAAAGGACCACCATTGAGAACGGACTGGGGATTTTGGCTTTCTAGTACCATTCACATCAGGATAAAGGCTTCTGCTAAAGATAGCAGCTATTAAAAAGCATCCTTCCCGTTCAGATGCCCAGCTTGAATCACCATGCAGTTTTGCCTTTCTGACAGTTGACCAAACTACCACTGCCTGTTTTGAATTATAGCTACCTCTTATCTCAACTGAGATAAGATTTCTATCTTGCCAGCCCTTAGAAGTTCTCAACTGACATGCACATAAACTGCCCTTTCATCAAAGTCAAATCAGGTTTTCAGTTTTTCTTCTATGCTATAGAGATTTACACATCACGCAGCAGCGGAGGCACTGCAGAACTCAGCAGACATGCAAAAGAGCAGGTGCCATTAATTCTTAAACATAAGGTAGGTCACAAGAACAGCTTCCTTTTTGAACATCGCAGAAAAATCGTATGTTCTTCCAAACTGATCATGCGGTTTTCAACAGGCATCGTGCTTCATGTTTTCCCAACCAAAATGCAAGCCACACTGACCACATAACTGAAATTGTGGCTGGGAAATGGAAAACATTTGCCTTCATGAATGTACTCGTAGGAAATAAATAATCATCCACTAAACACACAGAGACATAAACAACGACATTGTGCTGTTCCGAACTGTTTTGACTTGTCTCAACTTAAAGAGTTTCTTTTTTAATAAAATATATTAGCTGAACTCTCAGTAACTACACATTGATTCCCTGTTAAGTTTTTAGTACCCATACCTTCCTGATAACTAAAATGGCTGAAGCACTCTGATGTACTTATTCCTTTGAATAAAAGAACCTGTTCAGATGGAGGCTGCAAAACCAAAGGAAAACATGCAGCTTTCCAATTCTAGAACAGACATTGTAAAAGCAATGGAGTCAAGTACAACAGAAATGCTCGACAGCGGTAAGGGTAAGGTATGTATCACTTCAGTCCTCCTAGAGAATCCAGCTTAAAATACTAATAAACAAGACCAGCTCGCTCTCCCAGAAGTCCAACTTTATATTGAATTTTGAGGAGAAAGGAAAAAAAAAACCACCACCCACTGATACTACAAATGCATCCCATCCCAGAATGGAAAATTAAAAAATTAATACCAAGAAAAGTTCAATCCTATGATTAATCTTTGTTATACTTGCCCGGTACCAACCACTGAACTGCAAGATAGCTATAAAGTCACCTTCACTGAACTTTGGCCCCTCAGATACAGTAATATACATTAGAAAGTATTGAACGCTCATAATTCACAAACTGCCTTTAATCTTCAGCTCTACCAAAGCTTTGAGTAAGGTTTCAAGGAAAACCAATTTCTTGCCCCAACAGGCCCAGCACATTCAGAGAAACCTCCACTATATTTCTCTGTGATGGCTTCTTCACGAGTATTTGGGATTCAAAAAAGTGAAAAGAACCAAGCACAGACATTTTAAAAGCATTTAATCTCTTTCAACAAGAGAGATGGCCAATTCTGCCACACTGTCTCAAGCATGGCAAAGCCTGCCTGCTGACCTGCTGCTGCTCATGCATAAAGGCTGCAAGCTAATTTATACTCGCCACCTTCTTCTACTCTCCACTGCAGTACGCTTCAGTCAAAGGATGCTCAGAGATGCTGACTACCCCACAGGTACACAATACCGAAGGTCATGAAAAGAAAAGAAAACAGTGTCTCTACTTGCTAGTTTGCTTTTGTTACCATACTTCACCTATGTAAATTGGGACTATAAACATCATCTCAGTTTACATGAGAGCAATTACACCAACAATTTCAATCACATTCCAGTCCCTATAGAATCACCAATTCTTCTCAAGAGGGGCAAAAGAGACTTTCAGTGCTCAATATGAGGTAAAAGATTTCCTCTGAGATACAGGAGAAAAATTACGCATTGGTTAGCTATGAAATCCTACAGCCTTTCCAGAACTCAATTTTTTTGTGCGTAGAGTTTAAAAAAATATTTTTCACCTGCGAACAGTGTTCAGAGATACAGGGATGCTTTTTTTTTTTTTTTGAGCTACGCATTTATTACTATTTGTGTCAGAAATCTAAGTGCAAGCTACTCAACCCTAGATTACATTTATAGTCAATGGGAAGAAAAACTGACACCACTGCTCAGGGGGGAATTAAACTTATCCTAAGGCAAGTATTAAAGACAGGTCAGCTTTATCACCCTTGGGAGGTGCTGATTAGTCTGCATCAGCTACAGAGGAAGCCCAGACACAGCCATCCAATTTTTAAATGCACAAATTGGGGCAGATGTATCCTACCAGAGGAGGTGGTTTCTAACCCCGTTAATCTGGTCCAGTGACTGGAACATTGTTAGGAAAAACTTCAGGACTCACTACAAGAAAAAAGGTCACTTAAGTTCCTTGTGCAGATCTGGCTGAAATGAAGATAGCAATTTAATTTAGAATTGGGGGGGGACGACACAGAGAAACCAACCCAACAGTTCTAATTTTAAACAGTACCATCAGGTCATCAGGTCACAACCATCTCTAATCTACATTTCAGGGTGGGGGAGTGGGGGTGTTCTTGTTTTGGCTTTATAAAAGTAAGAATAAAAAGCTTCACATTTAGGGTCTGAACAACTGAATCAGGGGGATTCCAAACACAGTGGCCTTAGAGATAAAGAAAAACAAAGCTTTGCAGAAAAACTTGTCTGCATAAAGTTATTTCCAGCACAGCTGCTATGCTGTCAAATTTGGTTATCAAGGGACAAAACCCAGCTCATTCTTTGCCTTGAAATACTGTCCTTTATCCTAATTGTGAAATCAAAGTGCTCTCTTCTCCTAACCAACGATGTGTTCTGCTGTTTAATAGTCTGTTAGCATTTAACACAACAAGTTAATCAAATATCTCCAAAGTTTTCAGGAAAGAACCAATAATTGCCACAATTTGTGTCTCTTGTTTACTTTATATTCCAATATTTACTTTCATACTAAAAATATTGATTAGTTTTGCTCCCATCTGACTAAGGGGCAAATCATAAAAGTACACAAATGCTTGCTACTCTTGCCACTTTTCTCAAGAGTCAAAATAGCATGCTGCTATCCTTTAGACACATCTCCTCTAGCTGCTGTCAGCTACTCTGACAGCTATTTATACACAGGCTTCTTAAACATTTTCTAGGTAGGACGGGCATCCCTGTGAATTTGAGAAAAACAATAAAGCCAGAGAACAGCATTCAATGAGGACTCTAAAATATCTAAAATTAAATCCTTGCCACTGGCAACAGGTAGACATTTACCATGGCAGCTATGAGACAGCAGTTTCACCAGGTGAGGTAGGAAGCACAGCAGTAAGTTATTTAGCAGCAACAGATGCCTTTGAGGAAGCATTACCTCATTCTCCTCCTCCACATTCATTCCCAATTGGAATGATGATATAAAATCCACACTACTCATAAAAGACAACAGACAAATGAAGTGCCAATATGCACACAGCACAGGAAAAACAGGGAGACAGAGGGACCTCTCCCTACTTTTTCAAGTCAACACCCCTGACCCAGCTGTTTCCCCCCCTGTTGAAGAGCATCTACACTAGGGCAAAATATTAGAAACAAACAACCCAAAAAAACCCTAAAGAAAATCAGCCCCACTAATTTAATAGAGGGTGGGAAAACCCCACACAGAACAACTCATATTAGAGAAAAAGCATTTTAGGGCACCTTAGAAATACAGAGAGATGCTTTTTAAAGCGCACAAGGGGCCCAGAGGTTTCCTTTTCCCCTCTCCCCCACACCTAATCTCTCTCAGTTGCACATGCCATAAATATATGAGCTTCAGAATATAACGAAACAATTGTGTTAAGGAACAAATTCATTCTTTTGCTTTATTAAAATAAAAAGGCAGAAGGGGGAGGATTTGAAACAGATTCTGAAACAGGAAAGCAAACCAATATTTGGTCCTCCTGATAGCACATTTTTCCTGCAATGTGTAACCAGTTTCTCATTTCTCCACACATTCTCAGTATCACCACACAGCTGGGTAGAAGATACACCCATGCTGAATCTTTTGCCCCACTGAACCTGTGATGTCAACATTTCCATCTATGCACAGCTGGAGAAAGGGACTTAAAACTTCCAGAGTAGTATTACACCACAGGTGTGGAACTCACAGCAGCACTAAAAAACCTGTTACAAACTCCCACAGGATAAACCATCTCAGCAGCAACTAACCCAAAATGCCAGACATCAAAGCCTGTTGACTGACAAATACTCAAGTGGAAGAACGACTCCAAGAGTTCAACATAGATGTGCATTTGTAACATTCCTGACAGAAGGCAAAACCACAGCCCTAGCCACAAAATTTGACTTTTTTTGATTGTAGGTAAAAGATAACCAGGGACTAGCACAGCCCATTGAAACAAAAATGATTAAAAGAAAAATTGATCACCTAAACCACAAAGTTGATAGCAAAAGCAAAAGAGTAGGAAGAGATGGAGGAAAAGGTCATCCTGCATATTACTTGTAATAACAGAAGATTTAAACAGACAAGCAATCGTCAAGAATACACAGCACTCAAATTTGTAAAACCTATTAAATTAGTTCACTATAGTCTTTAATTACTGATAGGAGTGATTCCTTATTAATTGATAGAGCCCCTTAACTCAAAGACAGCAGTGAAAAATTTTGATACACAAGGTTTTTTTCAAAGCTTAAGTAAAGGCATCTTATACCCACCCACTCCCACAAATCCATGAAGGCCAGAAAACAGAGCAACCCAATTCTTTGGCCACAGGAGCAGCAACTTAAAAACAAATAAAACAAAGCCGATAAGCAACAAATTCGCTTCATGATGAACACAACATGAAATATCTTCATTGATAAATTGCTTTCATTTTTCAGAGACCCCCAAAAACAGGTCGTCAGTGTGATTTTAGCCTCTCGTTGCAAACTCATGCTCAATTGCTGTACAATTAAATACAACTATGGACTTTGATGAGGCTCTTGAAGTATATTATATAAAACACACTGAAGGGATCCACCACTTAAAGAAAAGGAACCATTCTTCTGGCACTTCTCAAAGATGAGGCACTCATTCTCAGCAACAGCAGTATCTGAAAGTACATGTGCCCAAAATGTAGGCTTGCCGTTCACATCTACATTTGTCTGTGTGTGTGTGTGTGCACGCTACAATTACTTTTATATATATATATAAACATAAACAAAATGTAGGATTCAGTGGGGGCACAAACAACATTTATAGAAATTGAGGTTGCATTTAGAAACCCTGATCTGCAATTATCGCATTCTTGTGTCCTACACAGAGACCACATTCACACATACAGTACACAAACCTGTTCTCAGACTCGCCCGTAATTAAATCAAATTACTATATTACAAAATTCCAGCTTACAGGTTTCATATTTTTTTGAATTTAAAGCTAAGCTAAATTGAAAAAAAGAAACAAGTTAAGTATTCACCACACAGAGTTGTATTCGCTGCTGAGATGTTGAGCATATAGTTAGAGAATATCCTTCCCATCTTTTAAAACGGTAGAAGTAAAAAAGGATGTGTGGAAAAGTAAGATGTTCAGAACACCTCCTGGGGGGAAAAAAGAAAAAATACAAACACAAATACTACTTCATTGATTCACCTGAGAATCAGAACTTATTTCATTTCCAGACACCCACATTCAAGCCATGAATCAACATATTTTCTGGCTGAAAGCCAGTGCTGCAGTTCTAGTTACTATGACAATATTGATGCCTCAGTGCTCCATAGTCTTACATATAAAGGTATTCATTCAAAAATAAACAAATGGGGGGGGGGGGAGTCTAGGCAACATGACAATTAAACACCTCTCAAAAACCACTCATATAAAATTCAAAACTTGCTGAAAACACAACAAGGAAACAGTCAATCCATCACGGGAGCTATTTCTGCAACAGGACACCTCTGAACTTCCCGAGTACCTCTCTCTGTAGTAAAACTTGACTTCACTAGGCTTCTCCTCCCACTCCCCCCAGGAGGCTTCACCTCCTCTAAAAACAGCTAATGCAGAGGAAAGATAATTTTTTTAAATTATTTTATTTTTGCTTGAACATGCCTTTGCTTCTCTCTGAAAGGATACACTGTTGTCCACATACACGCTGACCCAGCTCCTAATCTTTGCTACAGTTTAAACTGTTTCCAAATTGAAAATCTTCAGCATCACAGGAAGACAAGGGAGCAACTCCTACTCACCCGGATGAAAGTGTTTTAATAAAACATCATGCCTAGTTTGGTATTCTGACTGTTTCTCCTTTGATTTTACCAGAACTAAAATAAGCTTAATGTACAACTGAGATGTATAGTCATTGTATAGCCCTCTGCAGAAAGCTTCAGAATGACATTTCAAGCCCCAGATGTGATATATCAAGCCAGACCCCAGAGGAAACAGAAAGCTCTGTCTTTTCAGAGAGAATTTCATCTGCTATTGAAGGGCTTATAGACAGTCATACACCAGATCCGTTGTTTGAAAAGTTTCTGCTAACATCAGCAATGTTAAATCAAACCCACAATCACTTAAGACGAATCTCATTCAAAAGACAACTTTGACTTTTTCACAACTGGCAAGTACGCTATAAAGTCTGCAACACTCTCAAAAGCAGATCTTACAGGATCTATATTCTGTATTAAAGTTACGCTGATCTTGCACTAATGCAGAGATGATCCCTTTAATCACAAGTCTTCAGTCTCTTCTCTGCAACCTGGGTAAGTTCTCTGTAACTACAGTAGAAACTATCTCAAAAAGCACAGTAGCAGATGTAAAAACATGCATGCTGGGAGTACAACATGGTGGCAGGCAAATAGCCCACATACAAGTGTGTGTAAAGAGCCAATGGGAACAATAAAAATGAAAGAGAGGAATCTGACTATTCCCATTATGGCCCATATCACCATACTGCGTGGGAGTATCACAGCCTTTTAAATGCATTTATCCCAGTCAGGCAACTATACGTTATCATTCCTGCTGTACGGAAAGGTCCATAGAAGTGCAGTTTCTTATCTTGGCAACAAAGATAACTTGGGCAATGGAATAAGCCAGGTTGAAAATTCAGGCCTCGTTTATCTGAAGCGCGAGGGCCACTCTCCCAGTCCATGCGAGCTTACAGCAGCACACAGCTTAGTAATTAAAAAATATTTCTGTCCGTCTCCTTTGGCGTATTTTTAACATGCCGCTGAACAAAGCGTAACAGCGTAAAGACTAATGGATCGAAATTACCTGTTACCATGTCACCTAACTGACAGAGAAAAAGCACACCACTCACTCATTTCCGTGAGAACAAACTGAACTACTGTGGTCTGGGAATTGCAGGAGAAGGAACACCTCGTTGTGGTATGTACCACTCGGCTGCGTTATATTCATTTTGCCTGAAGCTTTTGAAATTAATTTCCATTATGACAATAAACACCACTTAGATGACATAGATTGTTTATTTGCAAAGTAATTGTTTTTAGACAGTCGCACTGTCATTTCTGCTAATTATAAAGCACTCTGCAGTTGCCTCGTTGGTACTGTACAAATCAGCGTTACCCTTGATCTCTCACCAATCCCCATACATTCCCCCCCCCAATAATTAATAGAAGTTAATATCTTAACCTCAAAAGATCTGCTCTACTCTCTGGGCGAGGCACTTGTATTGCAAAGGACTCTGCTGCAGAGTCCCTTTTTGCATTATGGCCTCAATTTTGTAGCAGAGAAACACATCTGGCCCTCATTAGAAGTATAATAAGGTACTGCTGAATGTGTTTTCTCTAAAAAAAAATGCATAAAATTTACACTAAATAATGAAATTGCCTTTTAAAAAGGCAGTTAGGTCATTCAGTCATTCTGAAAACCTGCCCAAAAACATAAAAAAAGCTTCCTGTAGCATTCTGGAGTCCTATTGCAATCCCCAGAATTTTTCCTAAGCACCCCCAACAACTGCACTGCAGGAAAGCCATGCTCATAAGAAACCAACAATTAGCACTAGTCTCTTTTCTTTTTTTAAAGCTTTAGAGCTTGAAAACTACTTTGGCTAGAAACGTTCTCGTATCAAAAATAATCAATAATATCAGACACACCCCTTAAGGCCTTGTAGCACCAGATCCACACAAGTATATGCGTTACCAGAAAAGCCTAATAATCCCAGGAATTTTAGTATGTCTGCTAGATTTAAAGATTAACGCTTCACATAATATATGGTGTTTTAGAATTTCAGCAATGGATTCTCACAGCTAAAATTACATGAAAAGAAACAGTGCAAAGCAGTTATTAATCTTATAATTTCATGTCTTATGACTAGCAAAAGCTAGAAATACACTGGTCGGCTGGTCCAAGGCCTTTCAGGATTTGCAGGGGTTGGATTGGGGGGGGGGGGGGGGGGCTTGGATATTTGATCTTTGTATGTTTTTTCCTTTTCTTTTTTTAAAACAATATGCTCTAAACCTATATTCAGGAAGAAAGAGAAGTTGTCTCCTACATCTTCATATTTGATGGCACTTTGAGGTAGTTAATGATTCTGCAGAAGCCAAGAGTAATGTCAAATCTTGAGGGCATCACAACCATAAGCCCACTCCAACCACACAAATACGCTTGACTAGAAAATACAATGTTTGGTAAGAAAAATACAGAAACCTTGTGCCTTGCATATCACACACAAACACAACTTGAGTTCACTACCTGCAGACACTGTCTGACACTGAAAACACATGGAATAAAGATAATGCATTCTTACTGGTAACAAAATATTCTTGAGAGCACACAAAGCTCAGCTGAGCACTGGAAACAGCCTGACTGAGGCTGTTAAAGGAGGCAGGAATAGTTACAGTTTCTTGGGAGCAACATATATATACAACTTCTCTTCAGCAGGGAATTTGAAACGTGTTCAGGCAAAATGGCTTTTGCCATGTCTCATCTTGCCTAACTTTTTAAGGCCTTCCAGGTGTGCTGCTATACCTGTATATTAAGCAATTGCCAGGTAAAAGGGAATTTTCTTTGTACTCAGTGAGCAATGCTTACACCGTGATGTTCAAATTTGTTTTTTCTATAGTTTGTCCCTCATTGTATTAAAGGTCAATGACAGCAAGGAGCCGAAAATAGCTGTTCCCTTCCATAGAAAAGAAATGGCTATTAAAGGCACCGAGTTGTCCACCCACATTTCAGGCAGTTTGAAAAGATTTAGAGTACTACTTTGTGCTGATCTTGTCAAACCTCTTCGGAGCTGTCAGGAAACGGCAGCCGTCTGACTGTCTCCAGGGCCAGATCTCCAGGAGCGCTGAGCACCCTGAACTCCATGTAACACCCAGGGGTCTGGAGGGACTCAGCACCTTCAGCAAGAACTACCAGGCAATCCTTTTCCCCACTTCTGCCCTACGCTGGCTCATTTTGCTTTACAAGTTGTATTTCCTCCTAATCATTAGGACAACAAGCCTGCCTCTCCTCAACATACCCACCCCTCCCGGCTTCAAATGTCCGATTCACTTCACTTGCCTCTTTCTCTCCTGATGCTACGCACACCCATCTCCTCAGCTGTGATCAGACTTCACCACGCATACACTGCCTTTCAGCCCCAAGCAGAGAGCTGATAAAAGTAAACCCCACTGGAAATACAGGCTAGAGAGGCTGATCACGCAACAGTCAAACAAACACGAGTACTACAACAGACCCAAGTACAATTACAGAGTAAGGCTGAAGATTTCTCTTAGTCAGAAGATTTGTAAGTTAGCTGTGAAAATGAACAAAATTCAAAACACCACCCTCAAAAGCACTGTCCCTTCACTCCAATAATGGGAAAGGGGGGGGGGGGGGGGGGGGGAACCAAAAAAAAAAAACCAAAACCAAATAAAACCCAACCAAAAAATCCCCACACCAAACAATCCCAGCCAAAAACCAAAATCCTGAAGTGCTGTATGAAGGGTCAAAATCTGAACTTCCCAACAGAGCCAGATTAAAACAAACAGCATGTTTTGTTTGGAGTAGTTATTCAGAACTGAGAAAATTCTGTGGAAATCACTGCAAAGCAGGAAATGAACACTTTCTGGTTCAATTTATTACCAACACTACAATGACACCAATAGGATTCTTGCTAGAAAATGAGAATAACTTCACAGCAGAGCAGTCTGTGAGTCAGGCATCCCTGTTCTATTTCAAGCTGTAGACTCATTTTTTGTTTGACACAGGAAAGGTTTGCTTAGCATCTTTATTTCCTAATGACTTCAAATGCTTACTGTTTTTCTCCTCTATGCTTTTGCCTTTCCAGGTCCACAATGGAGACAGCTCCCTTATTATTTCAGAGCACTGTTAGCAGCTCAGTAATTATAAAACACTGAGTTCACCAAATAAAACATATACACATGCTATAAGTAACTCTATGATCTTCCTGTAACACTTCAACTCTCCTAATACATGGTGGTTTTACTCCTTCCCCTGGCAGCCAAAACTGGCACATGACTGTGGTCCACCAAGAGAACAGCAAGAATTCAGCACATCCCACATACATGGCACACGAAGGCTGAGTAGTCATCATCTGTAGTAGAAGTGGATGTCGAAAGAAAAGATTTCATTTTTAAATCCCTATCTGCAATTCGGTTCGGTTTAAATTATTTCGAAAGCAAAAATCCCACCTCTCCACAAATAATTTTGCTTTACAATTATCAGGGAATAAAGCCAGCCTTAGCAGGAATGGTATAACCATCTCAACAAAAAGGGACCACTTTGTCAGAGGCAAGGAAATTACCTCGACTTTACCTTCAGTTTACCATCACCTTTAACAAGGTGCTTCTTGCTCAAATCAGCTATTCAGCACTATGCTGGTTTATGGAGCAGAAAATAAAAAAAAAAGTGTCTAGGGATGAAATATACCTCATACAAGTGAAACTGAGAAAGGAACAGTAAGCCAGTAATAATCCAAGGTGTTACTGTTAATCATTTGCACAGCAGCACGGTTTGAAATACATCGTTTAATGGGACTTTCCTTTAAACAATGACAAAAAATTCATTTCCAAGACTAACGAAGACGTTGCAGGCAAGACGATGGCTTGCCCTCCTCAGCTCAGGCAGGACTAAATCTTACAATGAAGTCTTTCAGCCTTATCCTTCAGGGCACATCTCAAACCACAGAAGCTTGCAAAATAAGGCTATTCCCACAACCAGAATTAGGCTGTAGAGGACCCAAGAGTATTTCCCTCTCACATCCTATTGCAAGGCCTGTCCTGAAATGGAAATCAACAGTCCTTTATAGACCTGCTCCATCTCTCCCCAGAGGGTGTGACAATCAAACAGGACAGATAAGGTCCCGCAAAGCCTCTCACTTTGTAAAAGTAGACTTCTTCCACACACTCCAGAGGATGAGAAGGACACATTCCCTGCCCAGCAGTGACAGTGTACTCATTTTAACAAGCTCACAGCACATACTGGAGGCCCAATTTTAACTTCCTGGAATTTACAACTCTGCTCAGTTTTGGAGAATACATAAAAGTTGGTTTTTCACCACAGTTAATTCTTCTCCCATCTTGTTCCAGTCACCATCTACTTCTACCCTCATGAAGCAACCTCAGGTATTATGCTTCCAATACAGGCAGAAAGAGTAATACCAAAACACAAAGCAACACAGAAAACCCCACTCCCAGCTCTGACGAGAGTCATGCCATATTGTTCTACCTTGTTAATGAAATTGAAATCTGAAAACAGACAATATAGATGCAAGCTTTTTAAAGTGCCAACACCATCTGCAAAAGCATGTCATAGCAGGATACCCTCTCAGGGTACATAAAGATACTTTATTCCCTACAATTTGTATCTGCAGTAAACAAGGCATTTTTCTGCCCTCTGTAGCTTGTTCACTTCTTCCCCTACCACTTCAGTTTTAGAGGGAAGCACCACTCACAGTATCAATGATTTTCCCTCTTACTAGTGCAGCTGAGGTACATGACTTCTTTTGTCCTTTAGTCTGGCCAACATGCTCTTCACAAAATCCCTCATCCACCTGTAAAATTCCTAGCAAAAAATTTTCCTCTTGTGTTCTCATCTCTCCACTAAAACAAACAAACAAACAAAACCCCTATTGTCACTCCTCTGTGCCTTCCTCTGCCAGCCTTCTAAACATCCTCCACTCCAACCATTTTCACTTCACCTTTTCATCTCTCATTTCACTTGTTCTTGCAAACCCCTCCCTTTGCCTTGCCTGTCATGTCCCATTCCTTCCCTCCAGCAGTTCTGAAACCATGCATTGCTAAAAACTTCACAGCTGTGAAATTTACACTGTCTGGCACTATTTACTGACAGTAAATAATCTGTTTACTAACTTCTGGAACCATTTCCATTACATGACACCCACAATGCTAAAGCTTTGGGTGAAGTTTCTGCAGAAAAGATTCCGTGCTCTGGAACTTTCTACTTACCACAAACACTCCCACTCAAGTAGTAATTATAATTCTCTCTTGATGTTTCACCAAGAAGAACTCGAGATGGCAAGTACTCTCCCCAGGAGCTCAAAGAAATCACTCTCTATAATTCAGCATAACAGAAGTCATACCAGAATACATGTGGGGGGAAAAAAATCCCACCACCCAACAGGAGTTTAAGTTTATGAGTTTTAAAACTAGGGGCCACTAACCAGCCGAGTACAGAATTGGGCTCATCACATTTATCAAGTTCAAAGTACTACCTAAAGCCAAGCATAGCACAAGATGACATTCTGCAGTCTTTCCTACAAAACCCTCTCTTCATAACTCAATCCTGATTTATGACACAGCCTGCTATTCCAGCCAAGCTTTGAAGTGTGCGAGAGGTGCTTTATACTAACGAAGGGTAAAAGAAAAAAGCAAAGTCAAAACATTCACCATTTATCCTGTGAAGAAAGAGAGGGTTAAAACCCTTTATTTTCAGCCTAACAGGATGAAATGGGAATATGCACCTCTTCAGACCAAAATCTTGAAGTGGGGGCGGGGAGAAAAATTGCCCACTGACTTTTCTTGGCAAGGTCCACAGTCAGGAACATCATTCAGGACTCCACTTAAGAAACAATCACGACAGCAATGCCACCTTTACAAGCTACACAAAGGAGCTGATTCAAGGTGGGGAAAAAAAGAATCATCTGAAAAGGATGCAGTCTAATTTACTGCTCCCCAAAGTTCCAGTCTGTCACTCTTCCTGCTCTAAATATAATCAACAAAATCTGATTTAAATCATTTGTAAATAAATGTGGAAGCCCTTCCCCATCTGTGGCTTAATTGGTGACTCATTTCACAGCATTGCTAAAGGATTTGTGCTCTCTTCCCTTCCGCTAAATTCATCACTACATTCTGCTGCTTTGCCATTAAGCTTTACCATGCAAGCACCGTCTCTCTCTCATCTGTTACCATAGCAGCCACAAGTAACAGAATGCAACGTTAACAAAAGATTACTTCCCCCCCACACCTTTAATTTATTTATATGCAAGTAACCCACTGAGAGCTGACAATAGCAATGACCTCATATTCACACTACAGGAAAGGGGGGGGGGGGGTGTAATTCTTTTTTTCCACACATGTGCTACCAAATATAATTAAAATTCCTCTGGAGGGAAAAAAAAATCCTGAACTTCTTAGGATTAAGAAAATGCAGTAGCAGATCTGGATAGGATGCTGATTTGGAATTAAAGCTGCGGGGGGAGCAAGAGGCTTAACACATACACTGCTTGAGTATCACTCTCCAGAAAGCTTTTCACTTTTTTTCCAACAGAACCATTAGAACCAGTGAGAGGCTGAACTGTGAAAAATACCTAATCCCAAGCATTTACATTTAATAAAAAAAACTAAGAAAAAGGGAAAGCAAGCTAACTAGAGGAAGACTCTTAGAAAGTAAAGCATTTTGAAACATACCTGTTTCTGATACGTTGGTTGTATACACAAGCCGAATTCAGCTGTTAAATTGTTGAATTCCTGCAAGAACGACTTATGTAAAACAAGCTTGCTTACGGATTCTGAGAGGCAAACCAGTTAAATTATATGCTAGCTTAGGTGCCTCCAGCAGCAGGACTGCATGGCAGGGCCCAGCCCCACTGCACCCCAGCAAGGCGAGCAGGACTGACCCAGAGACGGCAGCCAGGTCCAACCAAGAGCCCGGACCATGAGGAGGTTATCACGGTGTTGAGGCAGGTCCGAGGTCAAGCTGGGAAGCCAATCCCTAAGTCAAGGGTTAGGGTCAGGTCCAGTGAACACATCAGGCAGGTCCGTAGCGACTGGAGAGGGCTGAGGCCGAGCCAGGGAGCCCATCTGTGTGGGCTGAGGTCCGGATCAAGGGGCTCTGGGTGCAGACACAGGCATGGCGGTGGCCAAGCAGAAGACCAACGCTCCTCCAGCACAGCCCAGGTGGAGACTGAGGAGAGCCTAAATACCCACAGGTGTGGGTGAAGCCTCCAGGTGAGGCTGGTCAGTGCCATTAAGGCCTATTAGTGCCCTCAGGGCCCTGATAGGTTTTTGAACAGCTATATCATCTTCTGAGGCTAACCCCCCCCTCCCCCCAAAAGTCTGTTTTCACCCCTCCAATCCCATTAATCTTACTTAACAGGCTTGGCCCAGTAGCACTTGCCACTTAAAATGCAAGTTTGACCTCTCTCACAGTAATTTGCAAAGATGGATATGTATTTTAACCTCAGTAAGTTCAGCTAGAAAACAGTTCTCTTCGTTTTGTCACATCCATGCTGAGCTAAATACAGAATTTGGAACCCATTTCTGGTCAACATATGCTCCAGGTAACTTCCATTTCGCTGCCTCCCAGGTCTGAAAGATGTGGTATCTCACCAACAGCTCCAAAACATCTGCAGTATTTTCCAAAGCTTGGAATTTAATGCCAAAATAAGAAATCCTAGTATTTCCAAGGCATAATGGCCACTTCAGATGAAACCTCTAATCAGTAGAAAGATCTTATGCTGCCTTTTAGGCATTTTCAGAACTTGATATATTGAACAATGTATAAATTCATCAACACTATAAAAATCAGAGCAGAACATTTAATAATGCTTCATGTAAATACATTCACAGCATGTGGTTTGTGGTACTTCACAGATTACTACACACTTATATACATATACATACAGTCCTACGCTATCGTGACACAATTTTTCCAAAACCACAAAGAACTAAATCCTCAACTGGTTGTAGCTCCACTAAAAATCCATAAAGATGCATCAGTTTAGGCCGACTGGCCTGTGAAATTTACTGGTTCGGTCATCTTTATAGACTGGGAGGAGCACCAGACCTTCAGACACACTTAGTTTACATTAAATAATAACCTAGCTATGCTTTTTGGACTGATGCCTCAACAGAAGGAGACACCATGCCTCCAGTGCAGTGACTGGGAGGTACTAATTCACAATGCTATCACTTGAAAGCATCTGTTACCTTTGGGTGTCCTTTCTACTCTGCTGTTATTCAATGTGAACCAAGGAAAATGAGACAGCACCACACTCAGCTAAATTCCATGTCAAGCCTCCACCCCTATTACTACCATTTACTACCTATTACTACCACTCTTACTATGCTGCCCTTTAGTGGGAAGATGGAACTTAATCACTGGGAAGCAATAAAGGAAGAAAAATGAAGCTAACCATTCAATTACAGAAGAAAACTGTTGCCCTGGATTCTAGATATAAAACATGCTCAAGTAATACCTGTATCTTTAGGAAACATGCCAGCGTGCTTGCAGCCTGACTTTACAGAGTTCCTCCCACAAGCACAGAGTTGCAGCTATCAGAAAGCTGGGAACAAATTACATCAACATGGGAAATACGTAATACTTCTTGAAACATGGTACAATAAATGCTGATTATTCTCAATGCAATCTACATATCTCCTATTGCATAACTATATTGCTTTCCAAAGCCACAGTAATGACACAAAGGTAAGGAAATACAAGAAAACCTCATTCGAATTAAAAGAAGCGGCAAAACACCAACAAGTGCAGAGACGTCGCATGACACAGCCAACATATTTTTACCAATGTACTTGGCACCAGTTATCAAAAAGAGCAGTAGCTTCAACTTTCAGTTAACAGTGGCATCTTCAATCCTACAAATTATATGCAGGCCTCAAAGCCGTATGTGAAAGTCATTCTGAAACGCTCAGTTTTCAGAAGCTGAGCAATATTTTTCTATCTAAGGATCTTTCAAGTATTTTACAGACTTTACACAACTGAACCTTACAATTCCTTTCCTGGTTTGTTTTGGGGTGGGTTTGTTTTTGCCAATCCCCCATTACCTCATCCGTGTTATGGATGAAGATACCAACTCACAGAAGAGCTGCCCAAAATCACAAAGCAATTCAACAGTAAGTGCAGGACTATAACCAGTATCTGGCTTCCAGCTCCGAGTTTCCATTGAAAGAAGTATCCACTTTTGAGACTAATTCTTGTTGGTACATATTGTAGATTAAGTTTTTGAGGCACAAAGCACTGTCATTTGGTTCTGTGTTTAAAAACAGATGGTCTTAGTGAAAGGAATACACATCTTGCACAAAAAAGTGCCTTGGGCTGTTACTTTTTATTACTATTTACTGAAGTTTAACAGCATATTCAGGACTGTGCCATCCATGAAACATGGATTCTCTGTCAAAGACCTTATAATTTAAACAAAAGGGGGAAGACAAGCCACATTGGCTATGAACCTTTCTACCCTGAGCCCCATTCCAAATTTCTGATTATCTTACTTATTCTATTTATTTTTCCAGCCATCACATACAAGGTGGTTACTTTTACAAGTCTGATTCAAGGGAGGGCAATGGATTGAGACTTCACTAGGCAGAACCTTTGTATGAAAGATGGGAACGTGCTCCAATTCCTCCTCCAGCACTAAAGTCGTAGCTGCGAAGTCTTACATATTTTGTGTATGCACTTTGTAAAAGAACAGGATACGATATAGTTGAAAACTCAGCATCTCAAACACTAGGAAAGAAACTATTTAAAAACAAATATGACAAAAAGACTTTGGAAACAAGATTAGATACATGCGTCTTCTGCAGCTTAACCAATACGGATTTTTCTTGTTGTTGTTAAATCATCTTAAAATTTGAAGCTGTGGCACCCTGTTAAGGAGCATTCAAATGATTTAAATCTGTCTTACAATTAAGTAGTTTTTCCTTGAGCTTCTTATACAGGTATGAAAGACTAGTACTTAAACCAAAGAACAAGGAGCTGAGAAACAGACCATCAACTATTTTATGCTGGGAAACAATTCTCTAACCTTTCTTTGGCAAAATTTCACTGAAATAGGTCTACATAATTTTGAGTACTTGACTTCAGTTAAATATCTATGTTTTAGACAGAAGTCAATGCCAAGATAAATTAACTCCTGGACAGCACTTGGCAGACATTGCCTCAAAACAAGGATGACGCTGCAAAGTTGAATAAATTGTAAATATCAATCTGAGAATAAAGAGAGGACTAATTTGCCAGCCCAGAAATTTATTTTTCAGGGGGGAAATTCCTATCCCTTGTTTATACTTCCCTTTGGAACAGTCTGCAGTTACTAGTCTCTCCATTATTTAATTCTAAGTATCAAATATACAACATATGAATTAAAAATACTCCTCAAAGAAAACTGGCTTTATTATTTCCCATTGCATGTCTTCTGCCTAACCGATTTCTTTAACAACTCATTTACAGAAAGCCTTTGAAAGGCCAAATAAATTTGGCATGATTAGTTTGCCAATAATGACAATTCTTTCATATTTGCCGTAACTTTTAAAAACAGAAAGTGTGCCATAGAGTAATCATAAAAGATGACCCGCTGAGATTTTTATATTTGAACTAAAGCAGAGAGACATTTTATTTGTAAGCCTCCAGGCCCCATTTACCAAGATATACTTGCTTTTATGAGCAGATGAGTCTGTATACTTCAATGCATTATTCAATCAAAGGCAGAGAAGGGCTTTCACATACGTGTGTGTGCACACATGCACACGCATGCACACACAAAAAAAGTAGAGCAGTAGAATGTCCGAAGACCTCATTTACAGCAAGTGCTGGAGATCAAGAAGGGAAAAAGAATTTCATGCAATAAACAAAAATGATTGCAAGTCCCAGAATAAACAAATATTTGCAGCTGGAATAAGCATGTGATCAAATTCACAATCCTCTCTCTGCCCAAAAGGCAGAGTTTATTTTGATGTCACCAACAGCAGCTGGAGGACAGCCAGGAAAGAAAGGAAATGTACAGATTTTCTTTTTCCAAGCAACGATGTGAAATTATTTACTATTAGTTCTGTGTGCCCAGTGCTTCTTTGTGGTCTTTGAAACTAAGTTTCCCCAAAACTTTCAGTGGAATCAGAAATGAATGCTAAATTTTATAACAATATTGAGAATTCTCCCCTCAATATATATTATGCTTGTATTTTTTTCTGTAAATGAGGACATCAGTTTGCACTGGCATACGGTAAACTGCCACCACTGTTTTGGTCTAACATCCCCATTGCAACATTTATGGAACATGGATCGCAATTACAACATGCTAAACAGAGATAGGTCTCTAAAGTTAATCATTAAAAAGTTCATATTTCTAATGTATTTGCTTCAGGGCATAAATTATTCTACCTTACCAGAAGCATTTTAATGCCATGATTTATTCAATGTGAATATAGGGTGAAAAATTCTGAATCACCAAAAACACTGAAATAAAATGGACTATTACAAGCTACTTCCAATAAACACAAACACACATTTGACTCATTTAATAATACAGTAACTTCAATGAAACCTAAAGACACACCAATCTTCAGGATCTTGCACTAAGAGGAGCAAGTACAATGTTCTGGCTCCACTATCCACTTCCATCTACGCTCGCCAAATGCATGGGGCCAATTCAGAACAGCAATACACATAATGTACGTCTGTTCTCAAAGGAATTCAAAGAGACAAGTATGCTCTTTTGCAATTCAATAAACCACTTTTTCTCACGCTCAAGTGGTGACCTCCTCTTAAATACACAAGTCTGCTGAAGAGAAGGTGCAGCCAAAATGCAGGGCTTGTCAGATAAAATAATCTACATTTAAAGAGGCATGGCCAGGCAATGTAAGCTTCAAAATTTTGTTTGTATAAAAGAAAGGAAAAGAAAGAAAGAAAGAAAGAAAAAAAAGGAACCAGTGCTGTGGCCTAAACTTTGGTGCAACTGAAGAACAAGGACAGACCAATGTCTGAGGCTCAGTCAACAGAAACTCAAACAGATTTTCAGCATCTATTCATGAATGCACTCACATTCATAATGCTGCACAGCAACGTATCAGGGCGGTGGCCATATGTACTCCAAGTTGCCTACCAGAGGCATTCTTGAATAGATGGAATAGGGTCTCAGATTAGAAGTATTTCCCCAGATCTAACACTGATTACATGTGATTTTACAGAAGATCATCCTGCCTATCTGTAAAATGAGACTAATGATATTTGCCACCTATGCAAAGAGCTTCACAGTCCATGTCTGAGCAGCACAATACAACATTCAAGCCCTGTCCGCTACAGGGATCATAACGTGACACAACGCAGATCACAGCTTTGCTGGGGAGGAAAGAATGAGCTTTTACCTGTTTAGGAAGGGGAAAGCTTGCAGATGAGAGAGAGAATAAAGTCCAAGAACATGGGTGGTAAGAGGGGATAACCTTGAGTGTCTGCTACTGCAAAAGATGGGAGGAGAAAGTCCAGTTGCAGCCAAAGAGCAAAGGCCACAGAAAGTAGCAAAAAGTTAGCACAGTGGAGTAGCTCAAACTTGGCATGTTTCTAACCTAAATTGTTTCTTAACTTAGCACACTAGGTATGGATGTTCTTCCGACAGATGTTGTGCCTGCTCAGGTTGTTTCCAAACAATTTTTTTTTTTTTAATATGTTTATCTTGGTAATTTCTATGTAGTTCAACTACAGACATGGGCAAGAACTACCAGGTTTCTTTTTTGGAAAAACAAATAAAATCCCTAAATCTTAAAAGGCTAACAAAAAAGGAATAACCAAGCTGCAAAACAAGAATGAAGAAAGTGCCCTTTTACTCACAAAAGTACAGAGGAATAGGTTAGAGTTCACGAGATCCAATGATATTCTGTTTTACATCTCATTTCAGCTCAGCATATGCTTTATGTTAAATACATTAATTTCCTTGACATCAGTGGGGCTGCTTGTGTTGAAGGTTCAGCAACTGCTGGAACACTGTCCTAAATCAAGTGCATCTGCAACTTCAATGAAGCGCATTTATGAAGCAAATTGTTGCTGAAATGTTTGATTTTCTGCACCTCCAGAAGTGCAAAGGCTTGTAAATATAAATGTAGCAAAACCTACTACATTTTAGAGCATTCACTTTCCCATGTAGTTACTGTAGCTCAGCAGAATCCATCCTCATGTCTGGCAACTGCAAGTCTCTGAGCCTGTAAGCACACACTGTGGCTGGCTAGCTTCGCTTCTATCACAGATAAACTACGCAAAGGATTTTTAGGAACATATTTTAAAAACAAGATACTCAAATTATTCGACTTAGAAACAGCAAATTGGTTTTTTAGCAAAGAAAATAGAGCAAACAATAAAAAAAACTTTAAACAAAACCATGTCAGGAAGAATACTGCTCTAAAGTCCTATTGGACTTGACTGCAAGATTTCGATGACAGGATTATATTATTTTTTTCTGAAGTGCTGTTAAATACATTGTTCCCCCCCCCCCCCCCCGAGATGCATTTTAAAGTTAGCGGACACACAAATTACGTGAAGGAGCCCAATTAAAGGATTCACAATGATCATTAATGAAGGCTGAAGGAATTATAACTAACCTGTCACGAAATACTAGTAAGTTGCAAATAGCTCTACTATAAGCACACAAATAGCTCTACTATAAGCACACATCCTGGTTTCAAGAGACTACATATTGCTCAAACATCCTCACAGTCACAATTATTCATTCAGCCAGTACATTAAAAAATATCCTTCATCAATTCAGGTTCATCATCCCAAATAATATTCTACAACACAGAGTGGAGTCCTCCTGTCACCTGTTACCATTATTTACTTACACAGGAGCCATAAAAACAATCCACTCCATGACTAAAACAGTCCACTACTGACAACCGCCTGGACCCTCCTTTGCCCCCCCCTTTTTTTTTTTATTTTTTTTTTTTTTATTTTTTCCTTTAAAGCAGAAAAGATCTTTTTTAGGACATTTCAACTACAAATGAAGGCACACTGTTTCTAAGGCCACAAGTTAGCTGGTAGTTCCTTGAAGCTTTCAAGAGAGTAACAAAAAGGAAAAAAAAGAACCAAAGCACCACAGGAACATCAGTCAGAGGCATAGAAAATTAATTTGTTTTTAGAACTACCTTGAGCCAGGGATTTTTTTCCACTCTATCATTTCAAGCCAATCATGTTCATTACATTAAGTTCTGCTAACCTCACATCACAAGCCATATAATGAATGGTTTTTTTCTCAAACAAAGGAAAAAATACATTTAAAAGCACTGTGCAAGAGTGGTGCTTTACCAGTTCTAAAAAGAAACATAATCAACTAATCAACAACACCTGTGAAAAATGGAAGTTTCTTTTTAAGAATGATCTCCTAAAGGTAGGTAACTATGAACTCCCTTGTTGGGAAATTAAATAAATAAAATTATTTCCAGCATCTTGTTTAACATACCAAAGATTTTAGCTGTTAGCAAATCTCCACTTATACTGGGAGTGCTTTTCCCTGAGACTACAGGGATTGGAATTCCCTCTAAAAGTTTTCCCATGTTGACCTCCATTACAGCACTTGGGAAACCTTGAAACCACTACACCATTGCTGACTTCACCGTTGGTTCTACAAGATGATGCCTGCTTCTTCCCAAGTGCTGAAAAATTTCAAATCCATTTTAAGTCAGCAGGAGCACAACTGCAGGAAGATAAACCCAGAAGTTGAATGTAATCCTCACTGAAGTTAACACTAATGCTCCTGGTATTACTGCTGGTCCAAGTTTACAGCAGTAGCTGCGACTTCATCCCTGGCCTTCTCAAAGTGGTTTGGTTGTATTTCTGACCGAGAGCACTTTGGCAGGGTCGGGTTAAGGAGCGACAACATGCGCAAAGAGACTGGCCCGAGGGGAAAGCAAGAGGCAGTGAGAAGATGATCATCTCTTGCTGCAGCTCAGTTGCACCTGAAATAGCTTGATTGATCATAGCTTAATACAATAACCAAACACTACAGGAGAGGAGGACTTTGTTACATGACAATAGAGCTGAGTATCAGCTCCACCAGAGCACAATTACAATTGTGTATTGTATCAAACCCATTGGAGGAAAGAGTTAAAAATTCCCTCCACTAGAAAACAGCTACAGAAGTCAAATACTCAATGTGTCTGTCAAAACCAAAAATGCAAGAGAAAGTCTCAAAAACATAAGTTGCTTTTAGATTGTACTTGCATGGAGTATATCTGCGATTATATTAAGTAATGAATTGACAATGGGCTTTTTAAAAAAAAAAAACACAAAAAAACCACCCCACCAAACACAACTACTAACCATCTACTACAGATTTTAAAAACAAGAATAAGTCTACGCAGAGGAAAAAAGAAAACCCAAAACAGTTTTCACAGATGCAGAAGAAATGAAACAGATGGTAACTCTTACTGAAGAGTATATTCATGCTGAACAAACATAAATATGTTTTTGGTCAATAACATTTCAACTGTCAGAAACAGCATGGACAAAAAAGACTTACCCAAAGATTCACCCTCTTCCCTATCCCTAAAATTATGTAATTCAGGAATATTGTTGACAAAATTAAGGTTACAGATACCCTCTATTGGCAAACCGCATTTAAAATTGAATGCCACTCACCTTAGTAGGTGACTGCTCAGCAACAGAAATTATTTAACACATTTTGTACCTAATATACTGGATTCTACACAGATGTCACGCTACAGACCAGGCTTCAAGCGTGCCAGGCAACATACAGGACTGCTGCACCCAAAGTATACACTCCCATTTCAATCACCTATGAAATCACATTGGCCAATTCTTCAAAGGACTGCAGCAACAAGACTACTCAATGGCAGTATAACTAAGGCAAAAATGAAACAGTTACTTCAATTCTACAATCAAATGAAGGAACAAAAAAAAAAAAAAAAGAGAGAGAAAAAAGTGGTTTTCTTCTATTTTTTTTATAATCTTTACCACTTCAATAAAAAGGAAATCTGAAGGACAAATGACACTTTTTAAAAAAGCAAACATAATGGATTGGAGTTACTTTTTTTTCTTGCATTTAGATACCAATTCCAGCAGAGCCAAAGGAAGCAGGTGACAAGTTCTGTTCGCTGGGTTTGGTATCTCTAAAGCTCAACTAGATTCTAGGTATTCTAGATTTCTTCCTTACGGTGGAAAGATCACTACACTTTTGCTCTCAATCAGAAAAAGATACATCATACTCCAAGGTTTTCTGAATATTTGGGTCCATTCCCCAGACTGAGGTTCTGGAAATTCAGGAAAGTCATCAGTGACCCAGAAAACCATTCTGGAAAAGTGCAAGGCATAGGAGGCAAATGAATATGCAAATATTTCCACAATTATTACCACATCAAGTATGGCATACACAAAGCATGCAAGGAATCAGGGACGTGTTTCACGCTGTTTTCAGTTATTTACTCAAGTTACGGAAAGGTACATGTACTTTTTATTTATATACGCATGCAGATCCCACCTAGATTATACTTAGGTCATGGGAAAGAAACCAGCAACTTAGAGGTCATTTCCCAGAACTGAACTATAACTATGGCTAGCTTGAAACACATGACAATGTCATGCACTTACAGCAATATCGAAAGAGACCAGGTGACAATACTGTCATATCTTCAAGCTCTCCCTTGAGCACAGTTAGAAAAATAAAACGGCAAACATCCCCTTCCGCACCCCCCCCCCCAAAAGCTGACATTATAAAGTAACAGCCCTGTGGTTTTAATTGTTATAAAATAAAATTTTTTCAACAAATGGGCTTTAGAAATCTGCATCTGTAACTTTATTAAAAAAAACACAGCCATACGCATGTGATTTATTTGATCTGAAGCTGATTTCAGCATGTGTCCCGAAACACTTAACATGGGCCTTCTGTTGATTAGTCTTACTATAAATTAGGAATGCTAGATGAAAACCAGTTTCACCTTTTGCCTAAATTGGAAGTTCTTAAGCAAATTTGTCTTCTCAGTCATTCGCTTTTCCTGCTCATCTTGCTTCAAAGTAGTATTTGGGGCTATTTAAAGCAATAGTGATTTTGAAGAGATGTCAAACCCTCATACATCAAAGGAGGCAAAAACTTCAACTGCTCTGTCAACGCTTCCTCCAAAGGATGGACATCAACAATGAAGCAAGGCTTATTAAAGCCACTTCAGAGAGATTTATCCCCATTTCCAAAACATGGCCATTTAATCTCCCCCTTCTACGTTAGGAAGAAAAAAAAGCAACCTAAAAAAGCTGCTAATAATATGGGCTAAATAACTTTTTTTTTTTTAAATATTTGACAGCCATTTTTTAACCTTAAAAAAAGGTTTATTTTTCACAACATTGGAAAAAAGTTCAAATTCAACCTTCAGGTTCTGCTAAAGCAAATTAGCATACTCTGAGGTACGCTCTTTGCGGTTTGATAAAGAAATATTTTGAGTGAAATTAATGAGACACCTCTGCCACACATTAGTAAAACACACAGATTTGATAAATACTTCTAAAAAAATATAACAGCAACGAATGAAATACAGTGACAGAAGAGATTCAGGGCTGCGATATCAAGTCTCGGCGCAACCACTTGAGATACAACTGTCCCACTGGTAGGCAGTCAGTATTCGGGTAACAGGCACTGCAGACTGAGAAAAGCACCTGTACGTCAGCTGCCCCAGTTCACAGTCCAGCACAGTAGACAGAAACCTCAAGTAAATTTGGGGTTGCAAGAAAGTACCAACTGGAACTGGGTCTGATGAAGCTCAAATACACTGCCTTTCTGCTGATTCTACTGCTTTACGAGAGTGACACCTTAAACTGGCTTGTCCATTTGCTTGAAGACAGACAGAGACTTGATGGAATCACCTCCTCTTTATGAGCACACCCCCCCTATTGAAAGCCATGGGGTTCTAGGCACTTGCAGACCTGAATCTAGGTGCTTTAATAACCGCGTTGCTCACCTCTGGAGAAAGCATCCTGTGGGTGGAACTCCTGCAGAGGGTTAGCAAAGTCCAAGTAACATTTGCCTCACAAAGAAGTTGTTTCAACAAACTTTTCAGCAGCGTTCACGCAGACCTTAAGGCCACCGGCAGATGGCTACGTTTCGCTTCCTGTGCTATCCCGCTTTTAGAATGGTTGAGCTGTGATCACAAGGCACTTACATGAAGTCTCTCTCCCACTTGGCGTGTAGTTTTCCACCTCCACTAAATTCTAAGATCCTGTAAAGAATATCTTTTATCCTACCACATATAGGAAAAGGAAAAGACTACCAGATTGATGATTTTGTAATAGTCCTCCAGGCAGTAAGCACTTTGATAGCATACAGTTTATTTTACTATGGCCCCAGGTTTTTAATCACTAAAATTCAATGTGAATGGTTATACACAATAAAATTTACTTCAAAACGCTAACAATTCTCCTGAATATGATCAAAAGAGGTGTAATTCGGAGAACTTAGGATAGCACAAAGTTCTAGTGGGAGAGGAGGGAAAAAAAGAAAAAAAAAAGAAAAAAAAGTGTGGTGTTTTATGTCTCCCCCAGAAGGCATGCAGTTGTGTTTACATTTTAAGCTTATGTAAATGTATGGCCTCTGTAAGCAAAACCAACCCTCCTTTAAATGCTTTCACAAGGATGTTTTATATAGTTAAGAAAGCCTCTTAAAGTCTTCCTCTATGCTTTAAGCGTCAGACTAGTCACCTAAACTGCCTCCCTATCTTGCATTATCCTGCAGTTCTGACATACTTACTCAACCACTACGCCATGTTCTAAAAACTAATTTTAAGAAACAAATTTATAAATGAGAAATCCACACAGTTTTGAATCTCTTAATCTTCACAAAGCTTCATATAAGTAAAGAATATTTTTCTCTATTTAGTGAAAGAGCCTCACACCATGAAGAACTTAATAACCTAAGTAAAAACCCCTTTCCTTTACATGCTTCTTACTATTTGCATTAAATACATTACAAGTACCAACATTTAGCATCCTGGAATGAGATTACCTAGCCATGTATCTGGGATAGAGTGGAAACACAGGAAACTGGTGGAAGCTGGACCTGCACTTCAAATTTTTCTACCACCGATGCATTTAAGCAGCAAATGTAGCAGTCTATACAAGTTTATTGCTTAAAACTTTTAACACCATTTCCTTAGTGACTTAGGAAAAAAAAAAAAAAGAAAGAAAAGAAAAAGGCAGTACAGCAGAGAAGAAGAATGGGGGAGGGGAAACATTTATTGCTTTCTACATCAATGTTCACAAGGTGACTGATTACTCAGAGAGAAGTGGGACAGATAGGAAGCAATTCTGACACACTGTTTTATCAGGGATGTATATCCACATTTCAATCAGACTGTTCCCAATGAGACTGGAGAAGACAAAAGTAGAATCAGAGTAAAAGAAAAATTCTCAAACTGTTTGTATATATTCACAGTTTTTCTTTCTGTAAAATTGCAGCATCTGCAAGAGAAATGAGACTAATGTAAGCTAGGAAGATGCAAACAAGCTTAGAAAATACAAGCCATTCTACACCCCCCACACACATACTTCAAGTCCTTTTTTCATTTCTCTTTATATAAATCTACACTTGAGCATTTGTTTCACTTCATGTTTTAAGATTTGCTGTTATGCATATGCTTAAGGGGAATACTTAAACTATTTGTTGAAAAACCAGTAATATAAAAACAAATAAATAGTATCTTCATTGCAATCCCTACACAGGTCCAGCTGGAAGACAGCAAACCCAACAGTAACTTCCATGGTATCAGGAGTCATGCCTGATAAAGTCCAGAGCATTTTTTTCTCCCTCTGAAACCTTTTCATTTCAACATTTTCCACCAGGGCTGAAAGGCATGATGTATCCCTCCTGAAACTCCACTGTCTTAAAGCTACTTTTGCCCAGGTTTTAAGATAACAGCTTGTTCCGTGTTATCTTTTCCCTCTTCCAACACAAACCAGATTTTCAACAAAACAACGCCACCTCTGACATCATTTCTTTACCCTCACTGATTACTCCATTTCAAAAGTTTGTTATTCCTGGGGAGAACTAGGGTGACTTTGAAAGACGTTACGCTAGACTTTACTATAGAGCAATTTTTCCAGCCTCGTAGTTGGCCTTGCAAGCTTTTCCATCTCATAGGAGGGTAAGAGAAACCTAACACCTGGAAGGCTGCAGATAAAAAGTTAAGAGAGATTTGCAAGTGCTAGTTGCTACTGAGACCCTCAGCCCTTGAAACACTAACATCTATTTACAACATAAAAAAAGAAGAAAACAAACAGTCACAAACAGATGGGGCAAACAGAAAAAGAAAGTGTAAATTGATTTGGCCAGAACAATGTTGGAAGATGTCTACAAGTACTTAATAGAGTTAAATGTTTAAAAAAGAAAATCATTTCCTTGTAAGTTCAGACACCGAGGTGGTAAATAGCACCGTATGTCATACCATATGTCAGTCAGCAAACAACCTTAACAAATCATCTTTCAAAAAGCATTCTCTAAAGCTACATGTTATCCATATTCCCCCACACAAACAGGAACTATCTTACTTTAAGCAGCGATATAAGAAAATTCACGTGCTGTTCCAACGTTAATCCTTTCAAACATCAGGCAAATCAGCCCACAATGCATGAGTTCAGTGGCTAGAAGGCGTCAATGTATTCTGCAAAGAAACTAGTGCCATTGACACATGCAGAGCTAAGACCATACCGTTACTGAACACACATGCTCGCCTCACTTAAAAACACTGATTTTTTTTGCCACTGTCTTAAGTGACAAGAACAACCTGAGTTCTTAAGAGTTATTGATTTGTTAGATTTGCTGAACTCAGACCTTTTGAACCAACTAGAAAAATCCATGCATCGCTGTCATGTGTTTTACAAGGTCTGTTGTTCCTAAAGGAAGAGTTAGCCTTTGAACACCACATAGATAAGTCAGATTTAGAATATGCAGCATTTGGGAAAAGAACAAGTTGCCTATGCTGTTATTTTGGAAAATTAAATATAACAGCAAGATCTTTCAATGTCTGCTTCTTACACAGTTACTGTCTAGCCCCTTGTACAGCACTTCGTCTAGCAACTTGCTAGCAAATTTCAGGCAAGAATTAGAAGACTTAAAAGCTAATACTTTAACTCATTTATGTAAGCCCATGCATTAACATGTCAAATACCTTCATCTTAATTTCTAAAAGTCTTTATGGGTAGGTGAAATATCAGTAATGCTCATAATGCCAGTCAGGAATAAGATTTTACTTTATTTTAAGAAGATACCAAAGTCTCTCCACTCTCAAAGAAGTTTGCTATGATGCAGCATGAAGAATGCCCTCCAGGAAGGGAAAAAAGGGCCTTTGTCAGGGTATGCAGGAGCACTACGTGCGTTTGCACACACTTAGGCCCAAAAGTGAATTCCAGGCATAAAAAACAAACAACAAACCACTCCTGTACATTACTGTCATCCCACTGAAGCTGCTGTATTTGTAAAAATAGCTTTAGAAACTTGTGAAAGCTATTCAAGTTCATGCCCCCCAATGTTATTTTTAACCAGCAGCATTTTTGCAGGGTATGCTTGAGAAAGGCATCAGATCTCTGCCTCTGAAAGCTTACCCCATCAGATTTCACATATCGGTTATCAGACGGAGATGGTCCAGAATCACGTGGTTATTCATCTACCGATACCTTTCCTTATTGTCACAGTACCTGAGAAACTACAATACACAAATTATTTTCTGACTCGTTTGTTGTGTCCAGTTTATCATGCTGAAGATTTGAGTAGATTCCAGAAACCTAGTAACACATTTCAGAGAAGGAAGACCTACAGAACATTTTATGCTTCATGCACTATATAGGTTATGGGGCTGCAGTTACCTAACTTTGAAATCTTCTGCTCTCTATCAATCAAGATTCGCTACTCTCATGTATCAAAAATGACAGAGAACAGAATGCCCAAGCCCAACATAGGAAAACATGTTATTTGCACAATTTTGCTAATAAAAATCTCTACAGTATTTAGAATAAAGACTAGACTAGGTAGTTCAGAACTCTAAAAACTTTTAACAACTTTCCTAAATGGACATTTTATTTGCATTTTGTATTCAAAACAAATCACAGTATTCATATTGACCCTTGAGTCAGCCTAAGTCACTGCACTTATAACAAAAAAAAACAACAAACAACAACAACAAAAAAAAAAGGACATCTACATAACTTCCCAGATTCTTCCTGTGAATGCATGTACCAAATAATTAGGAGCTCTTGAACCACGGCAATGCTGAAATGCTGAAAAGATCTTCACCCAAACAAAGCTGGAAGCATCATGCTGTCAACAAGGTCTTCTGAGACGACAGTCACCAGGTTACGTATAACAAGGTTTTCTGGCATTAGTTATAGGATTCTGCTGACTTAGCTGTTCAGTACATACTGAAGAATTCTTCAACCTGTTTAACAGGTTGTCAGCTTTTTACTTCGCAAGCTAGCTCCACGTTCATTCCTCATGCAAATTGGTGCAATCTCCAGCAGAAATTACAATACTTTACGCCAAAGCTGGAGTTCATTCTAAAAACACCAGTCAGTGGCTACTTGTTATTTCGAAGCGCCCCAGTTTATGAAAACTATTTTGAGTTTACAAAGAGCGTTAAACATTTTGACCTCAGGTCTGCTATGTCAGAATCTAACATGGACCTGAATACTGCAGTATATCTATGCATTTCTCATGATAGCTAGCATTTTGAGTCCCTTATGTTCAGCGGTAACAAGTTTGCACAGTTCTTTTATTAATGAATACTCCCTCCTATTGTCTGTGAGAAAAATTTAACAAAGCCTCACTGTTCTCCAGACTCTAGTCACATGGGGTTATATAGAGAGATTGCCACCTTTAGATTATAATTCCTGCTGAACCATTTCTGCAGATGAGTTGAACAGTCTCAGTTTTCTTTTGCTATTCTTACTTTATTCTCCAAATGTAGGCTACAGGTTTTCAGACAGGGATGTACTCTTTAAATCTGTTCTAGAATGCAAATCAACAATTACCTAGCAAAAACCTTGAAAATCAAGCATCTACATTAATTCCTCCTCTTCTCCATATTTTAAACCTTATAAAGAATTAGGAAGATTAGCGAAGGCAGACTGAGAGACACTTTTTATCTATTTATTATGCATCCTACAGACTCTAAAGCCATATATACTTTTTTTTTGCCACTCCTGTAATAAAGTTGTGACCCAGGTTTTCTGAAGTGTAATATTGCATACCTGCTCCCACACGCTGCTCTCAGCAGTGCGCGCACACGCACAAACCTTTAGCACTTTGTGCCTACAGAAATATTCAAAAGGGAAATTCCAACATGCATATGCATAAGTTAACACTCAGATAGAAATCAAAAACTACACAAAGAATTTAGAGCTACATTTCTTTATGTATTCAAATTTTTGGAAATTTTAACGTGTAAATGAGAGAAGCAACACAGCCTCAAGACCTAGCCAAAGCACCCAGTGCCAGGAATTTCTGAGCGACTGTCCCAGCAGTCACTGACGATATGGCCCTTAGCAAATCCTCTAACATCTCCATGTTAAGGAGTTCCTTGTCCAAAAGGATAGGGAGTATTTTTAATTCTCTCAAAGGACTATTATGAAGATTAATTAAGGTCTGAGCAGTGCTTTGAAGATCAAAACTGCTATGCTGTTATTTATTATTAAAGAACAACAAAGTGCATTCTTGTTGTCCATAATTCAACTTCTTAGAGGAAACAGTGAAAGAGCACATGTGCTTGAGTGCATAAATTAACTCTCCCTGCCCCAACAAGCTGTGATTTGCATAACTGCATTTTTAGTCACCAAACCCCCATCAGTAAATCTATACTCATCCCTTTGAAATATTTTAAAGGCCTTAAGGAATATAACCAACATAGTTTCTCTTCTGATTCCTTTCCAGGATAAGCTTTTCCTATCAGATATTTCTGCCTCAGTTCAGCAATGCCTTTTATCCTATATGAAGCCCTAGGATTGCTCACATGCGAACGTTAGACATATTCTAAAATGTCTTGCTAAATCAGAAATTCAATACCTATTTTGGATGTGTCCATTCAAAAAGAGGACAGACACACAGCATAGCACAGAGGGAAATTTTTTTTTGGGGGGGGGGGGGGGAAATCACACTTATTTTGGAGCTCTGTTTTCTTCACAGGCTTTCCCATCGGAAAATGGCCAATATACTTGACAAAGTATTTCAGAAAAAATGTCCACTGCTGAAATCTACATAGAAATACTATGTTGCACAGTGTATCGCTAATTTTCATTCTTTTCAAATGCATACACACATAAAACTTATAAATTATTTACTAGAAATGCTACCATAGTTCAATTATATTTGTATTCTTAAAACATGGAATCATCTGTATGTTGGCAGCATCTCCACAAAAACATAAAAGGTGAGTAGTATTAAAAAAAAAATAAAAATAAAAAAAATTAAAAATTCAGAATAACTACTCTCAAGTCTTGCCACCACAAACACATTTTCCTGATCTTATTCAAACAGCTACAGCAGGAGATCAAGTTCTCCAGCATCCCAGCACTGGGATGTAACAGTGCAAATATTTAAAAGAAAACAAGAATACAAGCTGTTGGACCTAGAGGTAGGGAGCACAGAAAACTGACATAACCTGGTCAGCTACTACCAGCCTTATACTTTAAAGAAATTGCTAACAAAGGGTCCAGTATCTGCAAGATGCTGAGCATCTCTCCAGTGTGTTAGCCAGTATCACCTCTTCACAGGAAATACTTAAATTTTATTGGATTACTTTTTGGCTCTATTCCCATTACCTTAGTTTGCACTCATAAGATTCTTAAAATCTGCAGCACATTCTTATTAAAAACACAGATACCAGATTTTGAACTTCTGTACTTTTTAGACTGCCTTCAGGAGAAAGTTGTGTTATAATTAGCAGCCATATGGCATCCCTCCTCCACACACATGTTTTCTAGTGATAAGAACTGACAAAGTTTTCTAAAACACTGATCTATATGTTTTCATCTCCAATTTTAATCTTAGAACTGCGGTTTAATTTTTAAACTTGGCATTTGACGAACAGGAAATGCAAGGAGTACCTGTAGCAAAGATGCAACCAAGAAAAAGTTTTCTTGTAATCTAGGTGAAAATGTTCAGAAAGCTACTAAGCTGTGTTCTAGACAGCTACATTCTCCCTAAATTAATGCAATATGGCTCCATAACCAAATAGCCAAGGATGTATTGGCTTCCTTATGCAATTTGCAATTACTTTGCATATGGATGACTGAAAGTATTAGGTAAAGAATACTCCCTATAGTGAAATCTTTAAAAAATGATAGGTTACTTGCGTATTTCAAACTGCTGTACGTCTTAACAGAGGAGGAAGCAAAAAGCACAGCGACAACCAACTAGTATACTGTAAAGAACATCAAAGATACAAGGGCAACCACCATACAGTTTCCCCATGTTCCTGGGAGCCAGGTTTACATACTGCTTGGAAGACAGAAAGCTGAATTTCCCTATAGCACAGCCTAATTTCATAGAAACTGCAGCCAAAGGTTAGAAAGAGGACAATGGTTTTAAGAAGCAAGAGAAGATGTTTGGGACAGGTGAAAAGGCAAGCTGAACGTACAACATAAAAATATACATAAACTTCACCCTGACTGCCACCCCTTCATTCATGCACCCCTTAGAGGAAAAAAAAAAAAAAAAAAGGAAAAGAAAAAAAAAAGGGGGGGGCTGAAGGCCCCTAACAACTTAACACTCCAAGAAAGAAATGGATTGTTTTCCTCTCTAGCAGCAAGAGGAATCAGTGCTTGATATACTTACCTGTCAACTAAA
Source organism: Buteo buteo (assembly GCF_964188355.1). NCBI lineage: Eukaryota > Metazoa > Chordata > Aves > Accipitriformes > Accipitridae > Buteo > Buteo buteo. The sequence goes on along the minus strand of NC_134179.1, from coordinate 3,093,352 downwards.
TTATGCCTGATTGCTACAGCTCTTCTGGTTATCTAGAGCTTTTCCAATTCTTCCTGCGCTTTTCTGAGGACCAGCAACCAAGAGAACAGCCCAAGTGATGCTCTCACAGGCCAAGCTGGCTGCAGCCACCTGAACATCACTCCCCCGCAAAATGATGCAGAGTGCCCTCTTCAACAGTGACCGAACGAAGCCAGGCAGAAGAACGCCAGATGCAAGAACTCATACTGTGCCGCCACTTCGACGGCACTGACCTCCTGCCAGCTGTCTTACGAGTCGCAGGTTGCAGGGCAGACCTGATTCGATTCCTGAGAGACTGTCTAGGGCAACTCCAGCCTTTCCCTTCTGTCTGAACAATTCCAGACCAGCATCGAGTACTACTTCAGCAAGAGAAACAGGGACACACGTGAGCAATACATGCATCCCTGAGCACACTTATGAGCTACATGTACAGGCTGAGAAATAGAAATGAACAACCATGTTCTTTCCAGCTGGTGCATTATGTTCATCACGCAATGAAGAATAATAAACACTCAATACTGTGGTTTCTCTCCCTCCGCATGAAGCAATTTAGGGAATATGTTCTTTCAGTACAGCTCATCCTACCTTTAAGCCTTGCAAAATTCATGAAGGTGAATGATATGGCACAAATTGCTGCCTGAAGCAGAACCTTCATGCTGGACAACCCACTGGAGACTGTAACCCTCAACATGCCAGTCAACACATTTTGCAGAGAAGTAGCAATTTCTTCAGAACACTGATTATTCCCTCCCATCTTCCTTGAGGAGTCAGCTATCACAGAATGAAAAGTAATTGTGAAATTAGAACACCACCAGGAAGCAGGCGAAACAAATTGCTTCACAGGCCAGAATTATTTGCACAGAACATTTGAGAGAGAACAAAATGTTTAAGGATGCAATCAATCATTAAGATTTCTTAAAAAAAAGGGAGAAAAAGCACACACACTCATTCATTTAAAGCTTGCCTCAGTGAAAAAGAAATGATAGAATAACCAGTCCTGCATACTTGATTATCAAATCAGAGCTTGGTAGGAAGAACAAGTAAGTCTTCCAATCAACTAACTTTTTTGTGGGGTTTGGGGGTTTTTTTTTGCTTTAAATGTAGTTGTTGAACACTGTTGTAGAAAGATGTAGGGAAAAGCAGATCTCTGGTCTTCTGGCAGTTCTTCCTATTCTTGAACAATTCCTCCTTCACAGGCACAGCCACAAAGGTTCAAAGGTCCCCACAGCCTTTGTTCTCAGTTCCAGAGCAGTTACAAACAAACTTTTGTTCCTGTTTCTTCAATGAAATAAGCTGCAGCAGTTACCAATGACTGAACTTCACATGTGAAGCTTGCCTTGTGCATCATGCAACTGAAGGACTATGGAATCTCATTTACACTTCCAAGAATAAATTATCAGAACTTTTTCTGAAATAAAAATCAACTACTGCTTACTGAATCAACCTCCAGCAAACATATTACACTTCTGCCTATACACAGAGGCGAGGAAGGACCGACACGCTTTGGTTTACAGATTGTATCAAAGAAATTTGTTCATTTTATCTGAATATAGTATTTATAGCTATTGCTCATTCATTTGTGAGTTTTATAATAAAGTTCTACATGTTTTACATTTTAGTGCAAAAGTGGTATCTGTCAGCAATTTTTCAAATAACACACATACACAGGCACTCATGCACTGGAAACGATACCTAAACAGCAATTTTTATTGTTTATATCCCAGTCAAGAGTGTAAGGGATGAGGTAATGATCATAAGGGCAAGCTATGGAAAGCAACTACTGATATACATTCACATTCCATGAAAAGCCAATATGGAAATCGTTGATAAAATTTGTAAAGATTCTACCAGATGGTATCAGCTGCTATGTAAATTTTGAGGAAAAACAAGCAAGGTGCATTATTGAACAGGATAACAGGCTTTTTGAATTAAAAATAAATTTAAAAAAATACTGAAATTACCCTTTTAAAAGATTGACTGTTCCTAGCAGTTGGCAGCTGACTCTCTAGAGATGCTTCTTGTAAAATACACAACACAAAAGATATCAGCACATAGGCTGGCTATTATGAAATCTAATGAAGACATTCATGAATCATAAAAAGGAGTAAAGGGGTAAATCCCAGCAAATATTCAAAGGCTCTTGCAACAATTAAAATTATGATCGAACAAGGGTTGTCCAGCTACATTCTTCTTCATAATAGCCACGCTTATGCCCCTAGTGAAGTCAGTAAGAATACGTCCAAATTGTAACAGTTGGATTTTGAAAACTTTTTGTTTTTACACTGGCACCAAAAAAACCATCAAACTGCTTTCAAAACACCAAGGACTGTATCTTCTCTTTTCCCCCAGAGCATTTACATGCACCTCGAGCATTCTGAGTATTGAGACCAAAAAGTTCCCAAATACCAGCAAACTTTGTTACTGAAATTAAAAAAAGCAACTTAACTCTAACATTTTAATAGACATTTGTTTAGTCGGTGATAAATATACCTCAGATAACAAAATACACAGAGGATTAAACATGGTTTTCTTTAAGAAGCAAGAATTCTCAAATCGCTTAAGAACCTAACACCTTGCCATCAAAGATATTTTTAGCAAAACTGATTATCTCAATCTGCCAGTAAGTGATGACAAAGCTTTCAGAATACCACCTTTCATCCTTGTATCTTAAAAGCAACTTACTAGTAGCAATTAAATCACTGTCATCCTTCTCTACAACTGATTCTGGGGCCATGGCTGCGGGACCACTACTATGTCTGTGTACTCCTGAACTACCCGCTGACACAAGTTGGAATCACGGCATGCGATGTCACACAAGCAAACTTTTGCTGTAAGGCAGAAAAGATGGAGCAAGACCAAATTAAAAGTAACACAGGACTGACAACTTATTCAACTAGCATAAAGCCTGCTTAAAAAGTAAACAAACACCCACAAGCTAAATTTGAACTGTCGCAGTGAGTTTATCCAAGAACAGTGCCTTACACCATGTGACCCTTATGTTATAGATCCACTACAAGGAGGTCTAAGGCCATAACTCGGGCTGTGGCTGACCAAGTGTCCCTCCATCCAACTAATAACCTGAGGGGTATTTAAGCATTTAATTTTACCCTGAAATCCACAGGAAGCCAGGCTTCAAACTTCTTGTGGTCCTGGTTTAATCAATTAATGGTGGAATGGGAGAAACTCCACTTTCTCTGATTCTTAAAGAGTTATAATGGATACAATAAATCAATTTTTTCCACCCACAAACATTAAAGGCTGAGTTGTGGACAGGCAAAAGCATTGAACACACCAGGAAGGGAACAGCGGGGCAGCAATTGCAGCTTCTTCATCAGAAAAAGCAACTGAAATGACAAGAGGATGAATGATTCATCCATCAGTAGTTTACGCTGAACTACTGCTTCAACTAGTGGCTTCAAGTCACATCAGCAGGACATGTTCAAAATGTTGCAACTTCGCTACAGAAACAAGACTAAAAAGAAAATATAGGTTCTTAAAACAATGATTTTTAAAAGTGGAGATCTGGGGGTATTTTGTTTTCTAAAACTATAGGTTAAAAGACAGGAGCTACAGAGCTATATTCTCATCCGTTACAAGATTCCTAGATGGCACTATGAACTCCGGAACTACACATGTGTAACTAAGCACAGAGCAAAAGAACATCCAGTGAATAGCAACAGTTAAATGTCATAACCATCATTTGACAATATCATCTAAATATATTCAAATCGTTAGTATGATCATAATTAATATTGCATTTAATCAAAAACTAAGACAATAACCTAAGGAAGCATATACATGGCACATTTACCAAACTGATTACAGTAAACCTGGTAGCATGGGTTTATCAGCTTAAAAAATCAGCAGCTAATTAACTGTGCATTTAACAACTAGGTAATAAAGTTTCTTCCCAGGGAAAATCAGATTGGAAAAGTCAACATCAGCTTAAACACGATTAGCTTCCTGTCCCACTGCTGGTAAAGCAAATCCAATTTACTAAATAGTTTACAGGGCAGTTTTTAATTATTTCACACACTTCCAAAGAATCTAACACTACATACACACAAATATGGTAAGTTGGTCTACTCAAGTATATACAGACTCCAGCAACACAAAACACCACTTAAAATACACAAAGCCTTCCTTACATGCTTAATAACAGCCCCAGTCTCATAACTTGTATTGCCGATGCCCCCATGGATGTTAGCAGGAATCTTTACAGGAGAGAAACCACATACAGTTGCGGCACCACATACAGTTGCAGCATGTATAATATGCAATAAAATACTAACTTGGAGCATTTCTTTTGGACTTTTTCATTAGTTCGTTACTTCTTATTTCTAGGAAACAAATACACAGCAAACAAACAAACTCTTCTGAGTAAGATTTACATATTTTACCTGGTTTCAACTGGCACGCACACATACCCCCTAGGAAAATACGCACACAGACTACTCAACAATCCATATATTCAAAGTGTTTTACACAGCAAAAATTGAGACAATGCAGAAAAAACGGTGTGGGAGAAACACAGCAAGTCACCAACAGAAGTAGAAGTAGGATTCAAATGAGCAGCTCACAACTGTATCAATGGAGTGACAGCTTTGCTGCCTTCCTACACTTTAACCAATACAATAATTAAAAATTGAAAAGTTAAGTTTTCCAACTTTAATTGTTCAGCATCAAAGACAACAATTTGTTCTCAGCCACAACACAGATTTAAAAAGAACAAAAAACAGAAAAAAAAAAACCAAAACAAAACAAACAAAAAGCCCGCAAAATTAACACTCAAATGAAACAGTTTCAACCAAAGCAGCTCAGAATTGCTAAACGACTGCTGACCTGCAGCATTACATCCTCAGCTTATGCGATCCTCCAAATTCTGGTTGGCTGGAAGGCCTAATCTGCATAACAATAACTACAAAAAATGGCTCCCCTTAGTGTCCTCAGTATGCACATCCCTTCTCTCACATTGGCTAACAGTGCACAGCCAGGCTGTTCAAAGGATTAGCATAAGAATAGAAATCACTGTGAAAATCCACATGCTCCGACTGACCAGACTTGTTGACCTGCTTCACCCCAGATACCAAATTGACTTATTTTTCCAAGGAAAACAGTTGTGGACTGTAAAAGTTGATAAACACTTCCATTTGTTTCTTTCATATTACAGGATCAGACATCCCGAGGGCAGCTACCAGAGCCAGTGAATCTGAACAACCTTCACAGTTGTAGGCACAAACATCACATGTGCTCACCTTCAAGTTCAAATTCTTCCATGAGTCTGGTGGAGGAGAATGGGTCTGTCAGGACCCTTCTCAGCTCGGCCCTACCACGTTCATCATAAAATCCCCTCACCAACAAGCTCCCAGGCTCTGCTGGTACCAGGTGCTGCTGCAGTCCACTAAAGGCTGAAACCAGAGACTGGAGCTGCATTTCTAGAGCACATCTGCGAGAGGAAACTGGCCCCACACGTGCGCACGCTGCACCTGACAGAAGCCACCCATACTTACAGTCCCACGAGAGCAATTAGTCCAGGTTTGTGCAAGTAAAATTTACAGATTTGCCTAGATCTCTCTATATCTTCTACCCTTTCTGCCCTTACCCTGGGATCAGCCAAAATGGTACCAAGCCAACAACTGAGAGACAATAGCTCTTGCCACGCTCACAGCTACTGCAATCAGACAGTAACTGTTACATGGATAAGAATATTTTGAGAGGAAGCGCAAATGAAAATAATCCCCCAGTTCATGAAACGGCCAACATCTTCCTCTTATTTGTGGAGAGGACGCAAAGGCCAAGGGAACCCATTCCAATTTTTCTGTCCTATACAAACTCTCCTAGCCATAATAAAGTATGAAAAACATCATTTATTTTTGGAAATATGTATATTGGATTCCTGAAAAACACACACTGGATTTTTGTATAAACGCATTACAATGTTTGACGTGTTTGTTTTGAAATGGGGGAAGTTGACTGAAGTCATCCCCATAATGTGGTCTGACACTTCATGCAAAACAATGCATTCAAACAGCAAAATGACATTTCCTTTTCAGAAGTTCACAAAAGAAACTGAAGCCCAGGGGAAAATGGCCAAAGTAGCACTATTCCCCTTTTTGTTAGATTTCCTCCACTCCCTCTGGGATCCTCTCCCCAGCCAGTAAGTCACCACTGCAATCCTTCCCCCTTAAATTCAATGACATCACCATTTCCCTCACTTTGCATTACAGCAAAATAGACTAAAAACTGGGATACTGATGTTTCACAGTCCATCAGCAAGCGATATAAAAACACTGCAACATCCAGCTACAAACATACATAAAATCTGAAAAGTAAAACAACTGCCCAGTGATACTTCTGCTGACCTGCCTTTGCTCTTTGTTTCTTCAAAAACTTGACAAATATACCTTAAACAAACAAATCCCAGGTTAAGACCACAAGCCGAAAAACTGAACAATAATTTGCTTCTGGCAATGGACTAATATTTCTGTACATTATGCACAGTATTAATACCACATTAACACTTTCAGTTCTGTTGCTTCCCCAAATAATAGGTTTTACAAAATGCATATTGCCAGACTCCCACCCCATTTTCCCCTCCTTTATCATCTCAATCACTTTATGTCCTCAAAGGAATAAAATTTTGATTCTTCCAGATGGCTCCAATATGTTCAAACATTATAAAACCATCAGCTATAGAAGGGTACACACCCTGGCATGCTACAAGCAACCTCTGATAAGTTTCATGAAAACAAATCAGTCCAACCGCAAGAAGTATTTGCTTGCTCTTTTATCACGAAGAATACGTAGTATTTTACTTACCAGTCAAAATAAACTGTTCACTCAAGGCTAACCTAATTTTGCAAAACTGGAATGAAAAGACATCTGTGCAGCGAGAAAGAAATTGCATGGTTCCAAATAAGCACGTGCAGGACATTTGTCCCTATTCTGCAGAAAAAGGTATCTATCCCATGCTCAAAAAGCAAACACCTGAAATAGATATTCTTTTAAGAGCCTTGGAAACTTACTCATCCTGCTCCCTATCAAAGAGGAGTGTCTGGTCACCTTCGGACACTTTAGGGTTATAGCTCTTTCTTGAAATGAAATAGCATATTTTAAGCTTCCACCTTCTTGTCTTTTCACTTATCCCTCTGAATTGCATTCTTACCAATGACAATATCAACCAACACAACAAACTGGACGTCCATTCCAGCGGAGGCTGTCCGAGCCTCTGTCCAAAGTGCTGTTTTCTGCACTATCTGATGTGGAAAGTATAGAGGTGTAACAAAAAATGACTCGTTCCCATCAACCTCTTAAAATTCAACAGCCGTCGGTCCAGTCTGGTGCAGCAGTCTGCGATAGGAGACAGGTTCTCAGGGGAGAGAGATGGGACACATAGTTTGCAAAAGGAAAACACTAATGTGCGCGAGTTTCAACGCTTAATTTACCTTCTTCTCAAGTTGAAGCCATTGCTCACTCAGAGTCCAAACGTGGCACGGACCTTTCCTCGCAAGACCCCGCGCTCGCCTCCCCATTGCAATTTGGTGGGAAAGCTAGTCAAGGTCTTCCAGATAAAACCACCTCCACGCTCACACACACACGGACGCACGCATACACGAAACGCCTGCTGGGCACTCCTCCATTTCACACAGTCTCCGAGCATATGGATGTCGCTCGCGGAGCACCCTCGGTGACCCAAGCAGACCCGCGGACGTTCGCTGCACCTGAAAAGATCTAACAAGGCATTAAAAGGGCCCCATTAAAAATACCACAAAGGACAGCCTACACAATGGAGACGAGGGCCAAGCACAAAGCCGGACGGCAGCTGCACGCTAGCCGGGGAGCACGACGCCGGTTTTTTTTTTTTCCCCCCACGCCTGAAAAGCACGGGAATGGCAGGCGCAGGCTGAAACCCCCGATTCTTCCTTCTTTCCCAGCAAATTATTTCGTGGCGACGGGCAAACCGATCCACCTCACAGACCTTCCCCAGAGGACGGCGGCGACTGAACGCGTGCCATTAATCGCGGGCGAAAAGGCGGGGGGGGGCCGCAAAAAAAGCCACAAAACAGACGGATAAACAAAAAGAAAAAAAAAAAAAACACCACCACGAGAGAGCCACGACTTCTTTTATTTGTTTATTTTCCTCTTCCCCCTCACGGCCGGGCTGAAAGTCCCCCGAGGCACCGGCCGCGTCCGTTGGCGGTAACGGCCCAAACCGTTGGAGAGGCGGCTGCCGCCGCCCGCGCCCCCTCCCCTCACCCACCCCCGGCCGGCGCCGCCTTCGCGACGTGCCGGGCGCTATCGCGACACAAACCCACCCCCCGTCCCGTCCCAATCCCCAACCTCACCCCTTCGCCCTCCCCGCACTCACCTCGCTCCGCCGCAGCGGGTGGGGGGGCGCCGAGCCCGGGCGCGTCCTACCAACCGCGTCCCGCCGCCGACACCGACATGGCCGCCGCAGGTGAGGAGACGACGGGGAAGAAGGGCCCCGCCGCCGGGTGAGGGGGGAACCGCGTCCGGGCGCGCACACACCCCCCTCACACACGCTTTTCCCCCCCCACCCCGGCTCAGAGAAAGGCTCCGGGGCCCATGCGCGTTGCCGCCGTTCGGCTAGCTCCGCCCTGACGCCGGGGAAAGGCGGGCCGCTGCCCCCGGGGGCCGCGGCGGCAGGGCTGTGGTGGGCGGCAAGTCGGGCGGGAGGGCCGCCCGCTCCGCCCCGGGGGTGGGCGCGGGGGAGCGGGGTTGCAGCAGGGCCGGAGGATGGGGGCGTCGTAGGGGGCTGTCATGAGGGTGTCGTGGGAGCGGGGCGGGATGTGGCCGGAGCGGGGTGGTCGCGGGGGCGGCGTGGGGTTGCGTGGAAGAGGGGGGAGCCGGTCGTAGCGGTGGGATGGTCGGGAGGAAAGGCACCGCACCTGGGCTGCTGGTCATGGGAGGGAAGGGGTTTGTGCCGAGCAAGGCGCTGGGGCTGCCCCGCAGAGGCAGCGGGAGGGACGGGGCTCGGTGGGGCGTGCAGCGGCCTCTCCGTGAGGGGATGGTGGGGCTGGGGTGCTCCTCTCGCTTGAGCAGTTGTGCCGGAGGGAGAGCACTCAAAATCTTGCCAGAGAGGTCCTGAAGTTTGTTTGGGGGTTGTGGGTTTGTGGTGGTTTTTTTTTTTTTTAATGTGGTCAGGCACGCTCCCTCTCTGAGGGATGGGTCCCAGCCCGGAGAGGTGTACATCAGGTGCCTGCCTGCACCAGGGCCCTCCCGCCTCCCTTGTGTTGTGCAAGATCAAGAAAGGCGCTTTACACCGGACTTGCTTAGCTGTGGACAGAGTACTTGCGCACCCCGTTCACAATACAAAGCCTTCCCCTCCGGTTAAGCTTCGGATGTATTAAACCTCATCTTGAGACAGTGCTGTTTTATCAGACAAAGTTAATTCAAACTTTTAGGTGAGGTTTAAGTGTTAACCACAAACTCCTTCCTCCACGTGAGTGAAGCGCCTCGTTAAATGAAAGGCCCCACGATGCTTCGGTAGAGGATCTTTTTTGATAGAGACGTTACCCCTGTGTCACATTTCGGTAGCTGACCCCAACCACTTTATAATGTGCTTTATAGATGCTTTATTGTATCATTAGCATTTTCAGAAGCGGACAACCTGATTTCGTTGGCAGCAGGCAATGTAGAAAATCCTTGCTGATAATTATGCCATTTGGTGACCACAGAGGTTAAAATTCTCATTGCTGGTGTATATTTATTCCTTCAGTAGTGGCATTACAAAGCAGTTACTCTGAGAGTGCTCTCTGCCTTTGGCGTGGGCCCAGAGGCACGATTGTGGGTAATATGGAGTTGTGTTGTGCATCATCCACGTTGCTGTGCACCTGGCAGTTCACGTGAGAGCTGTGATATGTACTTTGTCTTAACCACAGGGTGACAGCTACATTTGCATTGCAAAAGCAAATATGAAATGGCCCACTTGATACGCTTTCAGAAATGTTTTAAATGAGAGGTATAGTTGAAACTACTCCACAAGCTGGATTTGGTGCTTTTTGGTTTTCGCTTCCATCTGTGAAACAGTGTAAATATACTATGTAATCTACATTAAGACTACTGTGGTGATACCAGCTATCCAGAATGTTTGGATAAATGATACCACTCTTTGCTAATGGATTGTGCGACTAAGAAGAGCGAGCCATAAGCGTGCGGAAGTTTTGAGTTGTGAGCTTTAATTTAAAAGATTTCAAGAATTTTTAGTTGTTGTGATGAAAATTTTCAAAGCCTGTCGCGAGTAACTGATGATATCTGTAAATGTGCAGAGTTTGGAACAATAGCTCTGAGACATGTGAACTGCTTCGTGTCAGCATATGCTGTGCCAGATGCCAACAAACAAAACCGTAGTTAAGAACATTGGTGGGTTTGGGGTTCCATGTGTAAGGAGACAGCAAATCATGAAGATGTTGCACAGTATCGCCTAAAATGGGGAAGAGCGTGATTATGGGGGCTAATAAACAAAAGAGGATGCAGAAAATACGTAAATTACAATGATGACAAGGCAAAATCATGTGATGTATTGTGCTTGTGTGTGCTGCAACCTACAACTCTGATCCTGTCAAACCTGACAAGTTAATTGGGATGAGCCAGGACCATACCCACATGGCTCACTGCTGATAAAACCTTGGGGCACTGGAAGCGGGTTTGTTGGTTCCCTATAGAGGAGATTGCAAATTTAGTCATGTGTGAGTAGGTGATTCCTATCTATCCATCACTGATTTGAGTGACTTTGAAATTCTGGGATGAAAGATACCCAGAGCATCCCCAAGTAGTTGAGCCTTTCCCTCTTTATTAGATGCCATCATCTCTTTTGCGGTTTTAGTTCTTCCTTATTTTGACTGGCTGTCACTGCATGATTTTTGCAAGGCTTGTTTGTTGCTCTTCCCAAGCAGAGTATTTTTCATTATGTCTGTCTAACTAAAAACAAATGGTGGGCCGCATGTGGGAATGCAGCTTGAGAAAACTGGAGATCAAAGAAAGGTCTTGACTCAGTGCTGAGGATCCCTGCTGCATTTCCCCTTTAACTGCCTCCCACCACGCTTGTGGCTTGTGATTTGGAGCTCACTGCCTTTACTTTTTGTCTGAACATCTTTGCTTTAAAAAAAGAAATAAAGGGAGAATGTTTTCCCATCTCAAACTTTCTCTCTGTTTCTTGTTCACCAGTCCTTCATCTTGCTAATTTTCTGGAAAACTTCAATGGCTCTTCACTATGCCAGGAAATGCTTCAACTTGAATGAAAAGTACAGAGCCCCTGTATCCAGTTCACCCAAACAGGAAAGGACTGATCTGAATTGCTTCAGCCCTTGCCAGTTATAGGTTGCTGTTGTGTATCCACAGGGCTTGTCTGCCCTTTTCATGTAGGATCTGAAGGTCACTCAGCCCTGATCACCTCATCAGCAAGTTAGCCAGTGCTTTCAGGAAAAAAAAAACTTACCCAAGGACGAGAGGGAGGAATATGGCCAGGTGTCGGTTCCTACAGATCTGATGTTTTAGTTTCAGCTTTTAAAAACTGGTGCATATTTATTTGTTATCAAGAGCACTTTTTTTTTTTTTCTTCTGAGTGAGGACTTTTTAGAGCCACTTGGCTTACTAGATATGTACTTTTTTCCCCCACTTTTTTTTTTTTTTTTTCTGTATTTGAGGGACAAGATTAGGGAAATTGAAGAAGGGGATTTTTCCTGGCTTAGAACTGTTGGGGTTGGGGAGGGGGAGGCTTTTTTGACCTGGAATGTCAACTGAAAGATGCCTCAGCCTCTGCTGAGAGAATCTGTAGAGGGCAGCTATGTTGATAGCTAGTTCAAAGTTTAGTTTTGTTTTATATCGGCCGGCCTGGCTGTGCTTTGAGAAGATGTTTATATGAGATACCGTGTTATCTTTCCTTCCTTTACTTCATGTTCTGCTTCTCTTAAATATTTTTCTTGGAGTGAAATGATAAATATTTAAAACAATCAGTTGCGTTTGGAGATTTCTTCTGAGCTTTATATGTTTATTTTGAGAAGACGCTGATGCCATTCCCAAACAGTACTAGACTCTGTTTACAAAATAAACTGGGACCACAATAAAGAAGTGTGAAAGAAAAAACGGTGGGGGAAAGGAAGAGTGAGAGACAATGTACTTCTGTTCCTGAAAGCTGCTTTGCATTTCTATAGCACCTTTGCTCCCACTATTTCAGGGCACATCACAAGCATTAGTCATGCCTCATTCTAGATTTGGGAGATGAGTGAGGCAGTTCCTGGCAGTTCCTGCTACCATTTAGGGAATAAGTCTCCTGGATATATATAACCCAGGGAGAAAGGTGAATCCTTTCTGGGTTGTGGGAGCCAGATGGGTCACTATTGTATGTTTAGACAGATTGTTATAGAGGGGTTCTGAGTTTGGACTTGCGCTTCTGGATAATTGCTACAGGGAGAGATTATCTAATTTATCAGAATCCTTATGAAGCTAAACCAGCAGGTGTTTTGCCATCATGAAAAAAGCATCGGCATAAAAATGCAACTAGTTTCATTAACTTCAGTTTTAAGCTAATCTTCATTGCAGTTGATGGAGCTTGTAATTCAGTTAGGACTGAGATATCAAGTGTGAAATCTTGCCTCTGTTGAAGCCAACAGGAGCATTGCTTATTGACAATTGAAGCCAGGCTTTTTTCCCAAAAGTAGATGTTGGTGATAAGAGCAAGAGACTTCATCCAAGTAACTTCAGTAGCAAATTTGGCATGTTTGAGAGGACTCTGGGGGAGGACAGACAAAGACTCTACCTTTACCAATATTTCTACTCATGTTTTCAGAGAATAAATGTATCTTTTCCTGGCAATGGGTATATTGACTCTGTCTGGCCAACTGTTCAACTGGTTGCTGTGACATGCTGTGCTCCATTCCTGAATGTTTTGTATTCAGACATCTCAGCTCCCATTCATCAGAGACAGGAGAGATATTTTTTTCCTACAGTATTTTATAGCTTTTTTTTTTTTTTTTTTTTTTTTAGTATCTTTAGGTATCAGAATCACCCTGACTCACATAGGACAAAACCAAAAACATATCTATGTTTTTAAAGCTGCTCATCCTTGGAAGAGGAAAGGGTGTGGTGTACACAAAATGAAAGAGGTACCATTCTGTGACTAGATGACTGCTTACTGTACTGCATACACCCTGGAACAGAGCCTTAGCTGTTGAGCAGTTGTCACTGATGATGCCACAACTCGTTGCTGTTGCATGATGTCTTCTACCAGAAGTAATCAATAGGAAGATAGCTAAATAATGTGGTTGTGGCAGGTGCGATGCTGGCATATGTGTTGTGCATGGTTAGCATCAGAGGTAAGTAACTCAAAGAGATTTTCTTGAGGGTTAAAAAGTTTTGGTGGGGATGAACCCTGCTATCCCCAAAGTAAAACAAGCCCCACATACCAAAGCGTAGTTGATACAGATCCTGTAGTTGGGCACACTTCTGTACACATGCACAACACTGAATCCAAGTGAATTCTAGACTCGCAAAGATATACATTCAGAATAACTGAGATCAGATTTTTAATGAACCATTCATTTAGGCTGTTTAGCAAAAAAATTACCATCCTCTGAAATGATTTTGCCGAAATAGTCATTGAATACTGAAACTGCTTGCAAACAACAGTAGAAATTTGCAATATTCTGTAGCCTTTACCCAAAGAATTGGATGTTTTTCCATCCTTTTAAGATTATTACTATTCTGTCAGTCCTGTGGAGAACATTGTGTTTGGTTATACGAGGCAATGAGGAAGATTAGGTGTGTAACTGAATAAATTGATCTTTAAAGCCCTGAACTTCTTGATGTTTACAAAATATTCTTAGTGTACACGCATAGTGTCTGGGACAATGCATATGTAAAGTTCAAGTATGTATAAATACAATATATAACTTTCTATTCCAGCCTGTCTCTTTGATGGTCAAATCCGCCCAGATGAGCACACAGGCTGCTGAAAGGAATTCTTCCAGTTATTGGGCTTATTTCTCCTTGCGTGCAAATGTGATGCTGTGCTTGGGATAGAATAAAGTTGCTCTTTTGACTGCTTGATCTTTAATCCCTCCTTTATAGTCTCATAAATGTTCCTGGAGCTATGCTGCCATGAAGCATCTGTGAAATCAAGTGACTAGTTGGGTCAATCACATGGCTGTTTCTCTGAGAGCGCAAACTTCAGGCAAGTGCATTCCAGCAGCTGTGAGCTTGGTGAGAAGGGAAGTGGGACTGTATTGCAACTGCTTGCCTGTTCACACAATTTCTCCCTTTAGACCACTGGTGCCAAGTAGTTATGGGCACTGGTGTGGGTGGAGAACTGCCTCAGCTTGCTCTGGTGATGAGCCAATAAAGCATGTAAGCAGGGGCCCTGCAAGACTGAATAGAGTTAACACTTGTTGCGCACTTTTGTGACTTACTAAGCAAGTGCTGAAGATCTCTGTTTAAGAACTTGACACTTGGATATTTTTCCTGTGGACAAATGATGCTGGGTTTGGGAAATTGGTGTGAATTAGGACATGTTAGCATTATACCCACTCTGTGAGGAAAGAGCTGATAAAGAATATGAACTTAAAACAGCATAGCACACCACTGAGTGAGTAAAGATACTGGGCTGAGGGAAATGCAGCAATGTTCTGGAATCCAGCACTGTTCCTTAGCTGGGAAAGAGTATCTGAGGCACTGTGTGATGGAGATCAGACATGCAGGGTAGACCAGCCCCTGCCTTGTTTTCACAGTGACTGATTTAGTACTGCTCCCTGTCATATTTAATGCAAATTATGTTGTGTAATAATTTGTATATTTATGACTGTGTGTGGCCAGAGCTGCCTGTTTCTATTCATGTCTCTCCGTTGCCTGAAGTGAGTGAATGTAGCAGATTGGATCAGGCCTGAGGTCTAGCTACACAAGCTGGACAAGTATCCTGTGAGAATTGCACAGTATCTTGCATTTTTAATCTTAGATTTTCTCCAGTTCTGTTAGAGAGTGGCTTAACCCCTGATACAGGAGCTATAACATCCAGTTGTTGTAATGATGACAACTGTGGCAATTCCTTATATCCCAGTGTTGGACGTGGGTTGGCATAGAGTTGCTCTGGTGTAACCCTGAGCAGGTGGAATGAAGTCTAGAAGCTCTTTAGTTTGGAAAAAGGATAAGAAGTTGGATGACTGCTAGATGGGTGCCTGAAAACACCAAGGGAGGGAATCTGGAGGTGGACTGATGAGATGGGGAGAGCTTAAAACAAAGTGATGGCCTGTCAGGGTGGAAACCGGGATGAGATCTGAACTCTGCCTTTTCAGTTGCACCCACTGAATTGCAATCCTGTAAGAAGAGCAAGTAAAAGGAGGGAAAGTGAGGGGCTGCACAGTGCAGTGCTAGAAATGGCCTCTGGTACCTGTTAGCAGAAGCAGAGCTGCTTTCTGGAGCAGAGATGGACGTATGGCATTTCAGGGAGCCTCTGAGAGAGCCTGAGAGCTGTCAAGTGTGAACATGTCACGTGTGATGCAGATGCTTGGCAGGCTCTGACTTGTGGAAACTTGCAGATATTTTTTCCCCTCGTGCACTCTAGACATAGCCCACTATAAGACAGTTGTATTTTGGGGAAGTACTAGTAAAATGCTTAACAAAGGTAAAGGCTGTGCTGTCAAGAGGGCTCGAGACCAAACAGGACAGAGCAAGACCTCATTAGTTTGCTGTGTCCCATTTTAATCTTCCATTTATTCCTTTCTTGAACTGGAGTGCTTCATCTGATTGTTGTGTAATTCTAATATCTGGAGTTCACCCTCTGCATTGATGACCGTGCGGTGTTTTGGTTGGGTTAATCAGCATGGGGAGGATCATTGAAATTTTTGCTGAAATCTTCATCTACCTTAGAACTTGAGGGCTGACACAGCTTTTTTGCTGTTCTGTTGTTGTTCCAGGGAACTGATCCCGCATCTAAGGATAGAGGACAGTTTATTTTTCAAGCTTTTGTTAAACCTTGTTAACAAACATACCATGAAATCCAGGGATGGGTAAAACTTTCCAGCAGCTGGCTGTAACAAGAACCAAGACTAAACCAAGTTCTTTTATTTGACTATGAGCTCACCAAAAGCTCACAGTGGTCACTTATATCAAATACACAAGTTGGGAATTCCTCTGTCTTTATAGACTTATATCTGAGAGCAGAATTTTTGTTTTCCTACACCTGTATTGGTGCTGGGGAAAGCCACAGTTGATACTGACTTCTGAGAACTATATAATTACAATCAGCAGCAGTTGCTGCCATAAGATACTGGTGCTCAGTGCTAAACAGGAATTAGTGTTGCATATTTATTTGGAGGACGAAAATATCTACAAATACCTATGAATATATTCAGTAATTATTAGAAGAGGTGTTTAAATCTTCTAGTCCTTGAGTGTCCCAGATGGGGACACTGATGGAAGAAAGGGAAACCTCCTCTTGCAAATGAGTTATTTTGTAATGTTTCATCATAGGTTTTGCTGCTTTATGTCAGTTTTCATGGGCAGGGCACTCATTTAAGATCAACCATTCATCTGATCTTTTGCAAAAATTATTTCACAAGTGTAAATATTTGTGGCAACTTGCCCATATTGTGTGCGCTTTACAAAATGACGGAAAAGCTCTGGAAGGCTGTTTATGTTTTAGGGCACATTCTTTAGTAAGACTAATTAACTAATCTAGCACTCAACTAATGGTTATTTGCATATTTTTTTAGCAAAACTTCTTTTATTAACCCAAAATACTGTATGGTGCTTTGTTTAAGCAAATAAATGATTCTGTAGGAATTTAATGATCTTCCAAATAAGTGTAAGGGTCTTTTAAAGTGAGTATCACCTACTCTAAGCCCTCACAGATTACCTGTAGCTGGCTTTGAGCAACACAAAGGTTAACATAGGCTACAGAACTATAAAGCTGAAGACTTTAGAATAGCTCAAAGCTCAGTACTTACCTTCACAGAACTTAGGGTAGAAACTTACTAAACTACATAGTAATCATCTAAAACTTCACACTGATTTTTGCTGTAACAAGGGTCAATTTCTAATATTGCTGCAGTAATAAACAGAAATCACAGTAATTTTTAGGGGTGGGTTGGACTTCAGCACAATTCTTTAAGGCTTGTACAGACATTATTTCACTTAAAGTACTGTATAAAATCTGTAGATTAAAAAAAGGTTAAAAACTGCAAAGTTTCACCTGAATGGGATAGAAGACAGCAGATAGAAAGCAAGCTCAGGATATGAACACTGAATTTAATAGCTGTGCAGTTTAGGGTTGATATCTAGCTGCAGAGCTGTGCAGATACCAGGACTACAATACTACTACCACCATACCAGGACTACAACACTTTTTACTGGAAGTAAAAGGTGATTATTGCTGGCATATCTCAGACTTCTGGGTATCAGCATTAGCTATCCCAAAAGTCTGGAATAGGAGAGGGCAAAGTCCTCAGTGGAAGAAGTCCTGCGCACCAAGCCATATTAAATCTCATGTAAGTTAGAAGAAAAGGAGATGAGAATTGTGCACAAGAGATGTGGCAAGTTCAACAGCAGATGTGAGATACTGTTCTAGCTTTTTGTACCTACAGGGCATAGCAGTAAAGGGTTAAGTAAAGTTCTCTTGTAGAAAATGTCTTCAGGAACTGAGCTGATGCTGAACTCACGCAGTGAACCAGCAGATTAGCTTGATGGTTCCAGACTTGCACCACAGCCAGCAGAGGCTACTCTGGCCCTTGGGCACTGGTCGAGACTCCCAGATGAGGGGAGGCAGCATCACAGACAGAGCCAGATAGCTTATGGGGCTGTGGGAATAGGGACAAGCTGGAGAAAAAAACACACTGGAAGGAAGGGAAAGGTTGAGGGTGGCTTTGGGCAATGGGTAGGAATGAGAAAGTGTTAGAAATAAGCAGGGAATTTAGCTAAAAGGTTCCCTTGCTGATTGATTTACATTGGAGAGAAATTGGCCTTAGGTCAAGTCTGCAATGCTTTTATGCGATTGCTTTCCCTCTGAGCATCCTAGGATGACAGTTGGGCCAAGCGTTTTGGCCTGTGGGCAAGTAAACAAGAAAGGCATAAGAAATGTCCCTTACAAGGACAGGTCCCTAATATGTGTTTTACATACCAGTTCAGAAGTTGTAGGTCTGTTTTACCTGCTGGGCTCCTGTCAGGAGGTGGATAGGAAGTGCACCTCCTTGCATCTAGAAATTTGTTTAAAAATGCTGCATCATCAGTTGTGGCACTTTTTTGGAGCTTACTTACGATATGGAAACTCTCAGGCTGTCCTTGGAGAGGAGCCATGTGCTATCACCCCCTTGAAAATACAAGTTGATTAAATATGTAGGTCAGAAAACAGAAAGCACATCCCTATTTATTTAATAGATGAGAGTTCCATAGCCTAATATCACTGGACCTGCTGATCATTTTTTGAAGGTGATATAATAATGGCTTTGTTGTGAACTCAGGGATTAAGGAGGGTCACCAGGTATTGCTACCCAAAGGGCAGGTGCAGGTTTTTCAGTGGCATTAATAAATAAAAATGCCTCCCAGGGACTCAGGTTACATGTGAAGATTGCTGTGGTAGAAGAAGAATAGCTAACAAGGAGCAAATCTTCAGAGCAGAATCTGTCTCTGTTCCATAAATGGGCTGGACATAAACACATGTGCGTCTCTACAGTGTTACCAAACCAAAAATTAAGCCAGGAATCCTACTGGCAATTGTTGCCCCCGAGCCTTCATTATGGCCCTGTTTCTTTCTTCATCTCCAGCCCCCAAGGAATTGGACAGGGAGCTCCTCCTGTCTGGCAGTCTGGGCTGTATCAGCCTGTTTTGTGCTGATTGTCCCCCACAGTTACCTTGCTGCTGTCTGTAGCAGCCTCACACAACACTGAGCAGTTTTGCATCTGAAATTAAAAAGATGCCTGGGTCTGACTGAATCATTCTTCATTATCTCAGCGGGCAGCAGATTTAGGAGCTAGATTTGCAATGAACATTTATTAGATTGTGTGTCTTCTGGGGATAGCTAATTTTTTTTTATCATCAGATTCCATGACTTAGCATCATAATTAGCTATTACACATAAATACTCCAGTCAAGAGCTGCTTTTTTTTTTTTTTAAGCCTGCTTATTCTACAAGTCTTTCTTTTCTCATTTATAGGGGAGTTTTACACAGTTCTTCTGACAAGTGCAAGATAGCCAGTGGGAATGAGACCTGTAATTAATCCACTGAATGCACAGTGCAAGCAGGACAGCTCTTGGATGAAAAAGCTCTTCAGCCTCTGTAAGGTATCTGACAAGATGGCAAATACTGTTAGTTAGAGTGGTGGGTTTTGTGACATTGGTGCTAGGAATGGCACCCAGCAAATTCATTTAATATAAGGTACTGAGGACAGGAAGGAGAAAATTACATCCTTCAGCATTCCCCTGAATTTTGAACAGTCACGTGTGCATGGTTCTGCACTCTCATCAAGAGCTGATTCACTGGGTTTCTAGTAAAGAAAATAAAGTAAGCTTGAGTCCAGTTTCCCACCCCTTCTTGTAGGTGTGCATGTGGGGGGTGGTGGTGGTGTGGCATATTAAAAGGGAGTCCAGCATTGAGAGCATTGGCCTGAACTGTGAGAGGTCCAGATTCGGCTCTTGCATTGGCAGAGACAAGCTGTGTGAATTTGGTCATGTATCTTCATTGTACTTTGGCTTGGCATCCATCAAAATAACTTCAGAGATTTTGTGGTAAAGTGAGATGCCCTTGGATGCTGCAACATTAGGGTGTCTTGTTGGTTTGTCACAAAAGTGTTAAAAGTGGTGGAAAGCGCAGAGTGAGGATGGTTGTCCCTTTAAATTAAGTTGTTCTTTTATGTAACCTTGGTTTATTGCACAGGAAATATCTTTGTTTCTTAGCTCTCTAGCTACTATAGTACCTGCCATTTACTGCGATTTGCTTCTGAGACTGTTTTTCTAACTGCCTTGTGTTCTTGGATCAGATAACAACAGCCTTTAATTCCTGTTGTCCTTTTGTCTTTGCTTGCTTGGCTCTAAACATTTTGTTCCCTGAACGTGGGCCCAGGTTCTTCTCTCCCCCATGCTGCAGCTAAATCAGGAATACTGCTTCTGAAGCAATTAGTTAAGAAGCATTGACACATATGAGGGGAATTAGGACTCTTGTTTGTTTGGGTTTTTTACAAGTTTTGTCAAGGATTCTGTACTGCTCTTCCCAAATCTTCCAGTATTACTTCCAATGTGCAGACCAGTTCCAAGACTGAGTGACTGCACTTTGCCTGGTGGTAATCCACACTGTATTTCCAGTTACCTGATTCAGCTTCACTGCTTTGTAGTCACAGTACAAGCTGCACCACCAATGGAGTTTGTGTGTGCAGTTCCTGACTCCTGCCTAACTCAGCTGGATGGGTATCTCAAAAGCCAGGCATATCCAGACAGTCATATTCTCAAGGCAGATAGCAAGCTCACTTAGTTGGTCACAAGACACTCAAAACATTAAGTGAAGGCTGGAGCGTTGCCGATACAGAATGGTGCAAAGTCTGCAGGAGTGCTGACTCTCAAATGAGAATCTGCAGGCAAGACCTCTGCTAATGGTTTCCTAGTGGCATGTGCCAGAAATGAGGAAAGAAATTATTGTGTTGGTGCAAAAGCTGCATTTCTATTACCTCTCCTGATCTCCAGGGAAGAGTGGAGTTGGTAAAAAAAAAAAAAAGGAAAACAATTAAGGTCTGAGCAGAAATAATAACTGTCCCAAGGTCTTCAGTGTTATTCTGTCACAGCTGACTTCTTCAGACTCAGTCCCTCTCCCATCTTATCACTCCATGCTGTGTCAAGAGGTACAGCCTCACAAATTGAGATTTGGTCTAAACTTCCCTGTCCTGCTGCTTTCAGTTCCTCTGTGCTGTGTCACTGTGGTCCACATCAGCACCTACCTGTGTTTGGAAATGGTTTGCATGCAACCAGCTGCTCTTTCCCTATTTTTATGGCCCCTATTGCACCGGTATCTCAGTCTCAGATAAAAAACCCCAAGTCAAACCAAAGCAAAAAAAATCAACAACAACAAAAGAGAGGTAGCTGCAGTAGAAACTAAGGTGACTGCTGAGCTTGAGATGTAAAAAGGCATTGTTTTTCTCTCCTGGATTATACCAGCGTTTACACGAGTTGAAGTGTTTCTGCTCAGATCAGGGCCTGTTTAGGTCTGTGAAAAACTACAGCTACCCAGGAAACTTCTAGGTTAATAAAAGAGCCTTGAATTAGCACAATTCCAGCAATACATGGGTATGCAGCAGAGGGGTTGTGGCTTTCTGTTTGATTGCCCATGAAGCTCTTGTGTTAGGTGCTCAAGATCCCATCCAAGAATTATTTTTTTTAGACTGTACTTAGCCCTAACAGCCTGACAATATTCAGTGTTGCTGGTCTCTTAATATCGCTGAGAGAGGAGAAAAATTGTTAACCCTGTTTTGTAAATGGCCAAAGCTGCATAGACCGGCTGTAGTGGAGCAGGGACTGTAATCCCTAATTCTAAATTCTCTATTAAAACCCTAATCCCTGGGCTATCCTTCTGCTTCAGACAGAGTTCAAGATGGATGGTGTATAATTTGTCTGAAGTGATGCACCTGCCACTATTTAAAGCTAGTTATTTTTCTTCTGTCCCTGTGTAAAAATTGCTTTTTTCTTTTCTTTTTTTTTTTGATTGCCAAATTCTTTTTTTGCTGGAGTGATTAAAAATTGAATTGCTTGCATTTTGTAGGTCTCTGTCAGAGTCTTATGGTTCAAATACTTCAACAAATTCCATGTAGTCTAACAGTATCTTGGGACTGATAAAGGTTGATGCCTGGACTGGTTAAAGGGGAAGAATCCTAGCATGTGGTTTCCAGCATTCACTGTGTGGTGAGAATCAAAACATCTCCTGATTTGCCTAAGGATCTTAAATTTCTTTTTGAAGAAATGTAATGGAAAAAGGGGGGGAATACAGATACTTGACAAAGAATATAGACAGAAAAGAACAGCAGGATGGCGGGCAGGGGGAATGTGGAAGTAGGTCAGATGCATTGCAGACAAAAAAAATCATTATTATGATTAGGAGAGATTAAGGAAGGCAAGAGCAAACAGCATCAAAGGAATCCAATTTATCAAGCCATTTAAACAAGAGCATTCCTTGCAAGGCATGTTCTCCATACCGTACACCAATTTGGAGCAAAATGAGAGGAGAATGTCCCATGCTATGTATTTAATTTAATATCTAGTCTTCTGTATCTTAATCTATGAGTTCTTGAAGAAACCTTTTCTTAATTGTCATGAGGAACAAATGCTGCAGAAACTGTTACCCACCCTCCCTTGCTCAAGTTCTTTTAGATTTTTCATTTTTAAAGCTATAATTATCCAGTTAGGTCTCTAGGTGAAGAATGCACCCAGTGTAATAGTAGTGCTTGCTGACAGCAGTCAATCAATTACTTCTTCAGCACATTAGGTGCTTTACATAAAATAAGGAGATTCTTATCTCAAAGATTTCAGATAAAAGGCAATTTATAAGTGTGAAGTTATTTCATCTGAGGAGGTTAAGAAACTTCGCAATGACAAGTAGATTATTCTTGCTTTTCTTAACTTTTGGGCAGCTAGAAGTCTGGGAGTTCTGATGAGCATGCTGTGGCTTACTTGGTCTCCTTTTCTGCCCTTTTTCTTTCTAGTTTTGACTAGCTGCTTTGTCCCATGTGCCATAACAGCAAGGAAGTTGATTTTGCTTTGGATGGGGTTTGCTTGCTTCATTTGCATCAAGGCAGAAATGAATACCGAAAGCTTTAGCTCTGTAAAACAGAACAACATTCTTCTCTTCCAGCATGTTTTTTTGACATACTGAACAGTGGACCTTGATGGTAAATGTAGGCAATGCCTCTTGATCTGCAAGAGGCACCCATCCTTTTGTAAGACAGACCCTGTGCTTTATGGATTCTGTTTAGACCTGCGAATTTGGGGCCTGTTTCTGCACAGCACTGCAGGCTGCTTCTTTTCTTGAGATAGATTAGCTGCATTTTCTTTGACTTCACACTGAGCTAGAGTGCTCCTTATATGTTTTTAACATTGGCTTGGGTCCTCTAGACAGAAACCACAACCTCTGAGCTGTTTGACAGAGCTCTGCCATGTCAAATGTTTCTTAGCAGGAGCAAGCTGTCTGGTAAATTTAAACAAGATGTGGATGTCTCTTAACAGTGGGTTAAATACTGGCTGAACATCTTTCTAAATAGCTGAACACTGCTGCCAGAGGCTGCGGGCTGGTTTGCAGCCTAAACCAAGCCCTGCAGAACTGCTGACTTGAGCCGAAGCATGTAGAAGGTTTGGCATTTTAGAAGCTTTTGATTAACAGCACATTTTATGCCACTCATTAGTTTCCTATTCAGAAGGAATTGGTCTATGAAGCATTCTAAAACTTTAAAGTAGTGGTTACCCATACAGCTGAAGTTACAGCTGGTGCGTTCTCAGCCTTCCAAGCCCAGAAGTCACTGTTCTTTTCTGCTGCCTTTGCAGCAATCCGGGGCAATACAAACCCAGACTTGGGTTAATGCTTTTATTGCTGACTGGCTGTCACATTGTCACTCTAACAATGTTGCCTTTCAGGTCCAAGCACTGCCAGAACTCACTCTGCTCTTTGTACAGCACAAGGCAGAGCTTTGATGGAAATAACCTGGCTCTCCTTTGTTTAGGCAATGGAGTGAGTGTGTGGGGAAAATCTCACACCCCCAGTCTTGTTTTGGACCTTTTCCAAAGATTGCCTTAAGTGTTGAAGCAAGATACTTGTCTTTCTATTTTGATGAAACTCCAGATCTTGATGGTTTTATGCATGTTAAATACTTCCTTGGAGCTTTGCTACCATAGCTTTGACTGGTTTAAGTTGGTCTAGAGTTTCTGGGTTCAATAAAACTATGTTAAATTATACCTGGTAAGATTTTGGTCTCTTATTGCTGTGTGGTTTTTGCCTAACAATACAAGATAACTCAATATCAGTAGTCTTCTATTGCTGTGGTCCAGAACCCTGTGAAAATCTTGGGTATGACATCGCAAGGTTTAGCATTTCAAGCACTGCTTTAGAGTATCCTTGCAGCGTTGGGTATTGATCCAGTCTTATGGTATGTGGGCTTGGAAAGAGAGAGCGAGCAAGGCATGAAGTACAGCCGCTTCTTATAAACCAGCACACTGGAAACGTACTTTAATCACATAGTGGAAAGGAATAAGGAAAAATTAGGCCTTACCATAATTGTCTGGATATTTGGACACTGTTCCTAAATGTGCTACTGACTCCTGTGACACCCTGCAAGTCCTTTCAACAACCACTGTGTGCTTAAGATTTCCTGTTTACAAGAACACTGGCAATGGTTTAAGACTTAATGTTGAAGAACACTGCATTGCTTTGAGAGCTGCTGGAAAAAATGGCATGTCTTGCCATTATGATTATTATTACTGTTTCATCTTTAAACCGTTGGATTATATAAATCTAGGCAGATGCCTTAAAGCATTGTGTGCAGAGGAAAGCTCCCTAAAGGAACAAATTCCCTTCTCCTTCATCTTGGAATAAAATGTCATAATTTATATGGGAAGATAGGACAGCTGTTACTGAAAAGGAGGTATAAAAGGGTAGGAAAGAAGCTAATGCAGCACTAGCAAAAGAAGAGATGGGGGACAGCTCTTCATCCAAACTGATAATGAAACATGAAGTATCCCCAAACCAGCCTGTTGAGAGTGTCTAATAAACACTTGGACATTAAGGGGCCTTTATGGCTGTGAGGCAATGGCTGTTGTTTGCTTAATGCCCTGGGCTCTGAAATGCAAATGTAATATCCAGGAGTCTGAGATAATAGCACTTTACATGCTCGTTGATGCTATTTCTTTTTTAACCTGAAAGTCTCAAAGGTATTTTATAAGGCATCAGCTAGACACCCAAACTCATTTGCCACCTTCATGGCAGTCTTGCCTAACTGATCCATAAACTTGACCGTTGCTATGGGAATTGTAGATTGAGGCTTCTATGGGGATTCTACAGGGTACTTTTAACCTAACGTGAATGTGATGAACAAAATTATACTGGTGATTAATGTATCTATAAATGAGAAGTATTAAAGCGTGTTGTGCAGAAATCCTGTAATATTGATGAATTAACTGTATGCATTCTCCTTTTCTGAATCTCTCTCCAGAGCCTAATATAAAACTCTTTAGGATCTTTCTAAGGCTGCTACTGTTTGTTGCATTGCACGACAAACTGCTGTGACGTATCTGCTGCATTTTGATGAAATTACTGGAACCGGAATTACTGGTGGTGCAATTGTTCCTTATATAGATGCTTTAATTACAGCAGTGAGGTGTTACGGGGTTAATTAATTGTTCCTTATTAAGTGCTTTGAGACTCTTGAATGAAAGATGCTACGTAGTGCAAGGGATGATTATTAGTTATTAACAGTGATGCTCCCAGCTATCTGCAGGGTAGAAACAATTTAGTTACATTGTGAAATATTAAATTTGCAGTCTAGTCAGATGCATGGCATATTTCAGGTTGCAAGCCAAAATCCAAGTGTATACTTAGGTAGTGATGCACAGTGCCAAATCTGGCTTGTGGGAGTGGTCCCTTCAGTTTCCGTTGGAACAGAAAAGAGCTAGAAATGCAGCAGGTTATAGAAACTGGAGGAGGGGATTGCGTGGGAGGAGGTTCTTCAGCTTTCAGTAAAATCAGTACGAAATGGAAGAGCTCACAGGAATGTTGAGGTACAGGCTCTAATTTAATGATCTTTAAGCCACGGTTGAACAGCATCCATCGACATGTGTGCAGCAAGTGTGGTTGCATTACCTTCAGAGCCACCTTCTCCTTCTTAGGCTTTTTCCTAAACATTTTCTCAGTCAGCAGCAGCTGTAGACTTGCCTGTGGGCATGGACAATGTATCTGTGTTGAAAATCAGGCTGCCTAAGCTCTGGTATTTATCCTGGCACTCAGGAAGCAGTGCTATGTCTAGAGAGATATTTCATCAGTTCTCAAAATTTAATAACTCAGTGTGTCAAAATATGAGCTGTTCAATTACTGGAATGTCTTTACTCATTTCAGAGATCTCTCTGTTCCTTTTGCTCCTTGCCCCACTTACTCTTTCTTGTATTGAGGAATAAACTTATTTACTGATGAGAGAGGAGGAAGAGAGAGACTTTTGTCCTCTTGTTGCTTTCCATGAATAAGCACAAAGTGCCTTATAAAGCTTGTTTCAATACTTGGATGTTCAGTAGTTGTCTCCATCCCAGAGAGAAGCCCACTTACTGTGAGAGTTTGTGTGAAGGTTCTGCAGTGCCTGAAAGGGGAAGGAGGGAAACACGAAGAAAGGTCTCTGAACCTTGTGCCAAGCCAAAGATGACTAACATCATTAAAATCAGCTGAAAAGACTGGTCCTTTCTATTTTTAGAAAATGATTATTGAAAGAAATAACTGTAGCAGTTCTTCAGGGTGTTGATGCATCGCAAAGGTGGGGATCGGGCATGTCTACAGAAGCAAGGTGTGACTACAACTGCTGTAAAACTTCCCCTGAGATGGAGAATCTGGACAGTGGGGCTGGCAAGGACAGCGTGTGATGTTCTGCGAGGTGGTGAATGCCCACAGCTCCTGCTGACTCACACTGAAGAGGCTGCTCTAACTGAGGACTGTTGGATCTAGGAGAGGACCCAAGCAGCTGCCAAAGGGTAGACTGGAACCCATGCAACATATTTCTAATTGTTGGGGCTTGTCCCAGCAGAGAACAATATAAGCCACCCTACGGAGACAGCTGGAGGATCCCAGCCCCAGAATAACATGTCTGCACAGCTAATGTGCTTGGTTTCTAGATGTGTAGCCTTTTATCAAACTCAATCTCACAACGATGGGGGTTGTCTTGCTGGAGAGGTGTGGGACTGCCATGTTTTTGTTCAGGCATTCTGTATAGTACATCATGAACACCATGGATTCACTCTACATACGCCAATTGTGAGCTGCATGCTTAATAGCTCCAAAGTTTCCTGGAAGCGTTAGTCTTGCTCTGCAGGTGCTATAGGGATGAGCTTTACATATGCAAAGGATATGTTCAGGAGTCATGGACACAGAACTACCTGATCTAAGCTGCTGCTGGACATCCAGAAGCCCAGGAAAGTATATGCGTTCTTCAGTTCTACTCGGATAAAATTTCCTGGAAAGAACAACAACAACAAAAACCCCATGTATCCGAGAGCCCTAGATAAAAGCATGGATTTTAGCAAGCTGCTTTGGGGTTTTTGGTTGGTTGGTAGTTGGGGGTTTTTTTTGCATCATCACTGTGCTGTCCAGTGTCCAGTTGAGGACTGAAGTGCGACATCTAAATGACACAATTTTAAGAAGCATGAAAAAGCATCTGAGAGGTTCCTCCCAATTAACTGGCATTATCCCCTGGGAAGTTTTCACCAGTTGTGATGGACCTAAACCTGTTCCTGTTCAAAGTGAGAAAAGATCTAGGTCTGTTTTCCAGCTTGATGGTTTAGGGGAGCTTAACTTCGTATGAACTGGCTTTATTTCCAGAGAACGAATATAATTGTAAGCAGAAACCACTTTCTGAAGGTGTAGGAGCCAACCATGTATGGGTCACAAGGAGGATTCAGCAGGTCTGATAAGATAAACTTCTTGGGGAAAGTCTGTTGCCATTTTTCTGTATGTGTACAGCAGCTGGTACTGCAGGGCTATGACTGGCAATCCTAGATGCTTCTGCAAAACAGATGATGATAATAAAAGTACCCCATACCTCATTAAGCAAGTCAGGGAGAACTCCAACAAAGATGCAGTTAAAACTTTTTATATCCTGATGAGGCAGGTAGGGACTTCTGTTCAAAAGCAGGACTGGGGAGAAAGTTAGGGCAAATTCCACTGAAAAGCCTGCATAGCTTGAGCTGTCCTGTAGTATGAAATACTACAAATGCTGTGGCAGACAGAGAGAAATGCATCTGTCTCAGTTACTGCTACAGCCCAGAAATGCAAACGTTTTCTATGCTGCAATTGTTTTGACTCAGAAGAATTATTCTTCTTTCTGTGTTCTGGCTTTCTTGGACTCTGATCACCTGTCAGCCAAGGTATGCTGCTAGGCAGAGGCAAAGTGAGAATGGCTTGGTGCCCATCTTTGTGGGTGAACGACTATTTTATTAAATCTTTCTGGACAGTGCATTTCAATTTCTGTTGCTCTAGGGGATCTGGAATCTGAGCCAGTCAGTAAAACAGGCCTCCTGCTCTTAAAGGTGCCAGAAGCAATCTGCCTGTCTGCTGAGTGGAAATGATACAGTCATGGCCAAATTTTGTGTTCCAGGATTCAGCCCACGCCATTGTTTTTCCCATTGTGGTGGTGTTTAGAGACACAGCAGTCCCACTGGGTAGATGCTGTGTGGCTCATGTGAGACACCAGAAGAGCATGCATCTTGAAAAGGCAAGGCAGAAAAGAAAAATGTTTTTCTATGGATGAGTTATCACATAGTGACTTACTAAAGATGATATATAAAAGTCGCAGTACCTGGTTTACAGTTTGCAGTATGTGGTTTACTATTTTATCCATGAAACCGTTCTTTCTCTTAATATTCAGCTCCTGCTTACGGGATTGAAGTGATGGTAAAACCATCTGCAACATTATTAGCAGTCTCAGTATAAAAGAGATCCTTTAACAAGGTGTTATGGTAGTCTGTTGTCTTCCTCCTGCTTCAGCCAGCCCCCCAACCTGGTCTCTTTATTTTCCCTGCTTAGTCAGCAGGCTCTAAAACAGATTCAAAGCAAGGATGAAAGCAAACAGCCCTAAAAATGCTGACTTCTCAAAGTACTGCACCCTGTCATTCAAGCACCCAGGGACAGAAGTATTACCAACATCTTCCTAAGAGCAGACTTTAATCTCCTTGTAAAGGTAGACATGTGTAAAAGGGAAAATAATTTACAAACAGTAATGCTAAAAATAAAAAGCTTAGAAGAAAGACTACCTTATTCCACCTAAAGTAGGCAGCGGAAAGAACAAAGAGGAAAAAAGCAAAACTAGTGGTTTTTTCCCTTTCCTGATGTCATCGTTTAACCCCAGCTGGTATCTAAGCACAATGCAGCCTCCCATTCACTTCTCCCCACCCAATGGGATGGGGGAGAGAATTGGGAAAAAAAAGGACAACTTGTGGCTTGAGATAAGAACAGTTTAATAGAACAGAAAGGAAGAAACTAATAATGATAATAATAACAATAATAAAATGGCAATAATAATAATAAAAGGATTGGAATATACAAAACAAGTGATGCACAGTGCAGTTGCTCATGACGTGCTGACTGACGCCCAGTCAGTTCCCGAGCAGCAATCCCTTCCAGGCCAACTCCCCCCAGTTTATATACTGGGCATGATGTCACATGGTATGGAATACCCCCTTGGCCAGTTTGGGTCAGGTGCCCTGCCTGTGTCCTCTCCCAACTTGTTGTGCCCCTCCAGCCTTCTTGCTGGCTGGGCATGAGAAGCTGCAAAATCCTTGACTTGGTATAAACACTACTTAGCAACAACTAAAAGCATCAGTTATCAACATTCTTCTCATACTGAACCCAAAACATAACACTATACCAGCTACTAGGAAGAAAATTAACTCTATCACAGCCAAAACCAGGATACCTGAATAGAATTATTTTTTTTTTTTAAAGCTTGGATAAATCAGCCTGTTATGTTAACAAGGTTGGTGAAGGGAGTGTAACCTGCAACCTGCTTCTTGTGTCTCCCTCTGCTAGACAGCCGTCTCCCTTTGCTTGTAGGTAATATCTCTTAAGTTTTTGTATTCCTGGGTGAAACAAACTTTGTCAGCCATTTACAGCCAGACTGGGAATATGACCTGAGTAATGGCTTCTGGTACTGTTTTCTCCAGGAATCCCATTGGCATTCCCAGTGATAATACCATACTGCTCCTACTATTTTACTTTCCATTAGCTTCTCCAGTCCCCTTTGTCTGAGCACTGTGCAGTCTGGCAGAATAATGTCACACAAGCCAGCGGTGTGTCCAGGAGCAGAGAGGAGGTCTAATGCTGCACACCCATGCACTAGCTTTGCAGTAGTGGTTAGAGTCTATAGCTGTACATGGGACGCTCAGTTTCTGTTGATTTATTCCACATGAGAATTTTAACAACTACAGAGAAAGTAGAAGGACTCGGTTAATGTTGATTCAATGTCCAAACTTTGTGTGCCTTTTAGACAGCCACTTTCTGTATAACACAGCTTCCTCATTTCCCATAGTAATTTAATTTTAATTGAAGAGTCAGGGCCTCTGTACAGGTAATAGAATACTATTTAATGAAAAGGAGCTTATCAAAGCAAAACAGAACAATATTGCAGGTTGTTTTGGGTTTTTTAAAGTTTGATTTTGGTTTGCCAGCTGGCTGAGGCACCAGGTAGTTGTGATTTTGCCTTTCCTGCTGCTGCCCTTCACCCTGCAGGGTCAGGGCTGTCTGTGAATGGCCAACTGATGTGTAAAGAATAATCTCTCATCTCTCTTGCCTTCAGTGTAAGCTTGTCTTTGATGCATCCTAGCTGAATAAGATAAAAGAATCCGTATTCAGTGCGTAACACCTACAGCTCAAGCCAGAAGCAGCCCAGTAAAAAACACAAACAACAACAAAACTCTCCTGCTTTGAAATTCACTGAAGTTTCTTACTTTTGCAGCTGCTTGAAGGACTGAAGCTTTTAAAATCTTAGTTAGAGAAGACACTAATAGCATCTGATTAATCCAATAATGTTTCTTTAAACTGGTTTCATGTTTTCAACACACAATCTTGGGGGTCCTGTACAAAGTAAGGTCAGCATTCTTCTCTGTTTCAGAACTGAGGAAACTGAGATGGGTAGATGATTTATTCAAGATCACATAATGAGCACTGAGAGTGTCAAGAACTACAAGAAGCTATCCTATTTTGAGCTAACTGATGCAATCCTAAATTCACAGTATTTGCCATAACTGTCTTGGTGTGGGAAGTCCAGCCTGTATGCCTAGCAGAGTGTTTGATTTTTCCACTTTTCACTGGGAGGGTGAATCCAGGAGATCCTGTGGACCTCTGGGGCTGCCAGAGAGCACTTTTTGTAAGAGTAAAGGCTTGTCTCACTGCTTCCCCTTTGTTTGACCATGACCTGTGAGGGACCCCGCTCTGGAGCACCAGAAGAACAGAGGATGTGAGACTTTGACACATGGCTTAGGGTGCTATAAAGCCTGGGCCTCTGAAAAAGTGCAGAGAGACTGTCAGAAATGGAGAGAGGGGTGATGTGCAAGTAAGAAGAGAGGGAACTGAAATGGTGGGAGAGAATGAGAAGGGAAGAGGGCAAGAAAAAAATGTGAGCACAAGAGGTTCAAAGACATTCTTTGGCTTCTTCTGCCTCCTGGCTCAGGCAGTGCTGGGGCCATGAAGACCTCTTAATCTACATTTCCTTTTCCTCTTTCACTGGGAATGGAAGAGTCATGTGTAAGTGACCCTGC
This sequence comes from Buteo buteo, assembly GCF_964188355.1. NCBI lineage: Eukaryota > Metazoa > Chordata > Aves > Accipitriformes > Accipitridae > Buteo > Buteo buteo. Next base: position 3,061,858 of record NC_134179.1, on the reverse strand, counting down.
TCTCCCCCTCTTTCCCTCTCCATTTCCTTTCCCAGCAGCGTCTCTCTGGGATACACAGCCATCTGGCTGTTTATTGCAGCATGAGCTGAACTCTTAGATGTATCCTTTGGAATTTGGTCCTGGTTTAATGATTTCTCTATCATTCCTTTGCATTTTCTGTACATCTCATTCGCGCCCCTGGAGCCACTGTTGCGTGAGTGCACTCTGTCCTTTTGTATCCCACGTACTTTCACGTTTGCTCTTTTCCCCAGAACTTCTCAACATTCTTGTTTGGTTTCTACTGTTTTCATTCCATTTTTTCTCACGTTTCTCTGCTTCCTGTTAGCACAGGGAGCACCATCCCACTCTGAAACAGTTGACTGAGCATAGGCATCAGCCTCCCTCCTGCTCTAATCCCATCCATCCTGGGTCAAGACACTGACCTCAGAGGCATTGCTGGAGGCGGAAAGGGAAGATGCAAACGGAAAGGGAAGATGCAAACGATTCCAGAGGAAGCTGAACCTTGAAGTTCAGCACTGGGATAATGAGCAAGAATCCTTAGCTTCTCTCCCTTTGTGCTATGATTAAAATGCACAGTACAGTCTGCTTAACTCCTTCACTTCCAGGAGCAAGCAAAGATGCCAGTAAAGAGACAGGGAAACAAAAAGAAACTTCTTCCACAAAAAGTCCATCTATTCTATATTGGTAAGAGAGCATGAGGTACTGAGAATACAATGGTAAAGTAGAAGTCTGTCCTGGGTACTTTCATACTCCCTTCCTCTTCCAGGATATCTCATAAGATACTGTTAACCATACAGCTGCTGCAAAGAGATTTCGTGATGGACTTTATGAAAGAACAGATTGATGCTGTGGAATGAAATCTTCATCTGTGTCTGGTGGCGAGATAAACTATGAATATTATAGGGTTATTGTTCTAGGCTGTTTGAATATTTAAGACTTTCTCCTTTTTATTTCATTCCTCTTGCTGTAACAGTGAACTTCCCGTAGTTGTTTCCTTGTGCTGGATGCCATCAGGGCAGGGCTGAAGATAAAGTTGATGCTTCCTTCATACCATCACAAGTGTTCTATGTGATGAATAGCATGCAGGGATGGTGTGCTGGGATCCGTGCCGAGGAGGTTGAATGGCCACTGACAGCTTCACAGTGGCAAAGGATATGGACCCAGAATAATTAAACAACTGTGGCTCATTGCAGTTCATGACAGCTTCCAGATGCTGCTATAAGTGATTCCAGATGTGTTTTTCAGAACCTCTGGTTGCTGAGAGCATCCATGCATTGGGAGGGCGAGAGCTACATCCTCTTCCAGGGATGCATGTGGCATCCCTGTCTTTCTCCTTTAGACCTGACTGGTGGGGATGAGATCAGCAGCATTCCAAAGTACACCCAAAGGGCAAAGACTTCTACATGTCCCTCCAGTAACTCTGTCCTTTCAAGATCTCACAGATGTGCACAGCTGTGCAGTTGACAAGGGCACAAAGGATTGTCTGTGTATATTGCTTGTAAAACCATTTCTTTCCTAATGCACAATTATTTTCAGGGCCCGCTGTCTCCCGCGGTGGAAGATGGGAGTGGGAGACACGCAGACCCACAGGGACCTTAATGATTATCTTGTCGAACAGCACAGGGCAGGGCATTTCTCTTGGTTTTTCTCATGTCTGGCCTGATGCCTCCCCCTGCTGTTCCTTGTCTGTTTGACACAGCATCCAGCTCCATCTCAGCTCTCCTTCACTTCTGCTGAATATTTTATAACTCCAGAGCTAAGGTCAGACCCTTGCATGATGCAAGTGGCAAGAGAGCAGAGGTGGGGCAGTGCATTTACAGCAGTAAGACTCCACAGAGCAGGAAGATGAATTTAAGTGGAGACTGTGGGCTTGGCATCCTGGATGAGCTCGCTCTGTGGGGAAGGACTCAGAAGGCAGAGGGGTTCAGCTCTGGGAACCCTGAACTCAGGAGCCCAAAGGCCCTTCCGGTACTGACTGCAGGCACTTTTCTCAGCTTCCCCATCTTCAGGGTAACACCACCTCTCCATCTGGGTTTTAAGAGATTGATTTGCTAAGCTTTGCATCATTGATTTTTTTTTTTAAATGATAGTTTATGCACTCAGTCCCAGTGTCATTAAAGGCCTACTTTTGTCCTTCGGTCATGGTTTAACCCCAGCCAGCAACGAGCACCACACAGCTGCTCACTCACTCCTCCCCCCCGCCCCTGGTGGGATGGGGAAGAGAATCGAAAATAAGTAAAACTCATGGGTTGAGGTAAGAACAGTTTAATAATTGAAATAAAAATTAAAATATAATAATAATGATGTTGTTGATGAAAAGGAAGGTAAAAAGAGAGTGAAATACAACCCAAAAAGGACAAGTGATGAACAATGCAATTGCTCACCGCCCGCTGACTGATGCCCAGCCAGTCCCTGAGCAGTGATCCGCCCCTCCTGGCCAACTCCCCCCAGTTTATATACTGACCATAATGTTCTATGATACGGAATATCCCTTTGGCTAGTTTGGGTCAGCTGTCCTGGCCACGCTCCTTCCCAGCTTCTTGTACACCTGCTCCCTGGCAGACCATGGGAAACTGAAAAATCCTTAACTTGGGATACTTAGCAACAACTGAAATATCAGTGTGTTATCAACATTGTTCTCATACTAAATCCAAAACACAACACTATACCAGCTACTAGGAAGAAAATTGACTCGATCCCAGCTGAAACCAGGACACCTTCCCAGCATAAACACTCCTAGGCTGAGATTGGTTTACATTTTAGTGTTTTTGAAGTAACAAATGTAATGATACAATTATGGGAGAATACAGGAAGGAAGAAGAGTAACAGGAAAAGTGTTATTCATGCTCATTCAAGCCCCTTCCCTGTGCTATGCAAACCATCTGGTATGAAACAGGTAGGCAGTATTACTTCTGACTCCTGCACGGGAGCTGCTACTTTGTCTGTGGGGGTGCCCCCAGGGAAACGGAGTAACATTAGATTATAAAATCGTGGTGAAAGGGACAGTTTTTATTGAATGGTGATTCAGCATCCAGCACAAGGGGTGCTCATCCCAGCTGGGTGCCATCCTGTTAAAAGTAACTATTGCTTTCCAAAACAAAAATAGCTATAATAGTAATAACAGTAGAGTGGGAAAGACAGACAAATGAGAGGTAGAAGAGGGCACGCGGTGATGATTTTGCCCATTATGGTACAGAAGTTCAGCCAGAATTCATCACCAAAGCTCAGGCACATTTTGGGCTTTTATTTTCTCAGGTTTCCTTGGGTTGAGAGTGCTCTTGACTCATGTTGCAGCAGTAAGAGTTTATGCTCGTATGCTGGCTCTGAGGCTCTGCTCCGGAGGATTGCCATCTGGTGGTCTTCTGTTGGAAAGGCATGGCTGACCTGTGCAGCTTGGCTCATCTGTGTTCCCTCTGGTAGACTGGCAGGGTAGAAGCACCTTTCTTAACTCCGGGCCACTAAGACTAGGGAGCAAAGCTGGACGTTTTAAAAAGGCTTTCCGGTGACAAGTGTAATTTTTTACAGATGATTAATCCTGCTCTGTGTAAGAGTTTGCAAGATTATAATTTTTTTTTAAACCACTTTTATAAATGCACTAAAAAGCAAAATAATTAGTAGAAGTTGTAACATTAGAAATCAAATTCCAAATAATCTTATTAAATCAGCACTTAGATGCTAAAGCTGAAAGCATTCAAATTAGATGTAAAACTTTTATTTTGTAGCGGCACATCTCAGCATATGGGTAAATTCTCTCTTTCAGGATGCCATCAAATGAAGGCTGTGTGGATGCCTTTCTGAAGATGCTGTTTCTCCTCCACATTACTAACCAGAGCAGTTCAAGGACATCTGCATTGAGCTGACTGGATAACGTTATGGTATGTGCTTTAACTCTATAAATGTGTTGCTATTGCTTGGTAGGGAGTGTGACTTGAATAATGGGAAGAGAAGGCTGGGCTGGTGTTCACACTATGCGGGTTATACTTCTGTCCGTGGGAGAAAGTGGATGGCAGTTATTAAGATGAGACTGGGTAGCCCTGTCTATATACATTTGTTTAGAAACATAGCTATACCGGTGTGATGTGAGAGTGGAATTTCAGTTACAGTCAAGTTGGCAATAATGGTTTAGTTTTTAGCTGCAAACGCACTGCTACAGACTGACCCAGTCCACACAAACTGTAAATCAGACTGTGCCTGCCCACAGTTTTACAGTGGTTTTAGGAAGATCATGCTTTGACTGACGGAAATCAAACAGAGCTGAGGAACTCTGTGTGGACTGAGTTGGAGTGAAGACTGCTAGGTTCTCTTTCTGGGACACATGGATGTGATTCATGAGCCTATTCCTGTCTGTGATGAAGAACTGTCCAGGAATATGGATACGCAGGATATTCCTGATAGGCAGGAACCGAGTATAAGGCTGGCAGTGACACAGGAACAGAAGAAAGGAGAGACCTAGAATTAGGCAAGATGGTTTCTATAACAAGCATAAAAGACTCACCCCAGGCTCATTCCCTAGTCTTCTGTTCCTCCCTTTTATATCGCGAGCAACAAAGTCTGTATCTAACACTGTTAATGTGAGCCTATTGCACCTTAAGCATTTTAATAACTTCTTTGAGCAGAAGGATACAGACGTTGGCTGTGATTTTATTCGGTCCAGCTGGTGAACCTGTCCTTGGCTTGTCAGGAGACAAGGGAAAATGCTCTATTTAGATGAGTCAAGATCCTGCAGGGAAGGACTATGACACAAGACATCTGGTTGCATTTAGAGTGCTGCCCTGAAAAATCACTCTTATTTCCCTAGACAAATCTCATCCTTCATCTTTGCCTCCAATTCCCCACATGTAAAGAAAACGATAGCATTGCGTGATCTGTGGATGCTGTGAGAGTGAATCCACTAGTACTTGTAGGGCACTCAAATTCTGTGGTAACATGCTCAAAGAAAAGCCAACCAATAAAGAAAGTGATGAATAACACAGGCCAATATAAACCATTTCTTGGACATGGTACAACACAGTTTTAATGACTCATGGTCTCGTGCAGTGTAAAATAACACCATCGTTTCTGATAGAACAATAGTTTTATATTGCGTCATGCATCAAGTGCTCACAGACTTATGCACAAGAAAGACAGTTTTATGTTTTATACACGTATGCTTTGCAGCCTTCTGCCCCTCTGCTTCATAAAGATTTAAGTGGGGTTTATTCCAACTTTGCAGCAAAGCCAGTGTTTCTTCCTGAAGATTAGTAATTAGATCCTGTGGCAGCACTTAGATATTTTGATGATGGGTCCTTTAAAAGCATCTTAGATTAGATAGTCAGATAGGAATGCATGATAATAAACTGAGCAGACAGGGCCATGTGCTGAGTTACTCGTTATCACTTCGATCCATTTTGAATTGTGTGAACATGCCGACACTAAAAAGGGGGGAAAGTAAAGCGGGCTTCTTAAAAATAATCCTATTTTTTGCTCTCCATAATTGATTATATGCATATGTTACTGTAGAATGATTCAGAAGAAGGGACAATGAATACGTCATTTTATACTTGCTGTCTTTTGCTGGCTTCCTTAAAAAAATGCAACTTTGAATATATACAACAATACTCTAAAAATGTAAATTACGTTCTATTAAAAACTTTATTAATGGGCCCTCTCTGAAATAGCAACTCTGAGAGTAGTGAGGCAACGGACTTCAGTCGGAGCTCTGCTGCCTCCAAACACAGGATTGGGCATTTATAGAGAGGAACCTGATCCCAGAAAGGCACCGCAGGATGCCATTCACAGTTATGATTAGAAATGTCCCAGGAATGTGTGGGGAAGGATGAGCGTACAGTCTGCCTTCGATAGTGCCAGCATGGTCTCTAGCTCTTTCAGAAGTAGCCAGATGGTATTGTCTTTTTTTCCCAGTGATTTTGATTCGATAAGGTCGTCTTTTCCGTGTGCTCAATGGTAACAGCTCATTCACTCAGCCTGGGTGCAGAGGACCTGGGAGAGGGGGAACATCTAACTCAAATCTTTTCTGCAGGATTCTTTCAGGATTTGCTGCTGACCCCGTTCCTCAGTGCTGGCTTGCAACAGCCTACTGCAGCACTTCAACAAGCATGGAACAACATAGGGACACCACCCAGTAACTTTTCAGACTGATATCCAAATTTCCACTACCATCTACTTGTAGGCTCTGCAATTGGCCTCTGGCAACTAAAGAAGCTCTAGAAGCAGCTTCGCTTTCTCTTGCCGGTGTAGTAAATTTAAAGGTTTGAGGTCATTGTACAAAGACATAACACCACTGCAGCACTAACAATAAGGGTTAAGTTAGCCAACAAGTTACTGGCTGAGTTTAATTTCTTCAGCTATTTGTCAGTTATCTCCAGATAGGATTTGGTTATTTTTTTCCCTGACAGGCAGACTTTGTGATTTGTCTGACATACTTAGCTTTGAGCTTCATTCACAAGGAGCCCTAACCCAGCCTTAGATTAATTGAATATATTATTTTTTTTAAATTTAAATCCCGTTTTTAAAAAGGACTTGCAACTGCAAATTCTGCCAGAAGGGGGAACTGTAGCTCCATCTCCCAACAGCTGCTCTAGCACAACTGGCAGGCATGTACCTACTAAAAACTTTGGTTTCAGTTAGTCCCTTCCCTCTTTCTCTTGAGGCAGCTGCTGGAAAGAACTCTTGGTAACATTCAGAGTGGATTAATTATTCTATTAGATCAGTTTTACCAAAACCCAATGATCTAAAAATCACATCAGGTCTGATGGGATTTTAAGTACTCATTTAAAATCATGAAGTTTTTATTATTACAGTTGCTGCTTGAAAGAAGCTTCTTGTGCTTTTTTGTTCAGTCTTTTAGTGGTGTAGTTTCTCAGCAGTCAGAGTTTATCTGACAGAGATGTGATTATATTTCTAGTAACATAACTTAGGAAGCTGGTACTTTGAGAGTGTCAGCACTACAAATCTTGCCATGAATTACTGAGTCAGAAACACGTCAGACCTCAACACTGTTGGGCACCTGAAGAGACTATTCAGTGAGGCTACATTTCAGAGACATTGATCAAGACGCAGGCCCCACATGTAAGGTTGCTTCTTTTCAGTTGTACATGCAGTCCTCCAGAGAGCTGTCTAAGCAGAGAACAGCAATAAAAAAAGGTAGGGGTGCGGTACAACTTTTCTGGGGTCACAGGGCTGGCAAGTGGCAGAGCCCGGAATTGCATCCATCTCCTGAAACTCTCCTGAGTTGTTTGCAGATAGCACCGTACCTTCCCAGGGCACAGCAATGATCATTTATTAATTGTTCATTTTAGCAACAGATCCATTATCTGTCTCCCCTCTTTTTTTACTTTTCCATCCCCTCCCTTCACCCAGAATCTCAAACCACAACAAATCCTGTACCTCTTTTTGGGGAAAAGAAGTCTTCAGAGAGACTCACAGCCTTAAATGTAATGGAAACATTTGCTAATGAATGAGCCCTCGTTATACACGTTACAAGGAAACACTTAATTGACAGTGGCCACCGGATAACAGGGTTTAATTAATAAATCTAGGTGGCGTCATATACACCACAGGAAGGGATTACAGGGGTTAATGTGTCTGTCTGTTGGACTTTTATGGAAGAGTTGTGTTGCCTGTCTTTTAACATGAATAACCCACATGTCTGTGACCCAACACTTGCAAAAGGGAGAGTCAATTGGTTATAAGAACACAGCAGCCCTGTCTGGATGTTTGAACATGTTGGATGGCATCTGAGGCTGAAGCAGACCAAAGGGACATTTGTTTTCTTGCCTCTTTAGCCAGCATCTGGGTTTCTATGGTGCTATCTATTCTAACCACACACACTACCCTGTGTTTGACAAACGGTCTTCTCAAACTTAGCATTTTAATGACCGGTTCATTAGTGCCTCAGACAGACTGTCAGCACCCACCACAACAATACTAGCAAGATTTAGCAGCAGGATATGCAAAACGGGGATTCTCAGCTGATGGATATTGATAACTTTATTGAAAAATTAGTGAAGCTGTGCTGACCTACCTCTACCTACCACCAATACAGCGACTCCATATCCAATGGAAGCAAGGCTCTGGAGATCCCACTGAAGTCTGTCACGGAAGACAGATTTGTTACTCTGACCTGCAAGCTGCTCTTCAAGTTTGCAGTGGAGTGTGAAAAGGTCAGAAAAAGTCCAGGACTTCCAGTCAGTCTGTCTTTGGATTACATTGTCATCCTCTTCTATTTGCATGTATTTACAACAGTTGTAAGTGCTCATTTTAGAGCTGAGAGCGTTTGTTTGTTTGTAAAGTGCAATGGGGTAACATTCACAAATACCACCAGCCCAGGAACACTCCACCTTTACCCACTCTGCAGATTGCTTGGGTGCTAGTCACCAAAACCTCAAAAATCCCCTGCAGAGGAGACAGAAAGCAGCAGCTGACAACACGTACCTTTGCCCAAGAGACCTGTATCTCCTAATGTAAGTTGGCTAAGCCCTGCGGAAGCAAACAGAACCAGCCTGATTTATCCCAGCCCACGATCCGGGCTGCATATCTACAGTTACTTATATGTACAGTGTACAAAGTGACAACTGGGCACTAGATGAACAGAACTGCTCTCTGCTTGAAGTAGTGCCTCTTATCAAGAGAGCCCTTTGGAACACGGCAGAGTTGTTTGTACGCCTGTACAGGAGCATCTTGTAGCAATGTGGCCATACCAGTTCTGCTTAAAACAATTAGGAACAGAAAACCCTTTAACCTGCTCTTTGCCTTTCCCAACAATCATTGTGGCTTAGGGGTACACCTTAATTCACCCTCCTTTGCCTGATTGAGATTGTCATTGTCGAACCTTTACTATATATAGGAAAAAAAAAAAAATCTCATTGGAAGCTTAAAGGAGCAACTTTTCTCAAGGATGCTGCTCTAAGCTCAGAGCAGGTCTTTCTTGTTAACCACTTATCCTGATTCAACCAAGAGAACAGTTGGACCATGGAGACCTAATTAGCTGGTAATTATTCTCAAGCTTTGCCTCATCTGGATCACAAGACAGATCTTTATCCAGTATCAGTATAGTCCTATTGCAAGCAATGGAACAGGATTAATCTGTGAAACTGGATCCTGTTCACAATCCTAATATTCTGGAAGACCCTGGGAGTTTTCCCACTCATGTCTGTGGAAACACAGCAGCTAACAGCAAGCATTAACTGGAAGACGGAAGTGAAGGTAGTATGCCATAGATTACTTTCGCCAATGCAGGTCAAAGAAGCAGCACAAAAAAAGAGGGACACAGACCAGCTACTGGAGTTAGCCATCTGCCTCCTGCCCCATTTTCCCTAGCCAGGCCCGTCCATGCAGTGTTATTCAAACCTGCTCTCCTTCCTCCTAAGAGCTCTATTTGCTTCTTAGCTCTCACACCTCCCTTCATGCTTCCAGTGCCCAAGTGCCCACAGCTCTCCCATCTTGCTTTCTGTTACAGAATCCACAAGCTGCTTTGATTATAGGCAAAGCTAAGACAGGAGACTGTCACGCTGGAACGGACCAAGAGCTGCTGTAAGCTGGCTGATGTACATAAAGTTGATAACTTGCTCTCCTCTACCCAGATCAGCAAGGCTAGCTCTGCTTATTGGTGTCTAAAGCATGCCCTTGAGTTTGGAATTAGTTGCACATCAAATGTCCATGTTCAGGCATTACACCGAGACAGAAGCACCTGCTAGCTTACTGTCAAGCTTTCCAGCTAGTGATGCTATTACCATTTAGTCAGCCCCATCCTTCTCACCCCAGCTGCCCATCCATGCCTGCCCAGAATTTTTTTCTGAAAGAGTAGCAGAGATGCTGTATGTTTCCTTTATATGTTATTTGTTATTCTACTCTATTATATAAGGGAAGAAAGCCTATTTCTGTCATTCTAGGAGCAGACATCTCACTGTGAAAGAACAGGCTGAAGTAAGCTGTTTCATTACTAATAATCACTAACAGGCTATGAAGTAGTAGTAGGAAGTTGAAAAGAAGCTTGTTTTACTATGAGAATTTTTGTATCTTGGTTTATTCTCTAGCTGCAGCTGAATTGTCTCTTTCTGCTCACTTAACAGAAGACTTTCTATAAGCCTTGACTATTCTTCCATATGCCAATCTACATACCTACTTTAATGCTTCTATTTTCCTAGGCATTTAGTATTCTTCTAGACTTTAGAGCTACAACTGTGGTAAATAATTTTCTTTAATATGAAAAGCACAGAATAGGATGCAGAGACGAATCAAGACGAAGGAGTCTCAGAGTGCTCCCTGACCCCTTGTAGCTCATGAGGAACTTTCTTACCTACAACAGGGATCCACAGCTGATGAAAGTAAGATTTCATGTGAGTTGTAAGCCTTCAGAAACTAAGTCTTAGAACGTACTTCTTTCAGTGCTACATTTGTTTGAAATTTGGAATTGAGAAGAAAAGGAAGAGCTCTATATAATAAAGCATGGCCTATAATAAAATGTTCTTACCGCAAGATCTGAGACTTTTTGTCTTCATGGTATCTTTTAGACCAATGTTGTACAATCATAGCCTATATAGACTCATTTTATATTGACCTTACTTATTTTAATAGCTAGAACACTTTGGTTTGAGTTTCAGAGATTGAGTTATTGCTACAGTACAACTAGCAACCATAACTATTACAGATCTCTCTAAAATTGCCCTGTCCCCTTTTTATAGTGCAGAAGGCACTTAGCACAGTGACCCCTACTCAGTGCTTGCAGGTGGAAATGCAGGGGTGGGGGCACCCTTCCTTTCTTATAAATGGGGAAAGGGGAAGATAAGCTTCCCTTCTGTGTTGTTGGTTGGGTTTTTTTTGAGGGGGTGGGGTGGAATTTTGAATATAAATATTAGTGTAGTAAGCAGAAATGCCTCTGGAGTAGGAAGAAATGGCAGATTGGTGGCAAGGTGGTAGACAGATAGCAGGAACAAGCTTTCAGGTCAAGTCCAGAGAGCAGTCTTCTCTGTGCTAAAGATGTTCTTCAATTGCTGCTGTTGCTGTCTACAGCAAGCTGGAGAGTGGAACTTTACCTGCCCTAGGAAATCTTTGACATAGGTGGAAGGCAAATGAGAACACTTTTTGCTTGCAAACAGACGTGATCAAGATTTGTTCAGTCTGAGTTAAGCCCTGAATGAAAGATACTATACCTATGATCAGTTCACAGCTAATACCAGGTTTGAGGCTCCCAGAAGTGGTAAGGTCCCTGGTAGTAGGGATTAAGGCCTTTCAGAAAACCGTTGGAAAAGGACTGTTGAGAACATTTTTGAGAGAAGACAAACAGCTCAGTGTCAAGCATAAAGCTGAGATTATGGGCAGAAAAGTGGGACATCTGTGTCAAGGAACTTGGAGGTGCTCCTTAAATGCAACGGGATTGGACACATGTACCAGTTGTTTGATGTCCTACTCCCCCACTTATATTGATAACACAGTAAAAGCTCTCTGGCTTAACCATTGGCACCATGGTCTTAACAGCTATGTGTATTTTAATGTCCTAATTATACTGAATGGCAATTGAATTACAGTTGATTTCTCCCTGCTCCTCATGGGTACTAGCTGTTTTGTTTGAACCCTAGGCTGGGGGCAGGGCTCGTCCCCACAGGGAGCTGGGATCATCCAAAAAGTTCTATCTGAAAACATGTTGCAGCAAACAGAAGGGAAGCGAGGCAGAGCCTGTTATTGTGGAGGTGAGCAGTGGCACAACCTGATTGATTGCAGATTCCTGTGGGTGCCTTGGCTGTTGTTAAACAATCCAGAGTGTGACAGATTGGCTTCCAGAACAGCACTGGTGCAGACAGGTCATTCTTCAGGGCCCAATCTTTTAGTCCAAGGCTACTCTGAGGGATTCAGTGTTACAAGTCGTTTTGAGTGAGCTGGGGCTGATGAATCTGAGCGTACTGCAAGCAGCCCAGCCGTCTGTGCAGAGTCCCCCAGATACAGCACTCCTGAACCCTTGGAGCTGTGTGCTGGTTCCTAGCTGATGTTGAAATACCCAACCGCTGCAACCCAGGCAACAAATCCTTCTGGGAATGGCATTGTTCTTCAACTCTGGCCACAAAATTGATTCCTGAGCTGTTCCACAGGTAGGAACTTCATGCAGACTTTGTGGCAGGTCGAGGAAGGACACTGAGCATCATAGGTAGTCAAATCAGGCACTTTAAATAGGAGAGAGACTCTCCTCTGTGTTTCAAGCACCAAACCCTGCCTTGGCTGGCTTCCATGCATACAGCAAGCCCTTTTTGCTGTGAGCAGGCTACCTCAGAAGAGTAAATTTGGCCAGGACTTCTGAAAGGGTTTTTTTGCTGTAGCTGAGGTTTTGCTCTTTCCTTGTTTAGAAGGTATGAATCTATTTATAGGTATGATCATGCTCTGCTTCTTGGAAATCTCTCTGCCCTTCTCTTAGTGTTAGTCCTAGCCTTACCTGTGAACCCTAGGGACCCGGCAGTGCTATAGTAAATTCTAGTATGCTCTGTTATTTATTGACTCCCAGAGTCCCTGTCTCTCCTTGTTTGTCCTTGTATTAATTAAGTACAAGTCTATCTACACCAGTGAATTGCAGCAGCATGGTGCCTGGGTAAGTGAAGAGGGACACATGGGCTCTTCTAGCACACTCTGATAGCTGGGCTTCTTGCAGGCAATTCCTGACTCTCTGCAGCCTGCTTGGGAGGGGAAGCCCGAGCGGTTCGTACAGCACACACAGCATCTGGGCTTTCTCTGCGGATGGTGGTCTTGGTGTCTTCTGAATGGCTGTGCTAAGATCCATCTGCAGGTTTGGATTTGGGGTCCTGCAGAGCCCTGAATGATGAAGGCTGTCTAGAAACGATTTATAAAGATCAGTACTTGATGGCATCAATAACTCCCTCTGGGCTTCTTGCAGGCTGAGATAGTGGCAGATTGTCAAAATTACTTAACGTCCTGGAACACCACCCATTCCAGTATGAATAGGCTTCTTGTGTACAACTCACATGACCATGGTGTTTTTCTGGTGTCTCTATGGTGACTGGAGACATTCTTCTGGTCTATTGGTTTGGGATCTTTTTTATTCTCTGCTCTCAGGTAAATTGCCTTGTAGGAAAAAAGAAAACAAACAGATATAATCCTTGTGAATAATGAATAAAGCATCAGTCACAGAATACCAAAACATCCTGGCCCCTTTTATAGGAGTTGGAAATATTTTGATTTTTCCGTTTTTAACATGCTACCATCCAGCTTGGCAGAGATTTAGCAAGCCTTGTGCAAAAAATAATTGGCCTTAGGCAAAGCTGGATGAAGCAGTGAGCATTCGCATGTGGATCCTCATCCAAATTAGGCTGGAGTATGGATAAAAGAGTAAAGCAGTGTTAGATTTGGGAAGCTTTCCATGCCAAAAATTGGGGGAGCTTTCTTAAGATGTTCCAATCCCAAACACTCTCATTCTCATGAGATCAGATGCTTTCCCTTACCGTTGGCTCCAGTCCCTCTAGGAAAGTGGGTTAATTGAGATATTGTTACCTTGGCCATATTAAAATAGGTGTCTTGGTTTTCACTGGCATCCTGGAGAGGACAGCAGGGTGGGTGGGATGATGAAGAAGAGATGGTTATGCAGTGTGGAGTTCCCCGGAGAAATGGATGCATGGGGAAAACACTATTTATTGTCCCATTAATATTTGGGATGAATAGTAGGGGACCGGGCACATCTGTTTTGCCCAAACTGGAGCCTCGGGTGTTGGGGTTAGGACAGCAGCGGGAACAGTTGCCGCCTTTGATATTCTCCAGCAATTTTTTTTCTTCCTCAGCAGTGGGCCTGCCTATGACCAGTACGCTCTGCTACCTCTGCTCCACAGCAAGTCCCACTGTTGTGTTTTACTGCTCAGGATGACACAGAATGCTCCTTCACATTCCTGGCTGCCGCTCCCAAACTCCTTAGCCCTAGTTTACAAGTCCAGATTCTAGCCTCTTAGCTATAGCATGAAAAAACAAATCCCCACTTGCTAAAAGATGGCATATGTTTCTTGGCGTAAACTCAGGTGTACGTGGTATCTATACAACACCCAGAAAATCAGAGCCACCCCATAAATATCTCTCTAAATGCTTTCAGTTCTGCCAGTGAGTCTGTCTCAGGATTCATAATGATTTATTCTATCCGGTTTGGTATGTTCTTTGGTGCTGTGCATAGTGGCAAGGCAATGCCCCCAGTGAGTTCATGGAAACCACTCCAACCACCAGCACTGCCAATGGCAGGATCTGGTTTGATTTTGGTAGCAATAGAGCCTAGGAAAGGAGAAGCTGCTCAGGTGTTGTGTGCCCCTGCAAAGAGGTAACTGGAAAAATATCAAGACACTGTCTCACAGGCCCCAGTGCTGTTGTGGGGGAAAAATGAGGTCACAGGAGGAAAATAATGGGATTTAGATTATGCTCTGCACCTGGAGAGTGCATCATGTTGAGTAAGATCTGGCTTCTGCCCTGAGGGTCAACAGAAGGAGCCTCTGCCTCAGTTTCTTTGCATGCAGATCTGAAACCATATCTATATCTCCTTTCTAAGGGACTTCACAGTCTGTGTGATGAGCTTTCTGGCTCGTGTGTTCTGAGCCTGCTATCAGCACTGATAAAAATTATTATTAGCTGTACTAGTACTTTAGAGCAGAGCATCTTAACTAATCTGGGGATTAGCCAATGGCTTCATTCACATGATAAATACCATTATACTCTATTTCTAGATGATTCAAAGATAGATCTAAGCAGGGGAGATGAGGTTTAAGGCTTGTAGCAGAGCAAGAAATGAAACAAAGATGTCCCAATTGATAGTTCAGCTTTCAGTATAATTTTATTGAAGAAAGTAACTCAAGCCTTGGTTTATTCTGACCACATCAAGGGCTACTTTGTAGTGTTGCTACCATAAGCCCAGGTCTGTCCATTAAGGGACAAAACCTGCTAGCGAAGGAAGGGCTGGTTTGGACTGCACAAATGCTACAGCATCACAGTGGGGTAGGGGGAATAGAAGCAGAATCAGTTGGGCTCAGAGTGAGGTCTGTTGGCACTCAAAGAGGCTGCAGACAAATTTAAAGGTGACAGGAGAAGTAATGTAATTGTGAGGACTTGAGACAGGCTCCATAGCTTTGGGAGCTGGAAGAAAATTCCAATGAAACTGCTCAACTTGGAGCAGTCCTATTTTGCAGTCACTTAGGCCAGGAGTGAACTTTGCTTGTAAAGATAAGCTGGAAGCAACAGCCTCCCTGAAGCCAATGGAGCGTGTGAGCATGTGCAATTACCTCTCTGCTCTGTGATTTCTATCACATTGCACACTTCGGTGCCCAGTGCCATCTGCAAAGGGGCCAAGGTAAAGTTCAGAGTCAACAAACACTTCAGTTTCTCTTCCATCCTATGATGGGATCCTGCTTTAGCAGAGGCCTTCTAGGAGATGGGGGAAAGACCCTGCTCAGAGGTGTCTGACTGTCTGTCTTTCTCTCAAAAAGCATTTCCATCAGGGGAACATAGAGGATTAAGGGGATCATTGGGTTTACCTTATGTGTGCATGTGTGGGGAGATTTTATACTCTTCCTGTTTTTTTTAAAAAAAAAATATGTCCTGGGCAGTGCCATTTCCTCTGGCATCGGGCATATCCTAGAAACTTATGTGAGTTGGATGCTGAGATCTTTTACTCAGAGGGACTTCCATGCACTGAGAGTTTTCACGCTGACAGGACAAAGCCTCTGTATTCCCTTGAGTAAGACACTGGCTCAAATTGTGCCTCCCTGTTTGATTTTTCTATTCTGGATCAGGTATCAAGCCCAATATCATGCTGAAAAAAAGGCATATGCTTATGTTCAGAGTGTCGGTGTTTAATGGGATTGGTTAGGTCTGTATGTATCTATTTTCAAAGGTGGTTGGATTTTACTGGAAAAGGGACTCTTCTAGTGATTAAACATGGTAATGTTAGGGGCTTGCAAAGGTACCTTTGCTCTTTTGATAAGGAAAAAAGAATTCGGAAGAAGAACCAATGCACTTCAAGGTTTTGGCACTTTTTTTGACAGAATGGGCAGGAAAAAATAGGGGGGTTGCATTTTAAATTCTTGTTGGAATGTGAAAACTAGTGAACTTAAAACCCACCAGACAATTTCTCTCCTTAGGTAAACGATCCCAGTGTGCTAGGCAGTGTACAAATACAGAAGCAAGTAATAACAACCAGCTAACTCTTCCCTGAGTGGAGCCAAGTACTTGGGTACTACCTACATAACAAATTTAGTAATACAGCAGCAGCTTAATTCCTATGGCCTTAATCACCTTCTTATGATAATGTTTGTGCTGGGACTAAACAAGCCTACTGTAAGGTGCTTAATCATTTTCCCGAGGTGCACAGCACCAGTGGGGTTCCAGTACTGCACAAAAAGTGCCTGGTAGCACAAATTGTCTTCAAATTAAAACAAGTTGTCTCCAGAAACCCTAGTTCAGAAAGTCTCCTGCCATTACCTTTCCTGATTGAACATGTTTGCCCTCCTGGAGGATCTACTTTCAGTTCTCTGGTGGAGGGCCGAACGCCCTGCTCTTCATCATCAACAACCCGTTGCTGACTGACAAGCTCAGAGCAGTGCTATTTTCCTCCTCAGTTCTGATACTGGTTTTACACACACACAAAATTGCCTCAGTCACTGAATTGCAGGATCGTGCCCCTTGGATTAACTCCCCTTTCCCTCTTGGAAAAGGGCATGTGCAGAAATCCTGGTAACTTGTTGTCACACTGCCATTTGTGGAGTGCAGGTGCTGGGCTCACGCACACAAACTGCGTCAAGTCTTCTGCCCTCCAAACCTTTCCTAACATGCCTTTTGCTTTCCACCCTCCCATACGGCCCCATTTCTCAACCGCTAGAGAAACCTTAGGGAGAAGTACTTATCAGCAAGGCTGTCCTACATGGGAAGAGTACTGGGGGCTCCAACAGCTGCTCGGGGTTTGAGTCCCCTTGGCAGATGTTTGCTATTCCAGCCACTTCATTAATTTCGGAAACAAAACCCCTGATTATTCCTCACCAAAGCACCCCCTTTTTGATTGACAGCCAGTGTGTGTTTCATACGACATAACCCACCGTATTGGTCTGGCCACTTTTTTTTTTTTTTTTTTAAATTCATTAATAAAAGAAATATAGTTTCTAGAGACATGTCAGGGTGTGCTAATCCCACCTGCCAGTTCATCTCCCTGGGCTCCGGTGAGGGCATAGGTGTTTCTAGAGCACGGGCAGAGGTGCCAGCCCCACATCTCTGGATATCCAGCCCTTCCGATGTGAGAAAGAAATGTTTAAAGACGCGCGGAGACTCTCATCTTGCGGTCAGTTGCGTGCGAGTTAGGCGAGCTGACGGTTTTCTTCCCATCTTGATTTCTGGGCTGGATCTAGTCAGGCTCGTGGAAGACTCTTTGATTTCCAGCGCTTATATCGTGCTCTCAATTTAGGAAATGTTCCTCTGCTGCATCTTGTCGGGTTTTGCAAAGCCAGTAAATGCAAAATGAATTTGGAGTGGGGGTAGGGGGGCTGCAGCTACTGCCCAGACACCAAGGAAACACGGTGGAGCAAAATGCCATTTGCTGCTGTTTGCTGCTGCTTCGGGATTTAAATCAGTAGCTTGCTCAGGACATTGCTTCAGAAATATTCTTTGCAGTAGTTATCAGCAAGCACTAATTGCTTAAGTTAATGTGATTAGTAATTATTTTGTTTCCTTAAAAAAAAAAATCTGAAAAAGAGGTAAAGAAAGCGTGCTCCTAAAATGTTTTATGTCTGAATTTACAAGTGAGTATTCATAAAGCTACATTGATAATGAAGTCAGTAAATCTCCTTAAATATCTGTACTTTGCTTAGGCATTAAAGCAACAGTTTAAGTAATTTAAAGAGTTGTATCATCAAGGAGAAAAAGTCCTTGAACTCCTTAGTTGTTGTTACCATTCTAGTTAAATTCCTGTTTGTAAGATTGCTTTAGTTTCTCAAAATGAAAAGAAACAAAACCATTTAGAACCAATTTATTTTAAATGAGAATGCCCTTCCAGTGGTTTAATGAGCAAAATGCTTTGGTTTATCTTTAATATAATTTGCTGTGCTGTGTTTTTTAAAACCAAGTTTTTAAGAAAAAAAGTTCAAAGAATATATCAAAAGTATAGTATTTCCTTGCGTCTGCCTTCCAGTTTAGACAGTCTGTGGACAATGCAAGTATCTTTTTTTGGTTTTAGAGCTCTACAAATCAGCAAATATATCTCTGAAGTTAAATCCAAATGATACTTGCAATTGAAAAAGAAACAGTGCTTTTACAAAAGAGATTAAAGATAGTTTATAGATTTTTGAGGGCTTTTAAAAATAGAGACCAACAAAATAAAAGTTGCTCAAATCATTTATGAGACTTTGAGATGGTTGTTGCCTTCTGCAAAAACAGATTGAGTTTTCTAAGAGTAAAATAAGAGTTTGCTACCATTTGGATCACCAAAGCATGAAACCTAAAGGGTGGCTGATAACGTCTTGCAGATTACACTTAAATCCTTGTATGAAGCCTGCAAAGTTTTTTGGTGGTTTTTTTTGGGGGGGGGGCAGCACATCTCCCTAACGAGCCTTTCCTTACCCGTTTCAAGTTTGCGGCCACAAGTAGTTGCGAGCCGGCTGTGGTTTCTGGAAAACCATGCGGCAACCGGTTAATCGGGAAGACTCCTCCTGATCCGCCTTCCCTGCAGAAGGTGTCCTGGTGACTCCTGCGCTAAACCGACTCCCAACAGGGCGCGGTGACATTTCTCCGCGGGCTAAAATCCCCATTTGGGGGCAAATCAGGGGAGCTGCCACAGAGCAGAGAAATAAAACCGAGGGCTCGGCCTGCCAGGAAAAACGCCTTTTGGCGGAGCGGGGAGACCTCGGCACCCCGTGGGCTGCATGGGGCCTGTCCTCAGCAGAAGGGGCTCAAAGCTCAGCTTGACAAAAATCCAGCTGAGATAAGCTGCGATCTGCCAGTAAATCACCTCAGCCCGGGGACTGACTAACGCCGTTCGGGAGAAGGCAGGCGTTTGCTTCAGCAAGGCACCTATAAATAGTATTATTATTTTCTTGTTTTTCTTTTTTTTTCCCCTGCCGCTCTCCAGCAGCACTTGGCTGCTGGGGAATAGGGTTGATGCCGGTCGGAGAAAGCTGTAAGGGCTCGGGAAGAGCCGCTCCGCCGCCAGCAGTCCGCATTTGCGGGCTGTGCGCTTTTAATTTTTTAAATTACAGGCTAGAGGGGGGGAGAGAGAAGAAAGGGGAGGGGAGAGAAAAAAAAAAAGGCAAGCCAGCCCCAATCTGGAACCTCTCCAGTTTTGCACCAAAAAAAAAAAAAAAAAAAAAAAGAGGGGGGGAGAAAGACACAGACACACACCCCAGTATCTTAAAATAGAGAGCAGGGAGGGGAGAGGATCGGCGGGATCCTCCCAGCCCGGCGCAGGGTAACAATGGTGCTCGGCGGGGAGCAGCGGGCTCCCTGATTGACAGCCGGAGCGTCCTAAAAAGGCCGTGGAGAGATGCTTATCGGAAGGTTTATATAGCGGGGGAGCCCGGCGCCGCCGAGCGCAGGGGGGGAGCGGAGCGGAGCAGACAAGACAACACAGCCGAGCGGCGGCGGCGGCGGCAGCGGCGGCAGCCGGGGGGGCAGCGCTCGGAGGCGCCGGGCGCCCATGCGCGACCGGCCGCGGGTCTGGCAGCCCCCCGCAGCCCCCCAGCCCCGGGGCCGGCGGGCCGCCCCGCCATGCACTGCCAGCCCCAAGCCCAAGCGCAGCCCCGGCTGGCCTCGGCCGGCCGCCCCAAGGCAGGCAGGCGGCGCTACAAGACCTTCATGATCGACGAGATCCTCTCCAAGGAGACCTGCGATTACTTCGAGAAACTTTCTCTGTACTCCGTCTGTCCGTCCCTCCTGGTCCGGCCCAAACCGCTGCACTCCTGCGCCGGTAAGCCCCGCAACCCGCCCCGCACCCTGCTCGGGGAGGGGGGGGCTCTTCCCAGGGGAAGGGGAGCGGAGCAGCCCCCCTGCCGATGCATCGGGGCGGCCGGTTTGCGAGCCAAACCTCTCTTGCCTCGGTGGGGCCAGCCAAGTCCTGCGCGTCCCCCTCCTCCGAAGCGGAGGAGACCCTCCCGTCAAACCCGGTCCCTGCCACGACCCCGAGTTTTCACGCCCCGGCCCCAACGGGTTTGCGTTTGCGCCCGCTGTTTTCCAGGGAAGGGGGAAGATGGCATGTGTTAAAGCTCGAGGGCCGCGTTGCTCGTCTCGGCGTGCGGCGGTGGGATTCGGCTTTCATCTCCCGCGGGGTGTGGGCGAATAAATAACCGGTGGAAATGATAAGCGGTTCACGGGAGCGCAGGTCCGTTAGGAAGCGGCCGTGATCTTGCGCTCCTTGAAACCGTCCGTGGGTTTTTCATTGCCGTCTGTGGGAGCGCAGAGAAGCGAATAGAAAATTTGAAAAAGGAGAAAAACCGCTATCGAGGCGCAGGATTTTCTACCCTAAATTCCCTCTTCCTTTGAAAGAAGTTAGGCTCTTTGTAACAGAGCAGATGTGAAAATACTCCTCCTGATTTTGCAGACATAGACACCGCAAATAAAGCCATGCAAGTGCATCTCTGTCCTGGACAGACACCACTGATTTTAAGGCAAAAAAAAGAGCGATTGGGTCTTGACTGTGGGCGTTATTGAATTTCACAAACATATTGGTGTAATTTGAGCTTTTAAAAATCCACAGTAAAAGTAAAAATATCATTTTTATAATGCATTCCAGATTAAAAACAAAAAAGAAAAAAAAAATCCTTCTTTTTTCTGGTGAAGTAGGTAGTTTTCCAGATTTATATTCTTCCCATAAGGCCGTGCTTCCAATGGTGGCACCTAATGTCTTAAGAGAAGCAGATGATAGAACTGAAACTTAAAAATACGTTCTTCAAAAAATCGTAACTGTTGAAAAATATTTTTAAAGGACTAATTCCTGGTAAAATAATTTATATTTCGAGGTCATAAAATTGCAGTTTTCCTTTCTCTTTCCTGGGAATGTCCATTCTGCGTTTGTATTAAGGTGTGTTTAAAAATTCAAGGCCTGCACTTTGGCTTAGGTTTGGTGTTTTGTTTTTAATGCTTCACTGAATATAAATAAGAAGGAACTTTTCGGGTCTTAGAGGAGCTGTGCTAATAGAAAACTTGCTGTTAGGTTACCTAAGGGTTTCCCGAGTAGAGTAAATCCTTGGTCCAAGCATAAGTCTTCCTCCAACCTCAATATTTATTTTGTATATACTAATTATTAAAGATCCAGAAGTGATGAGGAGGCCGGGTCAGAATTAAGACCCATGATGACCAGCTTCTGGGAAGAAGTTACATGAGTGGTGTGATCCTCATTCAACATTTATTTCTTCCGATCGATTTGTGCGTGACGTTCCTTGCCTTCTCTAACTAATTGCTGACATATTTTTATACAAGAAGAGCTGGTTGTTAATCAAGATATTGCTGACAAGGGAATTTTTCAGAGCTGATCCCTCGCTACTGCGTAGACAGTGAAATTGAGTGCTTGGCCAAAATAGGCATGAACGTCCCAAATGGGCTCAGTGTGTGGCAGCTTGCAGTTACGTGGAGAGGGCCCGATTCTGCTCGCATTGGAGTCAATGGCGTGACTTCCACAGACCTCAATCTGCCAGGACAAGGAAAGAGATTTCTATCTCTTTCTGTACAGAAAGGAAGCATTAGAAAAGAAAGCTCCCTTTAGCACCCAAAAGGAATATTAGCCTGAATATTTACCAACATCCAGAAGCATGTACGACTAACTCAGCGTCAAAAAATACGGGTTGAATGTCACCTTTAGGCTAAGGGATCCTCAGTATTTTTGATGGGTGGGGTGCGTCCCAGCAGCTGTTTTGACTCTCACCACCCCCATGGGAAAAAAGAGAGCATTTTTTTTAATCTGTGTCAAGTATAGCAAACACTGTCTTTGCAAGACTAATATATTCATTAAATAATCATTAATAATCCTCAAATGACTCAGCAGTGGATTCTGAGTGATGCTAGCAAGACTCTTGTGGTTACTGTTCTCTTAAAGCCTTATTTCTCTTTGTGCCTGGGATCTTTAATGAATTTTCCCTCAAGGTTGTGTTTCTAGCCCAAGCCCAAGCTCTGGCCTGTCCCTGTGTCAGGGTGGATTGTGAATATCTGCTTCTGATGGAATAAGCTTTGTGGAGTTGCAGTGCTTGAGAAGTGAAGGACAGAGAGATTTGCTTGCAGGATTAAAACCATAAAAGAAACTGCTACAAAAGTCAACGCTTCCAAATTGTAAGCCTTCTAAGGTTTATAGGTACGATTGAAGTCCTGTATGTATTAGGTAATGGGAATTTTTTTTATTATAAAAGAAAGGAAATTCTGTCATTGTCTAAGGAATGGACAGTACCACAAAGGATAACTAAATGTGAAAGAATTTGAAAAATACCCAGTACAGATCTGTTAAAAAAACCCCAAAACACAACAAACAAACAAAAATACCCCCAAATCACTTAGGGACTAAAGACTGCAGAATTACAGCACTGTGGCTTAAATGCTTATTGCCTGCGTTTCCTTTGTCTCTTGAGTTAATCAAGAAGGGAGTGAGCACTTAGTCTCTTTGTGGTCTAAAAAAATGAGTTAACCTAAATCACAGAAATTTACCCTGCCAGTTTAGTCATAGCTGAGACTTCGGCGTCTTTGAAACAGTAATGAGTAATTACTTACTTCAGCTGAACTTCTCTTCAGCGGCACAGCTTTCTCTCAAGTCAGGAGTCAAATTTGTAGGCATTTTCATGGGCTGAAGAGTTAATAGTTCTTTCATCTTGGGTGAAGTCAGAGAAGTCCGATATGCCTATATAATTTAGTTGGAGCTGAAAGATGTAAAATGTTGCAGTTGTGCAGCATGTGTGTTTAACAACATCCTTTGTTAAGTGAAGAGATCTGTAAAACATTGGTAACCAAATGGAAAATATTTTTTCTTTCGGCTATGATCAAAAGCTAAATATTTAAGCATGTGCAGCTGAATTGGGACAAAACAAATTTGTCAAGTAGAGGGGGATGGGGCGTAGAAGGACGTTCGGGACTTTTCCTGTGCATCGTGAGGTAGAAGATGGACATTTTAGTTGTAAGGAGCATTCAGGAGGTCTAATGCAAAGCTCCGAGCTCTCACTGGGGAGATTCCCATTGCGAAGAGCTTGGAACGAGTCCCAGCCAAATTTTTCTTTGGAAAGAAAAACGCAATTCCCTGTAAAAAGGATCCGTCACCAGCTTAAAATTTGGTGTATGAACATGTATTGTGGTGTTCGTTGAGCCTAATAAACAAGGCTGCACTCATACTGAATCTGTAACAAAATGCTAGCCCAGGTTCAGAGCCGTTATGATTAAAAAAAAAAAAGAAACCAAAAATATTTTCAGATGGTGGTTAATAACTCTTTGATTTATGACTTTTTGGATTGTGATGACTTAGTGAAAACTTTATTTATTTTGTTTCATGATATGTATTTTTTTATTGGCTTTTCATATTATGTCATATCTAATTAATTTGTATAAGTTATGATTATAGTGTTAATGTATACTGTGCTTGGTTTGTTACACTGATTTCTGAAGGTTGCTTTTCAACTGAGCAGAGTCCTATAGGAATCACTTTTCAAATTGTCTTTATATAATTTTTCAATTTTACATTTAAAAATATTTGTAGGTGAGTCTATACCAATTCTGATTTGTTTCCTGGATTTTTTAAAATCTTGGTTTCGCGATACATTCAAAATCCAATTGCCATATTTGTAGTTCTGGGCATGATAAAGAATCAAAGGACATTGTCAGTCAGGACGATGGTACGAGGTCAAACTGGAAATGCTTTATATTTATCAAAGTAACTAAAACCGCTTGAAAAATAAAAGCCAGGGTGGTCATGGCCAGGACTTGGGGGGGGGGAAGTTGTGTGCTGTCCCTGGCGATAGTGGAACTCATGACGTTGTGTATTAATAATCAACAATATTGGTCTTGCATGTCCTTTCTAAACTATCCAAATGAATTGAGATGGCTGGATTAAAAAGAATTGCATTGTCTCTTTGAAGAGAGAGCTTTTAGAGTCTTCAGTTTATTTTAGCAAAGTTGGTAGTACAGATTATTTATTGTTTATGCTGTGTATGCCAGGCATAGAGCTGGTATTCTACCAGGTTTCTATCAGGACCTATTCCAGAGCTCATAGAAAAACCCTCAAATTTGAAAGTATCTTAGTGACTTATAATTTAAATCCCAGTGAACATCAGTGTAATTTGTTTCCGTTCTACACGAAGGCTTTTTACTAGTACATATCTCAGGCAGGACTGCGCTGCTTTCTCGTTCATCTGCTACAGTCGCTATACTAGAACAACACCTTGCATGAATGTAGTTTTACGGGCACAAAGATGCATTATATCGGTGTGGCCTTACTTGTCTTCTGAGAGAATTAACTCTTTTGATATAAAAATATTTACACCTGTGTAAGGGGAGTTGTGTTCAAGGGGATTATACTGCTCTATGTATATTTAAAAGTGCCACAACTTCTGGAAGTGGTCATGACCTTAATTTTCTTAGTTTGTTTACATCTTTTTGAAAGTTTGCTACTCTGCTTCCTAGTCTGTAGTACAAGTTGCATTTAAAGAACACTGATAATTATCGTTTGCTTCCTTGAAATTTCTGGTTTGGTGGTGGGTTGGTTGGTTGGTGTTTGGGTTTTTTTTGAGCATGAGACCTTGTTCAGTATTCGTGCAATTGGGGTTTTAACATAGGCAGGTATTTAGCATAGAATTGTTCCATCACTTGATTTCTTCTTTTCCAGTTCTTTTGTCTGTCTTCTGTTGTTTTGTTTTAGGATTAAATTGGGAACTGCTTATCCCAAAGTTTTTTTGAGCTGTCATTTTCCTGCTATATTTGATGTTTTCTGGATGAAACTAAGCGATCCCTGCAACCACTGGGGCCTGCGGGGAATCATTGCTTGTGCGATAAAGTGTGAGCTTTGATATTTCTGGTTCTCAGTCAGTCTTGTCAGCCTTTTTAGGAAACCATGGTGAGAAAGTAGATTTATTGCATCTTAAAACAGCTCAGTTTTTATGTGTGACCTCACAACAAGATTCCTTCTGATTCTCTTCAAAAAGGCCTTGATATAGGCAAGGTTTGAATTTGCTCTGGGACATTATTTAAAATTGGAGTGGAAGCCATTTCTTTTGCTCAAATACTTGCAGAATTTTTTCCTTTAAATTGAATGGATACTGTTACGGAGTTCCTGGGGGAAAGCAGGGCACTGTGGGAAACGAAAGGGGAATCCGTGTAGTGTATGTCCCAGCGTGGGGAAAAATGAGATGCCATCCGTTCAAAGCGCGTTATCTGAAACATAACAGCTGGATTAATCCCGTTAACTAAAGCTAATACAAAGTTGTGGCTATACCTTCTACCAGGCTAACTCAAACCTGAGCGTGCCCAGCCTCCCGCCAGCCCTCCCATCTTCAGCTGGGCTTGAATCGCCATCCCCCAGTATGCTGCAGATGTAAGGGTTTGCTGTGGCATCCCAGTCATTATTACAAGGCGTTGGGAAGAGTTTTGGTCTTGCGGTGTGTGAAGTGGATGCTCAGGAGACCCTAGATGTCTTAAATGTGTGCCTGTGGTGGCAGGAGCTGGGACTTGATGTCTCACGAGGTCCGTTAAAGACCTGTGTCCCAAAATGTATTTGTTGAGGGAAGCAGGCCAAAATGAATATGCTCGTTTATACGGCAGCAGGGACTGATAGGTGCCAACATAAATTGCAAAGCTGTAAGTGTCTCTGTGTGGAAATCTGTATTGCTGCGATGCTGTTTGGGATTTTTTATGATTATTTGTGCAAACATAAGAAGAAAAAAAAAGCTGTTATAAACTCCGTATGTTTATTGGATTTAGCTTACAAAGATCAGTATAGTTCTATAGTTTAATAGCAAAAAGTAAAGGTGAAATGACAAAGGAAATCTATTAATCCTGAAAAATTTGCTTCTGGAGTTGTCACTGATCCAGTATTAGGAAGCTATTGAATATTCTTAATAAAAATGTAAGATAATTTGGACATGGTGTTACTGCATACAGATCCTAGAAGATGCAGTCACATTTACACTGATGTCTCGGAGTGCTCCCCTGAAAACCTAGAAAAGTCAGAATTTGCTGTCGGGACTGTCTCCCCGCTCCTGTAGCATGATTTATTCAGCTGCAGTCTCAGGGAAGTCTGAGTTTTCTCAAAACTCTCAGCCAAATAACTCCCTGTCCATTTTAGCCCTATAAGAAGAAGTCTTTCTGTAGCAATCACGCTGAAGACCAGCTTATCGGCTGAGGTAAACTGAACAATTGCTGTAGTCTTTGGAAGTAGATTTATCTGTAATTGCTGAAGATTGGGCACAAAATTTAATTTTAAAGAGCTTGGTGTTTTTCAGGATGTCTGCCTTGGTTTTTACATGTTTTGATGTCTTTAGTAGAAAACATAATTCAGAAATGCCAAAAAGTGGCATATGAGGAATAATAATGGCCTGGCTAATAATAACTATACCATCTGAGAAGAGGGTCAATTTTCTCCGTCAGATTGTATCCAATATTAGAGGTGGTATTTCAGAAGCAAAGCCAGATCAGAATCTGAATTTGAAAACAGGCTGAGCAAGGAAATCTGGCTCTAAAGAAGTTTCAATGCTAGATATTAAAAAATCTGGAATCAAAACTGAGTTTTGCTGTCTGTATCTCAGTACAGTTAATAGTGAATAAAAGAAATTAATGAAAGGGAAAACTACATGGAACAAAGCAGAAAATCACACCCCAGCAATTGCAATAAAACCTACCGTGGAAACTAATCAGCTTTGTGGTTGTGGTTAAGCATGAATAAGCATTGCGGAGGAATGCTATAATAGGAGGTATTAATGAATGTGGGATTCCACTGGGAAAATTGACACCTATACCTTATTTTCTAAAGCCTCATGGTTTGCACTGAAGCACAGTTTAAATCCATTTACAGGCTGTTTTAGGTTTAAATGCTGTAGATTTGTGAAAAGTATCCTCTGTTTGGACACTGCTCTCGGAGCCTGTGCAATACAGACCTAGCGCCACAGCTCTCAAGTTGTTGCGATTATTATTTTTACGACTTTTATTCAACCTGCTGCTGTAAAATGCAGGAAAAGACAGACTTGTCTGGCAGAATAAATGTCCCCCAGCATTGCTGCCTTCAGTACCAGCTGGGTGTGAGCAAGGGCAGGAATCTTCACTGAGGAAGTTGGGGAAAAAGAAGTGAGACTGTTTCGAACCAACAAGTTGTGTGAAGCTCCCAGTCAACTCGCCAAGCTACGGGGAACAGAGCAGAGCAGTAGCTAAGGGGACTTTTTGTTTTTAATTTTTCTTTCTTTTCTCTTTACTTCTGTTGAGCATTACATTTATTTTCCAGTGACAGAGCATGGTGAAGGACAGCTCACAGTATCATAATCTTGGCAGTGTGTTGATTGGGGGAGGTTGTGGATCCACCTTCAGAAAGGGTTTAATGCTGATAAGACTGTTGTAAGCAGGCTTGGACGATTGAAAGAAATCTCTGCCTTTCTGACTTTTAAGTCGCTTCCATGCCCTCAATGCAAGCCTGTGAGGAAGGAAGATTTGCATGCAACTGCACACGATAGATGGCAGAGCTGATCATCTGGAATTGATCGTCACATCAGGAATTGATCTCTGTAGATGACTTGCTCAGTACACTCTCTAAGAGTTGCTTCTTAATCCACTGCTGGCATTTACTGGGTCAGAAAGAGGCTCTGCTCTTGCTCACTGTTGCTCAGATGATCTTAATTTCTTGATTCTGATGATCTATTTCTTATGCTCATTCCCTTGATATCTTGTCCAGTTAGAGGAGACTGTGCAGCCCTGCTTGGAGGAACTGGAAACTTGGGCTTTGCATTTGCAGACCATGTACAAAGTTTCATTACATCAAAGTGAAAATACTAGGAGTAGTCAGAAAAACTGATGTTTTGGTTTGTTGGTAGATAGAAGAAAAAAATGATCGCTTGCCCTTTTCAGTTCAGAGTGAAGCAAAATGGTTTAGATTTATCTTGGCAAGTTAAAGGTTTAAAAAGTGTGTGGCGGGGGTGGAAATCAGATCAGTGAATATACTTGATCTGGAATAAAATATTGAAAACATATCTTCTCAGGGCTGAAACAAAACTTTCTAACACTTTCCTTTTTATGAGACATTTGGCAAAGCAATGAAATTACTTTGTGTATTGAAAAATTTTCTTTTTTTTCTTTTTCTTTTTTGATTAAAGGAATTTACAACCAAACATTTTCAGTCAGTTCTGTTTAAGAATTGCTCCAGCTGGACTGCAGAAGCCAGAACACATTAACACGAGCTTCATTTGCTAGGAAGTAATAGTTCCTTGGAAAGTTTAGGACCTGGTTTGTGATCTCAGCTGTATTTCTGTAAGTCAAGACAAAGTCCCTAACAGAACAGGATCACAAGAACGAGCTCATGGGAGCTGAGCAGTCGATGTCCTACGTACACTTTTACTCGGCAGGGAGTGGAGCACAGCATTGCATCACTCGGATGAGACAGACCAAGTTATGCCTCCTCCTGATGGGCACGACAGTGTCCACTCACACTGACTTACACAGGAAAGTGTGCCCTCTTTGCATCGCTCATGTTTCTTGCTCTGCTAGGAACAGTTTCCGTGCCTTGGTGTGTCTGATTGCTCCACCATGGATTGTATGGGTGAGATGAACGTGAGAGTTTCAGAGTAGCTTAGCGGCAATAAATCGTGAGGTCGTATTAATGTTACCATCCAGGGAAATATTGGAGATGGATTCCTCCCCACCTCCCCAGGTTATCTGTTATTTCTTGTGTTCCTAGCACTTGGGGAGAATCGTGCTGAGAGACTTCTAGTCCTTGTCGAGTGATGTGAAATTCCCAAAGCTACATTTTAATGACATCTTTAAAAATATAGAGAGATTTGGTGTTAGGACCTGGCTAACACAGTAAATACTTAATATTTTCCATTTTCCTCTCCTGCAGCTTTACGGTTTGACAGATTCTTGGCACCTTCTCCCTCATTTCTCTTGGCCAGAGCACAGCTCGGAAGAACACCAAGTTACCAGTTGCTGATTTTTGGACAGGTGTTCGGGTACTCGGCGCTGAGACCCATTTAAGTAACTAAAGGGAAGTGGGAAGAACAGCCTTTCCCCAAAAAATCCTCTATCTTCCCGAACGTGGACCTCTGCACTGGTATTCAAATCTCTTGTGACTGCAGTTAACACATCCTGCTGTTGCAAATGAAGTTATATACTTGCTGCTTCTCACGTGTCCTCTGAACATATCCTGGCCCCCAGTGGGGTCTGGGTGATGCTGGTGGACCATATGCCATGAGGATGCTGAAGATTTGATTCTGCTCCCAGCTACCTGATGAGAATTCATGAGGGGTAGTGTTCTTGGGGTCAATATCATTGTATTTCTCTCTGAAGTGTGCCACACAGAAAGGCAGTCCAGCGTCTCTTCCTTATTACACAGCCCCCCACCACCTGCCATTAATTTCCTTTTTTTGACTGGTCTGTGCATACCCCTTCATAGTTAGCACTTTTGTAGAGCATAAATATATATAGTTCAGTAAGAAGAAATGACTTTCAGTAAAAATAAGATGACATTTTCTAGAAGAATATCCTGGCATACATGATGAGTGGGAAAATAGTGTTTTTCCCCTGTACAAGATTTTTATAAAACTATGGTTTTGGCAGTATTTATTTCCAGAATATTTGAGCTCTATCTAGAACACAAAACCTGAAAGAATGCTACCCTTCACAGCTCCCAGGCAAAATCTCTGCTTTGTTTTTCATTTTTCTGTAAAAAAAAAAAAAAAAATCACACTTCTTTTTTTTTTTGAAGGAAGGAGAAAAACAGTTTTCCAAAACTTCCTATATAACAAAAATAAAATTCCCTTTGAAAATGTGATGACAGAAAATTTACAAATACATATGCTCTTTTTTTCTGTGAGATTCGGTGCAACAACTTTAACAATGACCTTAAAGCGTGTTTGTATGTGCATATTCGGGTCTTATCTTGTATATTCTTTAACATGCCAGTGTTTTTTATTCATGCAGTTGACTGGCTACCTTCAACAGGACTACTGATGCAAAGAAGGATTTGAATTGGACGCTTTTGTATTTTCCCTGTAACTCAGATAATCTTGCTACTCATTTTGTGGATTTTCTTCAAAATAAGAGAGTTTTTCAATGTAGTCATCAAGTCATCTTTAAACACTTGGCTCACCATTTGGCCTTGGATATTTCTACTAATGATTATCTTGCAAGTTACAGGATAGTTAATGGCTAGTTTTCCTGCTGATGCAAATTCTTTTTTTTTTTTTTTTACCTGGGATTTCACCTTAGAGGGGTTGGATTTCATCTGAATTAAATTTTAACAGACATCTTGAGAACTAATGTTGAAGCAAGACCAAGTCCCTGTAACTTTGAGTGTACAGGTACCTATTGCCACATCTAGCATACAGCCTATGTTTATACATTAAAAACCAAAACACTGTTGTGTAAGCACAGAAGGGTTGAAGCCTTAATAAAAGCATCTCCTTTTCTATTGCAAGACACAGAAATATATGTGATATGCTTGTGGTTACTTAAATAGGGTATTCTACGACAGATTAACCTGTCGGCTTTGAAGCAAAATTAGCAGTGGTGGTACTTTCTTATGGAAAGTATCTGCTTGCATGCTGTATGTATCACATACGTATAATTGCGTAACGTTAGATGTCTTTAGGAAGGCCTAGTGCTCTGGCTTGCGTTTATTCATGTGGCTCAAAGAGGAAAAAATATGAAAAGTCCCCCTGAAATAGAAACCAGTAACGTAATCATTGATACAATATAATGACGAGAAGTCTGAAGCAAATGGGGTTTTTTTGGCCGCAAAACATTTGCATGAGTTTGTGAATACATCTCGCTTCACCCTTCTGTCTGTTTTGTTCAAAGCTTCCTCTTGACAGCTTTGCTAACGGTTCATTTTGTTCCTGCGGTGACTAAATAGTGAAGGAGCTGATATTTGAAGTTTTCTGTAACAGCAGAGCCCGGTACTAGGCAGTTTGGATCTCTGCCATCTGCTCTTCGTTGTGCTCTTTTGCTTTCCTTAAGCAGATTTGGTTTAGGTTGCTGGATAGTGGTGAAATTCTCCACTGAGGGACAGGAAGCCATGCCAGAGGTTAGTAGGGTTAGTTTCGCCTTGTTGCAGTAAATTACAGAGCAATCATAAATGATGGGAAGGAGTTTGATGAAGTGGGTGAGGAACAATTGATGGATTATTTTAAGTTAAAATTACTTAGAGCCCAATCCAACTCCCACTGAAGTCAATTAAATCGTAGTTGGATCAGAGCCAAAATGAGTCAAATTCAATTATGCTTTAACTGTAAACATTTAAAAGCACATTATTATAAGGTAGTTTAGCACTTAAATTACAGTAAAACAAAAGCATTTACGAAATCCCAGACTGATAGTGTTTTATTTGTACAGCTCTGTTGAAACCCTTTTTCTTGAGGCTGAGAGACAGAGACCTCTTAGACTGGTGCCTAACCCCTATAGCACCTGTCTGTTGTGAAGAGATGTCACAGCAATTGATACCGTAGATGTATTTCTGTCCATCAGAGACTAGCCGGCTAACGATTGCATGAGAAAAAACAGCAAAGATCACTGAAAAGAGATTGGAGAAATCCCAGTGTTGTTTCATCTAATTGTCTGGATTTAGAGAGCTTACTAGTGTATCAGCTCATAGACTACTGAAACTTTTGCATGAGCTAATCTCAAAACTGTAATGGTTACGAATATTCATCTTTGTCTCAGCTGAACAGAGTACAGCATCCAAAATGTTATTTAAAAAGAAATAACTTACGTGATAAAAAGATGGATTTATAAGTACATTCAAGTTTAACAACATACGGCAGCGTTTTCGGAAGATCAGGGAGATTATCTTTTAAATTATGATTCACAAGCCTGCTTTAAGACAATTTATGTGGGTTTTTTTTTTTAATAGATTCAGGATTGATCCTTTTTGTTATGTCCTCAGAATTTCTCCTCACCGTCCCTTTTCCAGCAGGGCGAAGGCATCTCCTGCTGTTGGGAGCAGCTCAAAGTTGGCAGGCATAGTCTGATGGGGTAGGCTGTCTCGGGAGGTTTTAGCACTGCATCCTAAGTGCCATCCCTAAAGAACTGTCAAAAGCTTGAGACCTGGCGAGCTCTGTATACAGCAGGGAATAGCTGTTAACTGGGGTCATTCCTCTCTCTCCGATTGAACTGAATTCGCCCCCACAGACAGATGATCTCCCGGTCAATGCCAAGCGCTGAAAGGACTTCTGCAGGGTTTGAAATTGGTCTGGTTTGTTTTCTGTCTTCGTAAGCAGCTGTGTTTAAAATGAAAGATAGGGCCTGATCCTTGTTTGAACGAAGGACGCGACATCGCTCTGGCTTTGTGAAAGGTCTTTGCGGTGGATGGAGATGCTGGACGTTCGCAGAGCAGTGAAAGGACAGAAAATGGGACATGGGTGCAGATGAAAAAGATCGATTTGACTGCATGCACAGCTAGTGCAGGAGTGTTGAAGTGTCTTCAGAGCTGTTTAACTGGCTAAATGGACTTTGTTTTTAGTCCAGCAAACTCAGTTTGGCAAATTATTTCCTTTTCTTTCATGCTGTCACAGTTTTCGTGGTTGTTTTGCCTTTTTTGTATCCTTTTCTGTTTTCCATGCGTTTCTATTAATAGCAGGATCAATTAATAGCTTCCACTAACGCTTTCGAAAGAGCTTGCAACTATGAAATAGAAATGTCTGTCCTTCAGAGAAGGGTAAAAGTGATACCCATCCAGCAGCGTTAATCAGGAAAAAGGGATACAACCATGATAAACATTGATGTAGGACTTCTATGGCATATGCTCAACTTAGGAAAAAATACTGCCTGTTTTATTCCCCGTCAGTAAACAAAGACGCTACCCTGAAAGCAATGCAAACAACTTGATAGCTATGTATCCGTGGCTTTAATATGTTTGAAAAAACTGATATCTGTGATCCATGCCTTATTTCTTCCTTCTTAATATTAGCACGATTAGTCATGTTACAACTTGTGAAAATGCATTAAAGTCAGTTGACAACTATTTAAAAGCTGAGCACTACTATTATCTATTCACAGATACTGACTGCTTAGTACAGCCTAGGCGTGATTTGTTTGACTCATATTAACTCACCAGTGATCTTAACTTTGGTATTACCTTTCAAAAAGCAAAACCAGTGATAATGTTTTTACCCGCTGATTGTATTTCTCTATCTCTGAGTGTATGCCTGCAAAATAAAAATGGTACTTTTTCCTGTAGTAAATGAGGGGATAGAAAATCCTTTTGGACAGTGAAGGATACTGAAAACAGTTTCATTCATCACGGTACCTTGATGGCAACTTCGGTTTGAAGAAAAACATTTCCTTTAGGGGAAATATCTTGGGGAAACACACAATATTTCTTAGGAAGCAGAGCTGGTGCTGAATTTCTGAGTACCTCTGCAATGATTTGAACTTCTTGGTGATGATTTGCCAGGACATAGCCCACTTCACCCTGAAACCAGTCATGCCTGCAAGGTTTTTGCTGAATATTTCTTACCTTTGAAGGAAGTTCTAATGGAATAGCTGCTGCTGCCTATTGCCGCTATGTTAATTAACTGAAAAATCCATCCAGAAAAAACTTAAGCGTTCGTTTCCAGTATCTGGCACATAGCTTTAGCGTGGCTTAAAATGTGGTGGACCCTTTTAATTTGTCATCTCAGAATGTTTGTTTTCCTCAGGGCCAATCATGGGTCATTTGCCTCCAGTAATTGATACCGACATTGGAAATGTTTGTCCAGTTGATGACAAAGTTAATTTAAGTGTTTGAAAAGTTATTGCCTCTGGTTAAACTGGGGCCAGTTTGCACATTGTGAGAAAATTCAAATACATACCTCATCTAGTGTCTCTCCACAAGAATTTTGTTCATTCAGATGTCTCACTTTTTACAACAATCAGTAAATAGTGAGGCTTATGTATTTTAAACTCTAATTTAACCCTTTGCATGCTGCAGATTATGTCC
This sequence comes from Buteo buteo, assembly GCF_964188355.1. Taxonomy (NCBI): domain Eukaryota; kingdom Metazoa; phylum Chordata; class Aves; order Accipitriformes; family Accipitridae; genus Buteo; species Buteo buteo. The sequence goes on along the minus strand of NC_134179.1, from coordinate 3,027,780 downwards.
AAATATCGCTTTTCTCGGTACCTCTTGATTCCACCCCCGTCCCTGCTTCTTATTTACTCCTTGAAGTCAATGGAAGTTTTGGGTGTGTAGAAAAAGAAAAGGAATTGCATCAGACTGCAAATACGTGAACATTTTCTGCTGAGCATTCATTTAGCTGGCAGCTTGGGGCATGCCACTGTTGGGAGCAGGGATAACTGAATGGAGTTTGCGATTTTGCGGAGCCCATGGAATAGCTGAGAACTTTGCAGTGGATGGTCGGTGGCTTGATCGTCTCTACTTGGCTTTGTCCTTGACTCACTATATGATGTAGAGCCAGTTATACGCTCGCTGCACGCCTCAACTTTCCCATTAGGTAAAGGAAAGCAAGAGAAGCCCAAAGTAATATGGTCAGTGGGGATTGCATGCATTTAACTGTGCTCTTCATGAGGATTAATTAAGTACAAGTAAAATCTGTATTTCTTTTCCCACTAGAGAGAAGTCTGTGGGAGGGAACAGACTTCCCCACAAATCACATTAAGACAGGTGTAAAGACAAAGCTGCTTTTATGACTTTGTAGGGGCTTCAACTCATTCATTAGCAATTTTTATCCATCCTTTTACCCTTTACTGGACTTTTACATTCTGTCCGTGCCCTGCTGGGTTTTTTGATTTGCTCTTTCTCTGCCTTCCTTTTTCTCCCCTTGAGCTCTTTCTTGCTGTCTCCCCTCAGCACAAACTGCATCTGATAATGTTTGAGTTCCAAGTCGAACTTTCGAACCCATGACGTCAAGTTGGTTTGGAATTAGGCAAAACCAGTTTGCCCATCCCTCGTTGTAAAAGGGTTAATCCTCTAAACTATTGAGAGACAAGGGCAGGGAATTATGAAAGGAGCCCCTGTTTTATAAGCGTTTGTATTGCCAGTGCTTGAATACCCGTAATAAGTAGGTTGCTTCTGTGATTAATGACTGTGTTTTACATGCTGACGATGGATGATGTGTCTTATTGTAGAAGCCATTTATTTTTATTTGGTCTCCTCACCCAAGCAGTACTGGAAATGAGATGTTAATGTCTTGGTGGGAGTATGTTTTATTCTCAACAATTTAATGAAAGGTGACCCACAAAGAGGAGAAAATAATTAAAATGATGCCTTTTTTTTAGCCTCTCTGTAATGTGTGCAAAGACAACTCACATAGATTTTACTTTTTTTAATGTGGGATTTTTCTTTTTCTTTAGAGATTCTTATTTTGTTCCCTCCAAGTTGGAAAGGAGTAGGAATGTGTTGTCAGTCTGAAACTTTATAAATTTGGAAGGGGCAAGCTATTCAAATGCTTTAAACTCAGTCTGTCTTTGTTTTATTAATTTATTTTTAATAAAGGACTAAAAAAATTTGAGATCTGTAGTTATTTTGGGCCAATTCCTGTATCAGATTATAAGTTTCTGATTTTGCTGTAGTTTCAGTTGCACTTTTTTCCCCCACCATGTCATTTTGTATGTGTAAAGGGGGTGGTGGTGGAGTGTTTGTGATGGTCTGAGTACACAGGCGAGGCACAGAAGAGAAGTCATCTTTTTGTTAAAACAGCTATGTATCTATATCTGTATGCATTCAACACTGCATCCATCTACCTTTGAGATTTTCATTTTTATGGAATGGCTTAATAAAGGAAGGAGGAAAAAGACTTAAAAAAGCACTCTTGAATTAATTGGAGAAAATCTCTTTCAAGGCAGTGAAATTGGTTGCAGTGTCCAAGCAAGTCTTTCTAAAGCTCTGCAGAAACTGAAAGACCTTGGATCTGGTTTCCCAGCAGATCTTCAGGGATGGAAACAGAGACAGCTGTAGGCATGACATCGGTACTTCAAGAGAGAGAAAAAGATGATAAGGATTTTTTTTTTAAATGTTAGAATTGAAACGCTTTTTCGTATGTGGTTCACCAAACATAAATTAAAGGCTCATTTAGCTCTCAGAATTTAAAAGATCCCTCATAACTATTATGGTATTGCCGAGCAAAGCAAACCAATTCAGCTTGATGGACTGGTAGTGTTGGTTGCTTTTCATCGTATAGCAGTAAATTCCAATAATTGCCTAAGTTCTCTGGACAGATTATGTAATAACATTCCAGGTGGGATATGGCCCCCATTTCAAAGCTTAATGAAAACCCTGGCAATGTAAAGAGTCTGTCATGCTGTCTGTGGGGAGAGCATGGAAATGCCAGATCTAAGATGAGTTTCATCCCAGCAGTGCCACATAAGAGAGTCTAGTAATGGTGGTATTTGGGAAATAAAAAATATTCCCTGAAGACTTATTTAGGTCACCATCATGTAAAAATTGGCAGCCACAGCTGATCTTTGGCAGAATATCTTTCTTGGTTTAGAAGATTAAAAAAAAAAAAAGGTGAAAAAAGTTATTTTGGTTTGAAAAACCATGTGCTGCATATTATGTGCTTGTTATTGGAGGAGTTCCCGTGGAAACATTGCTGGTTGCACAATAAAAGGATACATGTATTGCTTCGATATTAACATATATATTAATGACACATGAAGGAATTTTGTAATGGTATGACACAAAAGAGAGGTCTCAATGCAGTGCTCGTGCAGTCTGTTCATGTGAGATAATAACACCTCTGCCTCCCCTTGTGGCTTCCTTCTGGTTGAGTACTTTCCAGACCATACTACAACCTTGTGTGGTAGGTATTACCATCCTCATTTTGCCTGTGGGGAAATCAGAAGTCCAGTGAGATTCAGGGACTTGGCTGAGATTGTACATTAAGGCAGTGTCAGGGTTGGAAGCACTATGCCTAATGTCCTCTTTCCCCAAAATCTACATCTAAGTGAACGGAACTTTGTTCTTTTGGTCCTATATGGGGCAGGTGAGAGTAAATAAAGTCTGTGGGAATGAGACAATATTCCCATCAACCTGGAGTTGTTTCTAATGCTAGTGGGAACTGTATACCCACACACGTGTGGAGGGAAGAAAGGGCTGCATTGTTTTTGTGTATTGACTTTTATGATTGCTATTTAAACGAGATTATCAAGTCACAGACGTACCTGTGGAACACGGCGATGCTGCATTCCTCAGTGACAGGTGCTGTAGGAGAATCGGAGGTAAATAGATGTGCTGATGACAACCAGAGATGGGTCATAACCAAAGCTTTGATTCAGAGCCCTCCAAACCTTAGGGTGAGGGAGGGTCTCCCATCTGGATCCCTAAATCAGAGCATTTCTAGGGGCATGTTTGTAGTTCTAGATTGGAGCTGTCAGAAACAGGTGTCCTTCTAACATTTCTGTCCATAATGGCATTCATTCACAATTAAAGCTAGCAGAATTTGAGCACTGTAGAAACCTAATTCAATCCCTTATTATTAATTAGGTCCTATCTCCACCCTAAGTCTAATCTGTATTTGTCTGGAGATGTGACAACAGTGTCTCCTTGGCTGACTTCCTATCAGAACAGAAAAAAACCCCAGCACACTGATGTCTGACATGAGTGAGGGCTCATATTCCTTGGAGATTGGGACAGTTAGAGCTCACCAACTGGAATTTCTGGCTTATCCTTCTACCAGTGCTGTGGTACAGACAGCCTGGTAGCTGGGAAAACCTTGTCATCGCTTTTCTGACATATAAGTGGTTGCATGCCTCCAAAGTGCTTTGCAACTCTCAGGTTGACATTTTTCTCATGGAACTGCTTATTCTGGGTGTGTGCATTTTGAGACTGCCCATCCTTGAGACATTTTTCACCTTGCTTTTTGAGATTAGATGAATTTCAGTAGGGGTGAAACTTGTTTTGTGCTTCAGCTGAAAAAATACAAAACACCACCCACCCCGAAATGAATGGGCTGGGTCTCAGCTACTATAAATCAGACTGGGTTTGATGTTGGGGGTTATGTATGTTTGTACAGGCTGAAGATCTGGTGCAGACGGTACACCCTGGTGTAGGGTGGAGTGAGCTGTTGTGTGGAGTCCCCTTGTTTCTTCTCCACCAAGCAATTGGCTATTCTGCTTGTTGCTTACCTCTGTTTCCCTGCTACAGATCAAGCCCATAGCTGCCTTGTCTGCTCTGCTTGTGTTTTCATCCGCTGGCTGTACTCTGCAGTGAAAATACAAGTGTAATGCTGCAGTCTGACATGCTCTTTCCATGATGTCCATAGTAGTGAGTGCAGCTTTCCTTGTCCTCTTCACTCACTCCTGGGCCACAGGGCAGGCTAATGAAGTACAGATGTTGAAGTGAGTGAAATATCAGTTTGCCTGGAGACTGGGCATGTAACTGATGTGAGCATCCCGCCTCCCCATGTCCATACTGGATAGTCACAGCTGCAGGTAGAGGCAGTGATAAAGCCACATGACTAAGGGCTCTTGCAACATCTTCAACTCTTGACTAACTTTTTATAATGTAGACAGTCCTGAAGTCAAGTAAGCTGCTTTGGGAATGAAGTTGCCAGCACTGATTTTTAGCAGTGTTGCAGAATGGTTTGCAGTGAAAGCTTTCTATAAACCGGGAATTCAGCTATATTTTTTCCCCATCCAAAAAGTGAAAGCTTAGCTGTCCTTGATTCATACTGGTTTGGTTAAGATTCAATCCATGGGGTGACATGGGTGTGCTGTTACTTGATGTGGAGGGAATAAAAATAGCCATGCCGCCAGTGGAAGCTATGGTGTAGTCTTTGTCAGCTTATTCAACCAAAAAAATCAGTTTGGAGGAAATCCTTATTCCAAGGTGCTCTAGATTCTTATAATAGGGTTTCAGCTTCCTGAAGTAATACCATGATGTGCATTATGCTTAGCTTTATTCCCTGTATGCGTCTCTCCTCCTTACCCCAGCCACAAGAGCAGGGTTAAGATCACTGATCTAATTGGCAAACACAAAGGATAGACAGGCTGTGAACAAAACCTGCTCGTGTATCATTTGCATCCTTCTAAATTGCATTGTTTGTGCAGCTGTTCAGCCAAATCGTCCACAGAGTTTATTTTTGTCCATAGAGGAAACAGAGATGAGTCTTCTCTCTGTTAGGGCAGATGCAAGATCAAAGATTCATATATGCAGCTCAGAGAGACCAACCTCTCTGCTAAACGTGTCCTGATAGGGGCAAGATTATTAATAAAGCAACCCTTGAGACGATAAGCCAGAATTATTAGGCAAAGGCTTTGCCAAGATGTGGCAGGTCTCTTTCAGGTTAACACTGGTACTTGCTGAAGTCCCCCTTTCATTTCAGTGTGGGGGAAAAGAGGGGGGTGTCTGTGTGTTTTAAACACTGATCTACTATTCTCCTAAGAAGAAAAAAGCATTTTCCGAAAGATCCATCAGGCAAAATTTACACAGTCTGGTGTTTAGAAACAATTGAACTCTCTTTCTTCCCATGTGTCACTCACCAGAGTGTTTTAGAGGCTCAAAGCAGGAAGAGGTAGTGATATTTATGGCAAGCTTTTTGCTGGAGCTCACACAAGGGTGGGCTTGAGAAACCTGAAGAGTGCTTTTGTGTGCACAGCTAGTCAGCTGTCCAAGGCTAGTGTTTGCTTATAGCTGTTGTGATAATAATTAACAGAGCAGGAAGTAAAGGACTGATTGATTTATGCACGCATGGCATTATGTGTTTGAACTTGGACAGAAACTGTGAAATCCTGAGAGAAGGCAGATTTATTTATCGCATGTGTAAGGATGTAAGAATGGTCATAATGTGTCAGTCCAAAGTCCATGTAGACTCGTATCTTGGACAGTGGCCAGTAAGAGATGCTTAGGGAGCAGTATAAAGAACAGAACGTGACTTATCCTCCCATTAAACTGTACCCTCTCAGCTCTGATGATCTGTTTCTCAGTCTAAGTCCAAATCTTGCTCCTTGACCGGTGACACCATCTGGACAGAGGATTGGATTTGGCCTCCTACGTTTCTCCCCAGTGTCCCAAGATGTCTAGTCATCTGGCTGTCATCAGTAAAGACAGAAACTTGTTGCAGCGTAAGCTTAGACACCCTGAGAGTTGTGTCTTCTTGGTGCCCTGGTTCTCCTCCACCCCCAATAGACAAGACCAGATACTGCCTGTAAATCCATTCCTTCTAGCTATTTGATTCTGTAATCTTTTGGCTACTTTGCTTGCTAAATCTGGGTGATGAGCTCCAGAGTTGAGTCTTATCCTCAGTAATGGAGGAAACACTTGGCTGAAGTGTTTAACATGACATAGTTCAAAAAAGCGAGCTTCAAATTGAAGTTGGCTTAATGGAGCCAAACTGTCCCTCGATACAGACATGGTAAATGAGCTGGTGGCTTGTATCCCAGTAACTTTCCTGCACCATCTGAGCGCTGTCGTTTATGGAGATGTGCTCGTGTTTATTTCTCTGGGACTAATGTGGCCTGGTCTTAAAACTCCCTCGGAGCCTAACAGTAAGGGCCTGGAATGGAGTTTCACGTCCAAACCCGCCATCCATTTGAAGCTGTTTCCAGTCATGATGGCCTTGGGCCCATATATCTTAATAGGAGTTACTAAGACAGATCTCCTTGGGTTCAGAGCACCTCCTTTCCCACCGAATAGGATTTAAAGGGATCATCTGCTAAAGATGAGGAATCCCAGACAGAATCACTTTTCTGTAGCCTCGAAGAGCAGGATCTCTCTGAGCCATGCTCAGTTCGCCTGAAGATCGTGGATTTGAGTCAAGGGGGGGCTCCCTTCCAAAAGGCAGGTTGCCGTTTGCATACGTGAAGCAGAATAGTTCAAAATAGAAAAGTAGTTCTTCTGATTCATTTTCCACTGATTAAGCCAGAGTGCTATTACATTTGCTACAAAGGATTTCTTGAGTGCTGGCCAAATGGATTCTTTAAATGCTTCTTTAAAAAAAACAAAACAAAACAACCTTTATATATAAATTTTCTTTTTCATTGAGGATCTGACAAGGTCCTGGCACACTCCCCTCTTTGACAGACAGCCTGGAAGAAAGGCCGCTGTGTGCAGGGAGAACAACCTATAGCATCCTAGTGGTGCTTGCTTATATCTTTCCGGCAGTTGAGGAGAAACTCAGCAGCTAAGCATTGCTATGCTGTGATAACAGGAAACCGTGGCAGAGTGACTAGCCCCAGGACAGCAGCACAACCAGGTCTCTCCACTCCAGGTTCAACATGCATTCCTATCTCCTCCCCCACCAGTATTGCCCTCGAACAAAGCCAGCTTGTTATAATGGTTATCGCCAACCCTGCCAGAAGAATCCTGGTGCCATCCTTCAGGGATCTGGCATCCCTGGAGACACTGATGCTGTAGGTTGGTTTTTGGATTGCGTTTATAAGATAGATAATTGCCCCACATCCAGTCCTGTCTAAGGCAAGGTATTATACATCTGCCTGTGGCAGCAGGGAGTGAGACAAGCTCTCGTTCAGGGAGGCTCTCAGGCTGATAATTTGTTCAAGGCCAATTACTTACTCTGTATACGGTGCCTTAAACATGTAAAAAAGCACAATATAAATATCAAATGTCATTATTAAGTAAGGATTAATTATCTTTCTGGTTAGTTTTTGTGAAGGCCTCCGGCATGCATGCCTCAGATGCATTCAAATTATTAATCACTGTTATTATGTAGAAGTTACACTGAAACATTATGTTGATAAATTGCTAATGAGGACAGGCTTGAAACAGAAAACTTGGATCTCAGCTCCAAGCACTGAGGAGATTTCACTTGTGGCTTTGAAACTGGGCTAAACTCAACCACAACTCTAAGTGGCCCACAGATTGGGGAATGGCAGCTGCAGCTCATGTCCAGCTCTGCTCACCTCTGGGTAGCTGGACGGGTAGTTGCATGATGAGAGATGCTTTGAGAAGGAGCACCTTCTAGCTGCAATATGTTATAGTCATTATTATAAAAGTTAACGTTTACAAACATCAGTGGTTTTCTTTGCAGCTGACTTAGCTGAAAGCCCACTCCCTCAAAAAAATCTGATTGAACAGAAAAGTGATTGTTCTCTAATGTGCCTAGGGAAGGTAGAATAGGGCTCCGAACTTTCCCCCACCTAAGAAGGTGTTGTCAAAAATTACCATTTGATAAGGTGCCACTTTTTCCCCCCACTTGGCTCATCACAGAAGGTATAGACTCCTGAAGAATTGGCCTTCAGTAGAATGCCCTCAAAAGGATCATTTTAGCTGTGCTAAAATTAGCTGCGCTAATTTTAACTTCTGTTTTCTTTTCCTCCTGTGGACACATGCAGGTGAAATCCTGGCTCCACCAGAGCTGATGGGCATTTTGCCACAGACATCAGTTGGGTCTGGATTCTTCCACAAAGGAGAGAAGCCATTTGCTACCAAGCAGACTTTTTGCTGTGTAGCTGAGTTGCATTTAATTTTTGCAAGACTCCTGGTCCTTGTCAGGCTAATAGGATTCATTGAAGTGAAGTGGAAATAGAATATGGTGTGAACCGTACCTGCAGCCTTTGATGATGAACAGATAGCTCTGAGGAACCTTGCTGAATGCTATTTTGGAGCACCACCAGTGTCTCTTTGTGCTCCAGTTCTGCACTTAGATTTCAGGGTGGATTTTCAGGGTTGGCTGCTCTGCTTTCCTGTAGCCTCTGTGACACTCATGATTTCCCATGAAAATTTTGGCTCTGTGCATTTGGGCTGAATCTTGGGACTATTTTTGAAAGCTTTCAAAATGTCCCAGAAGTGGCCTTCACCTCTGCTTGTGTGCAGAGACTTTGGCTCTTGCTTAGCTACAACTGGTTTCCACATGTAACCAAAGAAAAAGAGAGCTAGTAGAAAAAGAAACAACAAAAACAAATGAAGAAAAATCTCCTCTCCCAAAACAGTTTTAACTCTCAGTTAAGTGACCAAGCTCTTAGGTGCTGAGATGTTGGAGAAGAGGAATGGCAGTGAAGAGCGTTCTCAAGCATTCCCAGTTCCAGAATTCCTATTTAGTATGTAATAGCCACAGAATGATCTTATTATAGGGTTGAGATATGGCACGAGTCTGAGGATCACATGCAGATTTTCTAGCTATTTCAATATTAAAAGAGGGGTAAGCTCTGTAGGGTTGTCTTACAGTATGATTGGAAAGAATGAGAAGAGAATCAATGTCTGAACTGGTTGATATGAAGGATTCGTGACAAATGATCTGTCACCACCTCTCTGGCCAAGCTTTCTTTGACAGGGATGCCTAAAAACATTTGTGTCCATACTTAGGTACCTCCTCTGGGCTCGAGGCTCAGTTGACTTGTGCAGGGCACAGCTTCAGGAAGATTTTGTGGCTGTGCTCGGACTTCCAGCCCATTACGAGGGGACACAAGAGGGGCAGCTAGCTCTGAAAGACCATCTGTGTCAGCATGTTGCAAGGGCTGCACCATGCAAATACACCGACTCGTGTCTTGGAAACTGTCGAGCTGTCAACACAGCGTTCACAACCTAATTAGCCCACCTCTCTTCAGGCCATAATTAGCTCAGGTGCAATCATACCCTGGCATAGCTACGCTTCTTCCCATTCTAGAGATAGCTGAGGGATCTGTGCACAGCACCACGCTGCATAGAATAAACATCACCCAGGTCATTTTTTTAACTTGGAATTCAAGTGTTTGTTAATGACAACACTCCGGTGGGCAGGGCATCTAGGAAAAGACTGGATCTTGGGCTGTTGCAAGGAGGCTGGGGGACCTGGTTATTTCCCTTTAACCCTTGCCTAAGCTCTTGTTCCTAAGGGGAAATTAATTTGCCTGGTATATGCACAGCCCATTGCTGCTGTTCTTGTTCCTTTTGCCTTTACATCCTTATCAGGGCACTTGGTGGAGCACAGCATTGATCTCAGGAAGCACCTGATGCGAGCTGCCTTCTAATAGTTAATAATCATAAAGCGGAGCTTAAGGAAAACATGAAGAGTAGATGAGTGCAGTTGTTGTACTTACACAGCGGCTTAAGTTTTTTGTGTGTTATTGGATAATATAATGCAATTGCAAATAAGCGAGGTATCCTGGTGGCAGTGCCTGTAAAAACACAACGTAAGCACGGGGAAGAGACGAGAAGGAATCTCGCTGGGGAGGTGCTTCGTCAGTGGTAAACTAGGCAGCTCGAGGGTACAGCTCTGCTGGCAAGGGCATGCTCCTCGCCCACCACCTCTTGCCTGCTGCCTTGCCTTCACCAACTCCGTGATTGCTTTCATGACAGGTGCACTCAGCAAGAGAGCCGACAGCCTGGCTATGCAACGATGCAGTGCTGGATGTAGGCTGAGACAAGCCCTGCCAGGTGAGGGAAAGTCACCTTTTCAGTAAAGACAGGCAGCAGTGCCTGGGGAGATACTGATCCCACGCTTGTCAGCGCTCAGGGTGCTGGGAGGTAGCAAAGGGGAAGCAAGGACATGCAGGATGAGGCCCCCATGTCTGGGGGCTGCTCAGGGCCTGAGCCTGGTACAGATGGAGCAGAGAAGGCTTAAATCCAATGTCAGCAAAAGTAGATGGGGTGAGGCCTAACCTGAAAGCAAGAGTTGCTTTGCTACCCTCAGCAGGGTTTCTGATGGACAGGAGAGATGCCGCAGGTCCGTGTGGTGTGTGCTGGCTGAGGAAGGTGAGCATGTGTAAGAGCTGTGCTAGGTTCCTAACCAGCCTTTGTCTAGCTCTAGTAGCTACAAGGCAAAGGAGCCCACGCTGACCTGAGAGGACATCCTGTGTCCTGGGATACACAGTGGGTATTGGGCTGTTGTCTTTAACCAGTTGACTCCTGGGCCATGTTGATTTTCTGGATTATATCAGGTCTATGCTCAGCTCTGGCTTGCCTCCACTCCCGTGGAGGCTGGTGGTAAAGTTTAGCGAAGATCCATTGGAATGGCATGGCTGGGAAATCTCAGCTTTTGGGGATCTGTGGTGGAAAAAGTAGATGTAACACCCTCCCTGCTAAACAAACTGTGTATTGTTCAACTTATTCTCAATGTTTCCTTGCTTCTTTTCCCTCCTTTGCTTCACTCGGGGCTTGCTTCTTCCTTTCAGTAGGCTGCCTGCTCCTTCAGCAAAATGACGCTCTTTCCTAAATGAACTCACTTCTTCTTGGTTCCCTTTTGTTTTGACACTCAGGAGACTGCAGATTTATAGACCCTCCCGAGTCGTAAGTTCATTTTCTTTTATTATTTACCTTTCACTGCAGCCCATTCTGAGTGAGATTTTATTCTGCCTCCGAGCAGGGCTGACCTGCCAAGAGGAGCTGATCCATAAATCTTTCCTTCCTTTTTCTTTCTTTCCAAAACAGAATTAGCTGAGTTTGCCTAGGAGGAAAACTGTTCTGCCATTGCCGGCAGTCAAACAGTGCAATTAATTAGTGCTTTCCCTTTTCTCTTCCTTCTAGTTTGTGTCTGCTGGGGTTGAAAGTAAGCCAGGGAGGAGGGGAATGAGGAAAAAGAAGGGGAAAAGATTTGTTTGAAGTATTTCTTTTTAATTAAAACTTTTGCAAGATGATCTGGTGTATTGGTGGTGTACCTACTGCATCCTATCAAGTGGTCCTAAGAAGTTTCATAGAAGCATCCCAGCAGATGAGTAGAGGTGACTTCAGGCTGGTGTGATGAAACGCCAGTGTTCCCAATTCCTGCTCGCGTAGCTGGAGCCAGCGTGATGAGGCCTGACTCTTTGCTGCTTTACCTCTTGTGTTCACACCTAGGGGAAGAGGGAGTAAAAGGCTGACAATGCTGCAGATTTACGCCTGGGATATCGGCTTGTTTTGGCTAGTAAAAATTGACATTCCTGACAGAAACCTTCTGGAGAAAAATGGGATTAATTCTCTGTCCTTCTTCTTTGTGTTACTGCTGAAAAGCAAAACAAGTGAGAAAAAAATGTTTGGATACGTTAGATCATGATACCCTTCTAGGACAAATATTTTACATGTAATTAGGAAACGGGAGTCCAGGGTTCTTTGAGACCTGTGTGGCCTGAGTAAGCCGATTCATTTCAAGGTGGTGTGGTCAGTGCATTGTGCAAGGGGCAGATCTGTTATTTACTGTACAGTGGCTGCCAGCATGGCCTGATCTAAATAGCAAAGAAGAATGTTTTCAGATCCTTAGAAAACACTCTGCAGATCCAATGTCCTTTTTATTTTTAGCTCTTGGTTAGTTTTAGCAACTGAATGGCCAGATGTTAGCTTTATGGAGATGGACAGAAATAAGAACTTTCGTGCTGCTTGAAATTGAGACTATTCAAATGCTTAAAAAATAACTACAGGAAAACTTCTGTTGCTTAAGCACCACTCCCTCAGTTGTGCATGGTATGAAGTATGGATTATACTAATACTTGCCAAGTATTTGAGAAGTATTCAGCAGCAAAGTGAGCCTAAGACTACCCTAGACTTTGGGGACATTAAGACTGTTCTAATAGATAAAACTGGGACTTTTCTGTATAAAAACCACATAGTAAGAGACTGCTGTCCCTATGAAGAGCATTGAGACCTCCTGAGTCCTAAACCACTGGTTGCTTCACCATTGGACTGTGCTGCCTCTTGATTGTTTTAGATGGAAACACTAAAACACCTGAGGTATGTTGCTAGGATAGCAAACTAATTCCTCATTTTCTGGCTGGTGTGGGCTGCTTTTTGGTTTTCAAGTGCAGAAGACCAGTGGGTCAAGATTGGAAAATGTGCTCAGACAACAATGCAGGACTGTATGCATTCAGCTGAAACTGTTCTGAAAGGCAGGTACAGAAAGGAAGGGTTCTTCATTTCCATTCCTTCCCATTTTGGGAGACAGAGCATGTCACAACAGTGCTGAGCAGACAAGAGCTGCTTGCCAGCATTTAATTTGTTGAAGATTAAGAAATTATTCCATTCTTACAATACCATGTCAGTCTAGAAATACCTTTGAACTCTGGCGGATGTGAAATTTAGATCTAGCCTCAGATTTCATAGTGTTTGGAAGCCAAAGCTTTATCAGAGTAAGAACTGTACGGATGGTTTAAGGGGAGTCATGTTAATAGTGTACTTAGAGACAATGGACTGGCTCAACTTCAGCTACCTTTGAACTTTGGGATAACTAGATCCAGAACAGGACACTGAACTTAGTTTTTTTTCTTTGTGATCTAGAAGCTAGTTAGCGCAATGTAGAGGCTAGCTATTTCTGGTTTACTCTGTCTGCAAGGAGAGTTAGCTGCTAAAGCATTGCCCCCTTTCTGGCCAGCAACTCTTCCCCCAGATAATATCTGCAGCCTTGAACCCCATGTCTTTCTCTAAATGCTGTCCTTACTCTATGCCCTAACCATCCTGTGTCCTCATCAGGCTGAGGGCAGAAAGCTGAGAAGTCTTGTATATGGCTGGGCTGAACATCAGCAGATGCTTTCATTATTTACGGTGGTTTCTAAAAGCACTGTTGCAACTGTTGGCGTCAAACCATAAGCAAAGGCTTCTCTTATGAGCACAAATGATAAACAAATATAAGACACTTGGTGTCAACAGCCTCACAAATCTGTTCACCACCTGGAGCTCGAAGCAACTCAGCAGTTGCAAACCACTACTTGCACCAAAGTAGAACAGCAGTTTCAGAAGTGCCGTAAGTAAATAAGTGTCCTGACGTGGGCACCAAAAATAAGCATGTGCTGAGCTTTTCTGAGCATTTGGCCAGGTCACAGCTGCTGGATGCTGAACATTTTGGAAAACGTATCCCCTCATTCAGGTGCTCAGCACTTGAAAACATAGACCTGAACAACTCCAATGTCATCTGCTTCTCTAATAACCAACTGCTGTTTTACCCTGCAAAAATAGCCAAGTTCTCACTGCTGATCTTGGAAGGAGGAAAGCAATTCTTTTATTCCTGATCCTACCTGATTATTAGGAAAAATAGCCTGAAGAGACTTTCCTCTGTTTGATGGAGGCAGGTCTTAAGCTCTTGGACCACTGTAGCTAGCCTCCCCCACCTCCAAGCAGTCCCAGATGCTGCTACCATGCCATACGGGAAAGCAAATATCCCTGATTGCTCTGATATCAAATACCTTTTGCTGACCTCCCTTGAAGAGAGTTCCTGTACAAATGCTTTCATCCAGAGGTTTCAGTCACTTGGAGCCTTGCAGGGATTTCTGAGCTCTGGTGATTTATTACTCCGTAGTAATCTTGTGGTTTATGGAGAGCCCTGCTGGAAATATACAGGGGTACAAGGGTAAAAGTATCAATTCACCAGTGATCTGGTGCCAGAAGCCGCCGATGTGCAACGACAGGAATGGGGTTTCAGGCTATGAGATAAGGCTTGGAGAATGAACCTGCAGGGGAGCAGGAGCTCTGTGATGGGAAGGTTTGAACCAGGACACCCTAACAGCAGGATAAGGGTATATAATAAGACTGGATCCACTTCTTTATGCTGTGTAAGCTAGGGCATCAGTTTTCAGTCTCCTTATTGAGAGCAGGTTGGAACTGGGATCCGTGAAGCCTCTTCTCTTAGAGCCTCTGTGAACGAGACCAGTCGTGCAGAAGGGCTAGGTCCCAGGACTGCTGCCAGATGAAAACCATCAACACACCTCGTCGCTCACCCAGGATTATCTCTTATGGTGGAGGTGGCTTCAGGGTTCCTGCACAGGACTCTCACAATGGAGGTGCCCTTCAGGAAGGGAAGAGGGGATGATTCTTTTCGGCAAATTTGGCTGAAACAGAGGAAGTCGCCTGTTCCATTGGTGGGTTGGCGTTGCTTTTGCTTTCCCGCGATGGCAGAAACTAACTGTAGTGGGTACTGGCGACGAGGGTATAGACTATGGGAGCAGCATCTGGTTTTCCTTCTGTGTGGCTGGCTGGTGTCAGCGGGTGCATAAATATCAGCGAGGGCAGAATTAGTAGTGTAAAGCAAAGGACAGCGAGCTCTATCCAAATTTATGATCTTTGAACAGCCACTGAAGTTGTAAATCAAGGCAGAATTTCTGCCAGGTTACTTGCTGATGCTGTAGATCAGCACAGTCTTCAGCTGAAAAAAATCCGCAGAAAGAAAAGGTAGATAACACTTTATACAAGCCAAAGGTTGGCTTAGCAATTCTGATCTCATCTCTCATGTACTTCCTTGGTGGTTTAAGTAGAATAATATAAATTTAATGGAAATATTTTGATTTTCAGTGTTGCGGAGATGTGGAGCAGAAAGCAAGGCTTAAGTTCCAGTCTGCCTAAACCCCAGTCTGTAGTCCCAGTCTTGCTTAAATCCCAGTCTGTTGGGATTTACGGTGTTTTGGCAATAGTTTTCCAAGCTTGTTTTGTAAGTGGCTGGATTTTGCACAGTTTGCAGCAGCTGTGGAGAGAAGTGACGATCAACAAGCTGTGCGATACTTTGATGTACCCTGTGCACTGCAGCTTACCTGGGACCTGATTTATGCGATCACAGCCCTTCACTCTGGGGAGGAGGGTAAGGAATACAGGTCATCAGCAGGCCAGGCTGGCAACTCCTTTCTTCCACTGTGACGAGTTACTCACCAAAATAGACTCAATGAGGCCTACAGCTCGTTATTTTCATTAGTGGTGATTCATATTAAGAGTTTCACAATCAGGCCTGCTGGTGTAATATGTTCCTTTCCACAGTACCATTTATCTAAAGATCTCAGAATACTTTATGTACATTAAAATTTAATCCATGTTTTACCACCAGTGAAGTAGGTAAGGAGGATTGTTTCCATTTTGCAAATGAGGTAAACTGAGGTACGGAGCAAGAAAGTGACTTGCCCAAGACTGTGCAGTTTGGTTGCAAAGTTGTATAGAGTGCCATCTCGCAATGACTGTACATTTCTCATACGTGGCCCTATTTCCCTGCCCGAGTTTTAAAGGAACATTTGATTTCCTGGGGCTAAGGCTGAGCAGAAATCTGTCTATAGCTGTAAATCCAGAAGGTCTGATGTGAATCAGGACTTCCTCTAGTGTTTGGGAACATGTAGATTTGTCATCCCAGACTGGCCCTGACCTGAAAGGGTAGGAGCGGAACTGCTGGTTTGTTTCTTAGGGCTGGTATCTACTGGTTGATACAAGATGTAGAGTTAAGAGTCAGTGAAGAACTCTGCTTCCGATCTATTCATCCTCATCTGCCTGTATAGTCAATGGGGTCAGTATAGACAGTGGAGGATGAAAGTGTGATTCATCTGACTCTTTCAGTTACCTACTAGAGGATGAGATGAATTGTGACTTGAACTCCATTGTCTGTTGCCTGTAAAGGGAGATTAGGTAACTATCTCAAGTGAACCCTGTCCTCGTGTCCATGGAGAAGCAGAGTTGCATGAATGGGGACAGATTTCATCGTTTGTTGAGTTTAATCTCTTGTGGCAATGAGACAGATGACTTCAATGGTGTGTGTTGCAATAGCTCCAAAAAACAAAAAGAAAAAAAAAAAGAAAAAAAAAAAGAAAAAAAAAAGAAAAAAAAGAAAAAAAAAGAAAAAGAAAAAAAAAAGGCATTGGAAACGCAGGCCCTCCTTTCGCTGTGTGAGGGAAATGCACATCAAGACTCCCAGCCCAAGGAAAGCTAAACACATGCAATTTGGGAGAAGGAACAGGTCCAGAGAGGGGAATTGACTGCTTGTGGTCATTTAACAAGTGAATGGCAAAGTCAGGAAGGGTATTCCTCGCCCCCTACTCTCTCCAGTGCTCCCATTACTTAACCTTATTGCCACTGAACTGGCCTTTATCCACCTCTGCTTCCTTCCCTGCCAGGGTCCCCTTCTCTGCGGGCATATCCTCTCATCTCCGTCATCACCAGGCAGCCCTCTGTGGTCCCTCACCTCGTCCCAGCTGCCACCAGCTCCCGCGTGCTGCCAGCCCAGACCTCCCTGGGGACCGCGAGCTCAGAGACGCCTGCCAGCGAGACCCATGCCAGCAGTGAGTCGGAGGCAGAGCAGCCCACGCCTCGGTTAAAAAAGCCACGCCGGAGTAGGACCATCTTCACGGAGCTCCAGCTGATGGGCTTGGAGAAGAAATTCCAGAAGCAGAAGTATCTCTCTACCCCTGACAGGTAGGTCAGGCTCTTGGACTAGGAAAAGGAATGAGCAAAAGGGCTGCACACTTCCTGGCTGTAGTGTGCTGCCTTCTAGCTCTGCAGGGATGCCTCTGCCATTGGGCAGATGACCAGATTGAATTTGTCCTGGGATCAAAGGTGACACAAATAGATTAGATCAATGGAAATGTCACATGGTGATATATGTGCTTGCTAGCAGACATCCAAGCTCAGAGATAGGCAAGGTACAGTGCAGAAGGCTCTCTGTCGTGGCAGCTGAGAGGTTGGCTGTAACTTCAGCTGTCTGCTGAACTAGCTTTCATCTGGCAAACTTGGGTAGTGATTCAATGAGAAGGCGGTGGCCTGTCCATCAGCTTGGAAAACAGAGCCAGGGTTGCATAGCATTGAAGGCTACCTTGCCCTTGTGAAGGCACAGGCAAGTACCTCATCTTTGTGAAGGAAAAAGCAAGTTCTCAGGGACTACTTGGTACCAAATGGACAAACCAAACTAAGGAGAGGCTTTAGCTTTTTTAAAGGCTTTGAATCATACTCTGCAAATTTAAATTGCAGGAAAAAGACCTGTCCAATTCCTATGAAGTTTGTAAACCTAGAGAGGGTTTGAGAAGTACACCAGACCTTGAGCGACACAGATGGCAGTTTCCCAATATTTAAATTGGTTTTGAAGATCAGCATTCTCTGCTCGTACTGCTTGACACCAAAGCCAAGGATTGCAGCTAGACCAAATTTCATGGGCACGGCCAGCCTGTCTCATACAGTTTCAGAGTTCCTAATGCGCCTGTACTGACTCCTCGCAGCTTCACATAACCAGATGGTTGACACCGTTGATGAAGCACTCAAGGCTGTTAATTAATTTTATCGTATGTCTGTTCCTTGGCTTTGTATATGTTTGAGGCTGATGAGCAATTCCTGTCCGTGTACCACTTCCCCTCTGTTTGTTTCCTCGGGTTTCTAGGCAATGGTGGTTACGCTAATGTGCGTGGCAAGAGATGGTAACTGGTTGAAGGTATTCAAAGTGTGATAAAACATGTGCACTAAGGCAAGAAGAGTTAGTCAAGCAGTGTTTCTCTCTGTCAACTCATGGCTGGAAACGTGATGGTGAAGGAGTGGATTGTGATCTGCATTCATTCCTGCAGCCTTTGGCCTGGGCACAAGACTGTACGGCTGGGAGGGCAACTGAAGCACCTGGTTTATTAGTAGTAAGGGAGTGCAGCACGACAGGATAATGCCTCTGCTGGATTCTGCTTTTCAAATAACAGTGATGGTATCTTTAAGTCAATGGGCTATCTCACAGATGTTATGTAGTGGCATAGGCAGCAGGCAAATCAAGCTTGTAGGTCTAGAGTGAATCCAAAGTGGGGAAAAGCATGAATCCATGAGTGTGAATTTGAGCACAGAGAGCTGGTGTGGGGTACATAGGTGTTTGTAAATATAAGAGGGAGTCTGATTGCCCTAGGAACCCAGCTGAAACAAAAGTTTTATTATGAAAAACTTGGCCTTGACAAATGTGTTTCCACATCCAAAGGCAGGGAAATATTTGCCAAAAAGTTCACACAATCCAGAACATCTCGGAATGTGACTCTGAGTTTGAGCTGTCCCACCTGTGGGACTTGCGTGACTCTGTGAGGCACTTGCCTGGCATTGTTGAGGATTTCCAACTCCGTCCGTTGTGCAACTCCATTACAAAACTGCCAGATGTGTGGTGCTATCACCTGTGGGAAAGGGTAAAGAGTTACTCTGAGCTGCATTTGCTTCATATCCTGGGTTTTAATATAGAAATAATGAGTGGTTTCAGATGAACTTGCATAGGTTGGAGATTTGTGGAGGATGAATCAGGATTATGGGCTGTCTGCCACATATACCCTTAAGCTAAACATGCAAATAGTATATTCATTTATAAGCCTAAATTGCCTATAATAGCAGAAAGCATAAGAAATTAATAAATTTAGATGTACTACTACTCTGTGAGAAGTAAGATAGTATTATTACCCCCATTATGTAAGTAGTGAAGAAGAAATATGATCCAAAGAGCAGCACTTTCAAAGGCAGACTGATGCTGGGTGTCTTGGTTCATATGTGTTTGCTTCAGACACCATAGACCTGTTTTTTGGGGATGCGGTGTACCAGTAGCTTCCTGCTTCACATACAAACGTGGAGCTTCAGCAGTTGGAGTACAGCAGGCTTGTGTTTCAAAGAGGGCAGGCAAACTTCTGCAACTTCTAGGCTTGCTCCTCTGTCCAGCGGACACAGAGGAGGAAAGAGAACAGACGGCTCACAAACTCCTAAATATTCTTGCTTCTTCTGTAAGAACATCTATCTTCACATCCTAAATTCACAGTATTTACCACTTTTATCTGACCTTTTCTCAAAACAACACATTAGAGAGACACATAGCCATCTTTTCTGGTGGTCCCACTGTTGGATGCCAGTGTTGGATTGGCTGCACCTGGCATCTGAGCTCTTCTTGGCCTCTGTAAACTCCTTTCAATGTCTGTTTTGTCTCCCAGGCTTGACTTAGCCCAGTCGTTGGGGCTGACTCAGCTCCAGGTGAAGACGTGGTACCAGAACCGTAGGATGAAGTGGAAGAAAATGGTAGGTGGTTTGTTACCATTTCTCCATGGTCCTTAAAAACTGATTTCAGAAGAACAGATTTGGAAGCTGAGCATAGTGTCAGTGACTTGTGTCTATTTATACCAAATTTTGTTTTATTCTTGATCACTTTTCTTAAGAGACGTATTCTTTTTTTTTTAAATATTCATACTGCAGCATATGTGGTGGGCTAGAGGGGACCATAGGCAGTAGGAAGAATATAAAGCAAAAGGATGAAAGAAATGATAACCTAACAGAGGGAAGAACCAAAACACCTCCCCTGTATTTTTGGCATTCCTGTGATCTTAATGCTTGTGGGACTGGTTATGTGTATAGACAAAAAAGATTGTGCTGCTCCATGGAGACCAATGCAGTTTTGAGAGCTAGTATCATTAATACTTGCTTTTCAGATCTTCCTTTCACCTCGTTCACTTATTCTCAGCTTCATGGCCTTTTTCCAGTTAAAATGCTTTTAGAAAGGACAACTGTCCGATAAATCCTGGTGGGAGCCATGATGCTGTGACATTCTGCAGTGGAGATGTTTGTGTATTCCGATCTGTGAGAGGAGACACAGTTCTAGACTGTATCTTTGAATGTATGTGATAGCTGCAGAAGTTACTGCCACTTAAGACAAATTTGGGATTAGCTTGGATACAGATCTTTGGTTGGAAGTGTCTTGTTGCTGCAGTGATGGTGTGAAGGGAGAGGGAATTAAACATGAGAACAGACCTGTTTTGCTGACTCCCACCCTTTACTCAGATGAGAGGGGTCTCATGCATTTTAATACAGGTGTTACAAAAAAAAAAAAAGGCTATTTCAGAAAACGAAAAGACTGGAGGAAAGGCAGTCAGAGAAAATCCTGGCTAAAGTTTATGACTGTTCTTACTTGGGCTTTGAATAAAGCACACGCTCAGGAAAGGAACTGAATTCTGCATAAAATCTTATCTGTAGTGTTGAAGACTGTGTACCTAGGTTGCTTTTGGGCCTCCTGTAGGAACTGACTTAGAGACCTCCAGAGTTCTGGGTGTTCTTGCTGGTAATGTTTGCATTGCATTTTATTTACATGAGAAAATGGGTGAACTCACTCCATGAATGCAGGACATTTCTATGAGGCTGAAATGGTGACCAAGTCATGGATTAACTTTGAGGTCAAAGCCAAGTTTCATCCTTCTCTAAAGGATGTCTCCCAGCAGCGGAGTTCAGATTGATCCTGACAGTTCATCTCTTTGCTCCAGGTGCTGAAGGGTGGACAGGAAGCTCCAACGAAGCCCAAAGGCCGTCCAAAGAAAAACTCCATTCCCACCTCAGAGGAAATCGAAGCAGAAGAGAAAAAGAACAGCCAGGCGCAGAGTCAGGAGCTGGAGGGATCTCAAGCCCCCGAGGAGCCTAAACTGACAGAGGAGAAGCCAGAAGTCTCTTTGGAGACAGAGAAGTCTCCAGAACATATACCAGAGCCCTCCTCAGAGGAGACTACACCAATAAGTTAGAAGGGAAGGAAAGGAGGGAAAAAGAAAAGAAAAAAAAGATAAAAGAGAAAAACCAAAACCAAATATATATATGTATATATATATATTTAAATATGTATGTAATTGTGTGTGTGTACATATATATATAAATATATATATATATGTAGACCTTGTGTATAAGTCTAAAGATTGGTCACTTTGTGCCTTTGGGAATCAGCCATCACGGGCCACGGTGGAACAAAGACATCTTATGTGAGTGGTGACAACCCGTCCCTCCGGCGGTGTGCGTAAGCCTTCCCACAGATAGTGACGGAGGCCTGAACGTGTTTCCAGAGAAAACCACATCTAGAAACCTGAGACAGCTCCTGGCAAGTAACCGAGAAGTCCAGGGCTCCTTTCACGCTGCGGAAGGCAAATGTGTGGTGATATGACTGTGTTGGAGGGTTCGGTGTGTTCGCTTGACTTTATCCTTGCCTTTTAAAGTAGTGCAAGTGGATGGAGGACTTGGTCTGGTCTCAGATCAGGGACAGCTAAGAAATGGGGAGATCTGACAGCACCATTTCATCGTGTAACCAGCACTTATTTCTGTTAGGGATGGGCCCAACTTAAACAATTTTAGGGAGCAGTTCAGACCCATAGGTTTGCTTTGGCCCAGTGTAAAGATCAAAGCTTCCGAAGCGAGATTCATACCCGGGTCAGCATTCAGATTTCATCTCTCTTGGTTGTTTGGGTGCCGTGTCTGTGAATTTGCAGTGATCCAGGATAAAACTTCGAATGAGATGAGAGTTTGGATTTGAGTCTGTTCCAAAAGCTTTGGGATGCTTGGATCTGGGATTTTTGCTTTGGGCCCACTTCTAATTTTTTAGGTTTTTTTAAAGAACATTTAAATGTTTTCAGGGTTTTGGGAGAATGATGGATTTAAGAAGTTGCTGCAGAAAGTTCACGTTTGTGTAAGATGTGTGCCAAGAATAGATGTGCATCATGTTTCATAAAGTCTTGTTAAGGGTGCATTTTGCCCAAAGGCTGCAAGAGATGTATTAAGATAACCTTTATTTTTTAATTAAAAATTAAATATATAAATAAAACAGTTGTTGTTGTTTCTCTTTCAGAATGCTAGACAGAGACTTTTCTGGGCTAGGTTTTTCTATTCTAACAAATCCCGGAGAAAGCGGGAGTCATCAGACTTTCCGTAACACTACTGTGCAGCAAGCACTGTCCTAACTTCCTTGTAGCACCTTGCTAAGGTAGGTGAGGGGTGTTGTTAAATGCCACCTTGTCACTGGGTCCTGATGAACGTGTCAGAATGAAAGCACTTGCGTTACAGCTATTTTCTGTCACCTCCCCTCCTGCAGTTACATCTGGACGGCTAATAAATGGGTCTTTGTGACCCTGTGAAGATGATTTCTTCATATCCCTTTTTTGGGGGCGGTGGTGACGATTCACACACATAGATTTCAAGTGACTTATCCAAGGAGTGTTGAGTGGGGAGAAATAATTTTTTTATCCCACCCCCTCTCCCCCCGGTTTCTTGCTCAATGGTGTTTGGAAGGCTTTAATACCACCTCCTCATTAGCTCTGCAATGGCACGTGCATCTGCATCAGGTAATACTTACATGGCGAAACTCCAGCCGACTTCAGCGAAGCCAGGGTGGGACATTGCTCCACTCAGTATGTCTTTAATACATAGTAATCAGCTTTGAAAAGGCATCTACAGGTTTAAGTGCATCTACAGGTTTCCACCTAAACCTAAACCAAATTCACCAGAGTTGGGCAATGCTCGTTTGCAAGAAACTTTGAAAATCCCAGGCATTTGATGCCATTTAGCTGGTTTTTATGGCACCGAGAGATGGAAATGGGATAAAAGATTTCCCTCTTGCCTGTTGTGTTGAAAACGCGGGCTGTGAGCTGCGAAGTCTTTCTTCTGTCTCTGAACCATTGTTCTTTCCCCTGAGCCCTGACATACTCATGACAGGCACAGTGAGAGGCAAGGGTGGTGGAGCAGGATTTTGGCGCTTGGCTGGAGTTGTGATACAGTATGTTGTTGCACATTCTTTATCTGTGGATGTCTTCTTTTTTTTGTTGTTCTTTTTCTTTCCAGAACTGTGCTTTAGTTCAACCATATCTATCAGACTTGAAATGACATTTAATTTAAAAAAGGCCTATGGCCTGTTTATACAGGAATTAAATTAGATGGTCTATGAAATCTATAATCGTCCTCTATTGTTCTTGGATAGTAACAACAGCAATGTTATCTCGAAATAAAATGTTTCCACAAGTCTTAAATGCAGTTAGTACTCGGTGAGGGTGAAGAGAGCAATTTACTGGAAATAATTTGTCTAATGAGTTTCACCATCAGATTGCAAAAAAGTCTGCAAGAGTCTCCCCTAGGTTTATTTGGAAGCCTGAATAGTTCATTAAATCAAATTTTCTGTGCAGATCATTCCAGCAACATAAAAAGCTGACCATTGGGGAAGGCATCAAAGATATTTTAACTTCTCTGAGTTCAAAGTGGAAATAACTTCTAGTGAATTTTTCAAAAAAATTTCAGAGGTGTATTTTAAACATAGCTTTTGGAAATTTCACTGTATAGCCTTGCTTTTAACCAACGTGTGTTCCATAAAATGGATAATGCATGTGGGTTTTGTGGGGGATTTTTTTGCATTTGGCACCCAGTGGATTTGTCTAATTTGAGGAATTTTCATAGATTTACATGGCGGGGGGGAAAGGAAAAGTAGAAACAGGAAAAAAAAATTACTTTCTTGCTCTGAAATAGGAAGCGGTATGTGATGGTTCTGTGCTATCCAATGAAATGGATAAT
Organism: Buteo buteo; assembly: GCF_964188355.1. NCBI lineage: Eukaryota > Metazoa > Chordata > Aves > Accipitriformes > Accipitridae > Buteo > Buteo buteo. The sequence goes on along the minus strand of NC_134179.1, from coordinate 3,004,053 downwards.
GTATGAAAATATAAAATTTCAAAAACTTTTAAAGATATGTTTCTAAATCACAAGCAAAGCACTTTTGGCCATTTTCCAGCAAAGAATAAAATAAATTTCACAAAATGACATTTCCCACTTTCCAAATGAAAATAATTGTTTCTGATTCAACCCCACTTTACAGTGGGAACAGTTCCAGTGATTTTTTTTTTTTTTTTTAATCCCATTCTAATCACTTATGAGTCAATCTGGGTAAAAATGCAATACTCTAGCTGTCTGGGCTAGTTTTTAATGAGTCCATAAGACACTGAAGACGTTTTTGTTCTTCTTTTGGATGAGTAGCAATCTTAGCATCGTATTTTTCAATGTGATTGTTTAAGTGCAAAATTAGCTCTTGAAATGTTCTCTGATACTTGCACACACTGAATTACTTTCACTGACTTTCCTGATAAATCTCTTGACTATTCATGGAAAGCACATTCAGAATGCGTGTGTTTGGATGGAAAGAAAACAGGAGGGGAGGAAGGGTAAAAGCATTGAATTATTTCTTGGCTAAATCTTTTCATACTTCTTGTCTGTTCTGTGTTACATCTGCAGCTGGAGAAAAACATCTACAGATTCTAGTAGAATTGAACATACTGATCCCAGCCTTTGGTAGGCAAGTGCTCCTTTTCCTCTTGTTTTAAGGTTTTCTTCCATTGGGTTTATTTGGTCTTGTCACTGAAATGCAAAGAATTGAGCAACTCTTCCCCTTTGCTTTGGGCTGAGCTGAGGTAGGCTTCAGGGCTGGGCTGGAGAAAGCCTGGCTGTTTGAGTTTAGCCTTTAAAGGGGGCTGTGGTGATGGCCAGCTCTTGTGACTGTGAGTTGTATTTGCTTCGTGCTCCTGAGACCCAAAAAGAACATTGCAAGTCTCATTTTAGGCACCCTTGTTCAGAAGTGTAGCCGAAGTGTACTGCAACCTGGAGTCAATATTGAGGAAGCCTGCACAAACAGGCTTCATCTTCTATCAGTAGTGTGACAGCAAAGGGCTTTCCAAGTGCCTTTGCACTGGTCCTGAAGATAGTTTTGTTTTTTAAAAGGCTATTGACTGTTCTGTATCCCAGGCACCGAGATCTCCTGTCCTAGGACTGCTTGTCACTTATCGGAGGATTTTGATCAGAGACGTGTGCCCTTGGGGTTGAACATTGCTGATGTTCAGGGGTGTTCGGCTTCCAGTTCTAACAGCAAGAAACAAGCCCCGATGTCGAAATCCAAACTCCCCTACAGGGATGGAAAGTGCTTATATCCGGAGTTCTGGCTGGGACCCACCTTTTATTGTACCCACTGTTTAGATAATTTTGCAAAGCACTGAGCTCATCCTGCAAGATGCTAAGTTCCCCCAGGTCCCAGCGAGGATGAATGGGCTTTCGTCCTGGTTTGGGTTTTTTTGTTTTTTTGGTGTGGGTTTTTTTTGGTTTTTTTTTTAAGTATTCATTTAACTCCAGGCCAGTACAAAGAAATTTGGTGTTTGGGTGGGTTTTCAGTTCCCCCTTCTCTCCATTGTCTTTCTTCAGAAGCAAAATGGAAAAGGGCAGTAAGAAAGGAATGGGTGAAAAAAAGAGGGGAGAAAGAGGAGGTGAAAGAAAAAGGTGAAAATCTTAACGGTATCCAACTACACAAAAAATAAAAACTAGGGAGAAAAATAATCATGTTGAAAAGTGAACTTTGGAAAGTTTTGACAGATAAAGCTCTGGTTCTGTAAAGAGAGATTTTTCTGGGGTTTAGCTATATATGCAAGGATGGTGAATGACAGATTTTTCATAAGTTGCCTCTTACGCTATATAAGTTAAAATGTAGCTGAGTAAAGAACAGTTGGATTAGACTTAGGCTACAGCACAGGATTTGGGTCCAAATCTGTGTCTTGACGAAGGCAGAGGTTTGGTGAAGCCTAAATCCTATGGAATCTTAGATGTTGGGCATGAACATCCTGCAAGAACCTCGCGCCTCTTTCTTCCCAAGGTCTGGTACTGCCAGGTAGGATTTATCAGGTTTTACTGTAAACTGAAGACGAGGTGGTTTGGGGCCATAAATCTTTGGACCACAGTAGCTTTCCTTTTTTTACAAGAGTGGCACATTGCAAACATAGTAGTTGCAATTCAGATCTCTTAAATTAGTGATATTTGGTTAAAATTACAACCAAAAAACCCCCCTCAAGCCCCCCACCCCCCAGCTTGTTGCTTGTCTTGTGCTCTAGGAATCTGTAGCTAGATACTAGCTTTTAGATTTTGAAGTCCTGGAGTTGAAGTTAATGAGGGCGATTTTTCAATGGAGGGATTTGAATCCTAAAATCTAAATATATTTTTCCCTAGCAGAAATAGATTAATTTTTTTTTTTTTGTCCTCATAACCGGATACCCTGTGATTTCTAGGCTTTCCCCCCAATTCTAGTTCCTTCCCATACTGTTAATCTCCGTGAACGTACTGTCGCAATGCAGTGGAATAATTATGCCTTAGCATGGCAGTAACTGCTAGGAAGGAAGCCTCTTATCACTGCTGGGATCCGTAGGTGCCAAAAGGGAGAGGTGTACTGCTAGGCGGTTGCCAATGGAGAGAGTTAACCCCTCTAGGCTGTTCTGACATGTAAGTTAACTGCTGGAAACACTGAAGCTCTTGTTTTGTCAAACAATTGAGAGTAATAGAGAGCGTTACTCACTGAGAGAGGTTCCTGAAGTCATCCTGGTCCTGGACAGCCTACCTTCCTGCATGCAACTGGGAGGAGGGCTTTTTTTCCCCCAGACATTAGCGAGAAACAGAATTATCAAAAAGAACTTTCATAAGCCAAAATTTCCTGGGGAAGAAGGCTGCTGAGCATGCCAGAGCACTTACAAAAGCAGAGGAAGCAATGGTTACCCCTTGGGCAAATGCTTCTCATATTTGCATAAAACCAAAGGAACCAAACCCTTGTTGATAAAACAATAGTAAAATATTTCAGGCCTTTTACGCTTCCCATGCGAGGGCCATTAATGTCTTTCCCAAACAGTAGCTAGCATCGTTGTCAGGTGGCGAATGTTACAAGTTCCTGGACACTTAAGTCTTCACCGTTCTCACCACACCCAAAGCCCAGCTTTTATTTAAGCTAAAGCAAAACCTTTCTTAGTGATATCAGAGCCATGATACCCAATTCTGATGCTGTGCAGATTCTTACAGACCTCCGATGAGCTAAGGCGCGTTTGGCTAGGGTAGACCTACGTACAAGAGATCCCGCACCCCTGCAAGGTGTCAGAGAGGCTCTTGCAGCGAGTAAATTAAGTTAAAACAAGTCTGAGAGCTGCTTTAAGTCAGTCAGGTCCTGGTATTTTTGCAAGAAGCAAACCACTGGGAGAAAGTTTTCAGCAGCATCCTTCCCCGCCACAGCTTGGGTGGCTGTTCAGCAGTGTCACCTCGTAACCGTGATACTATAGTAGTACTCTTTGCAAAAGTGGTGGGGAAAAAAAAGAGGTGTAAACCATCATGAAAACAGCAGGGCTTCTTCCTTGAGACTGCTGGATACAAACCTTGTAGATTTTTTGTGGCTCTCGAGTACTTTTTAGCAAGCTAACATTCGGGGAGGGAGGGAAGATTATTTTTAAAGCCAGATCACAGAGCTACTCTCTGTGGAGCTTTCCTGGTGCCTCTGGAGAATACAGACTCTCCTAGACATCTCGTACCTAAATGAGAAACCAACAAGCTGGAAGTGACGGATTAAAAGTGATAAATACACACACAGGTCACAGGCTGAGGGTTTCTTGCTCACAGCTGTTCTGCTGGGAGATGATGGCACCAGCTCAGAGAAGAGAGAAACTTTTCCTCCATCATCCGTCCCTGTCCCTAGCATATACGTGCACGTACAAGCCTTGGTGCTCTGGGCATCCAAGGTCCTGCCAGGAGAGATGGGAATTTCCCTCTTCTTACTGGAAGCTCGGATTGCCCGTAATTCCGGCTCCTCTTCCAAACCTTGCTGCGTCTGCCCCCTCCCAGGCAGCTTTGCTCCCGCAGGAGGTCCTCGGGGCTTCGGCAGCTGGGGGATTGCCCCTTCTGGGATTCCTGGGGGCAGGAACCGTGATCCACCCATGCCGCCAGCTCTTGAGCAGCAGACGCCCAAGTCTGCTCCCAAACCACATCAGAACGGCTTTCTCCATCCGGAACAATTGCTCCCTTTATTCTGCGGCTGTGCTCATCCCTGGATTGATGCGGGATGATCGGAGGAGGATGGCTTCAGTCTGAGAGGACTGATCCCTTGCAAACAAGGGATGTACGGCACCAGCTCTCTGCAAACCTCAGAGAGAGCAAATAGCTGCAGTCCAGGCCACCTAAGTAGAGAGAGCTGGCTTTCTGTGCTGGGATTTGCACATAGGAACTTCTTCATGATGAAAATTAAGTGCAGCTAATCCATAACGTCATCTGCTTCTCCACATGGAGATATTTCTATTATTTGGGTGGGGAGCATGACTCAGAGAAATTATTTCCTCTCTTGTCCATGCTTCTCATTACTGGAAATACAATGGTATTTTTTTCCCCTGTGTTTCATTTTGTGTTATTTGGGATAATGATGCTGAGGAGGTGTCTGATAATGGGATTAGAAGCCCAGACTGGGAGTTACCTGCCTTATTCTCTGTGTGCCTGAGTGAATATTTACCCCTGAGGTAATAATTAGATCCATTTGTGCAGTGAAAAGTCACCCATCGTGAGCAGTAAGATGAAGACGTCGAAGTGCAGAGAATGGCTTGACATTTGTTCTAAGCTCTTGCCAGGAGAGACGGGATAACTCATTCGTGAAGCGTCAGCCAGACATTTCCCCGCTAAATCTGAGGTTCGTTATTCCCCTTCCCGAGGACCTGCCTCTCTCCTCGTGCCGTGTTGCCACCCGGCGATAAGCGAAAGCCCCCGAACTTGATTGTTCCCTTTGTAAAAGCTGTCTGAAAGCTGTGGAGCAGCCTCCGTGAACCCCTTCCTGAGGAATGCTCTGCTCCCTGGCTCCCAGCCCTGGTCTGGATTAGGCCATATGTGTTGACCTTTTGGACACAGTACGGAGCCCATCTGTTCGAGCAGTCATTTGCGGAGAGCCCAAGGTAGCAGAGAGTGGGATTCTAGCCTGATTTACTCAGCACTGCGTGCAGTTTGTGTGGGACGCGGGCCCGGGAGCAAGGGCCAAGATCAGTCTTCAAAGTCTGAATCTGAGACAGCCGAGAGAGATCCTGATTTTCCAGCAGCAGATAATCCTGCCTCTGAAGATAGAGCTCTTTTGAGGGTGTCACGCACGGTCTCCCGCAGTGGTGGGTCTCCTAAGTCGAGTTACTTACTGCAAATCCAGCAACTGGATTGCAAAGGCAGGATGCTCTTTTTTTCTTTCAGAAAAGGAAAGCTTTCTGCATTTCGACTTTTTTCTAATAGCCCTGTTTAAAGATCTGCAGTCAGCAAAGAAACTAAGCTCTAGGTTTTGGAGGATAAATCTGGAGCAGGTAAACAGGGGAGTGTTGCCAAATGGGGGATGTTCCCCAAGTGCTTCTAAGAGCCGTGCTGTCCTCTTTGGAGGATCCTAGTTTTATCAGTTTCATTTCCTGCTTGTTCTTCCTAACAGCTTAGTTGGATTAAACTCGGCGTAGTTACAATAACAACAGACCAGGAAATGGATGCTTGTGAAACGTAACACAAATATTCCCCTTTTCCCGTGCAACAAGATTCTCCGCTGTTAGTGCTGCGGGGGTGCTTTCTCAAGATGGGATCCTGTACGATGGCAGGAGATAAAAATCAGGATTAGCAGGGTCTGTTTGGATTACGAAGACCAGGTTGTTGCAATTGCATGTGTTTATTCATACTTTCCCTTTCATAAATATTTCCGTCTCCATTTAAAAACAAATGGAGGGGGTTTGCACATTTCTACTCCTATTGGGAAGCTATTCCAGAGGCTAACTCCTGTGGTCGTCCTTCGTTAAATTTTCTATCTACACTTACGTATGTCCCATCTAACTGTATTTTATTTTTTGTGCTAGCATTGTCCACTAGCACAAACAGTTCTTCTCCCTCTCTGCTGCTTCTGTCCCTGGGTATTTATAGCTAGGGATCATATCTCGGTGCAGCCTTCATCCTGCTAGGCTCTTGGAGGCTTCTCTCATGAGATAAACTCCTTCCCCCTGATCACTCTGGTATCCTTTTGCCGCTCCTGTTCCAGGCTGAATTTATCTTTCTTGAATATAGGTGATGAAAACTATACACGTTGCTACACAGAAGGTCTCACAGCGGTGCTATCTCCAGCACAAGTACCTTATCTGGCTCATTTTGGAGTTACAATTGCATTTTTTTTAGTATGGGCCACCTGATTTTGGTATCCAGAAACCTTGTTAGGTCATTCCCTGATTACCACACTTGTGGCTTGCTCATCCCGTGTCTCGTTCCTCTGCTCCAGTCCTCCATCTCCTGCTTTTCCTGCAGGTTGTACAGTCCTTTTCGGTAATGGCAATCTGACTCAGCTTTTTGTCATCAGCAAACTTTGATGGCTCAACTCTGCTTTTTCTGCCCAGGGTTTTAATTAAAGACTTATATAAAATTAGTCTCAGTCTGAATCCTGAACAACTCTGTTAATAAACTTTCTTGAGCCCACTTGTCTCCCTCTGGACACGTTTTCCTTTGATCTCTTGCCATCTCTGTACCCTCTTATACAAAACCCCACTTTTGTCAGTGAAGTTATTAATTCCCTATACAGAATTACACTGTCCATACAAATTACTGGTGTACTGCATTTCCTTTGTCTAGAAAATCCATTACCTTATTGAAGAGAGAGATTAGGCATAGCAAACTTCTTTCCACATTATCCCATTTCCTTGTGTCTCCTCTACATTTAGGTTTGGGTTTTTTTCCCCAAGTTATTAAAGTCAGTGTTCAGTCTGTTTGCTTAATTCAAGTTTTCTTTCCAGTTCTTAAATGCATGTGACATTTCTTCAGTGCCACCTTCGACTAGGCTAAATTATTGAAACTTTTGCTCTTGGAGTTTGTGGTTCTGTGATAAGCATCTTGTTTGCAACACAAGAGCTTTATGTTCTCTGAAATTTGTTTCTTACTGGATTGTCGTAGTTCCAGCTTTTCTGCCCTTACTTCCCCCCCAGTCTGACTCCTGCTTTCAGCAATTTGAGTATTTGCATTCATTTTTCCTTATGGAGCCAGGGTTACCGTTTCATAAATGCGAATTTTGCTTTCCACGAGAGTGGGGATACCCTTTGGCTAATTCAGGACGTCGCAGTGGAAGTGGTTACCTGCACAGAGACACGGAGGGATGGATCTGCGCTGTCCACAGCAAATTTATCTGACCAAATCCAGAGTTCCCAGATATCAGCCAAGCCTGTTTTCTTCTGAGAATTCAAAGGTCAGCCAAACAGGGGTGGGAAATGGGAGCAATCCTGCACAATACCATTTCAAACAGTTTTAATGACAATATCCTTTCATACCTGCCAGTGATTTTTTTTTTTTAGCTCTTTGGCATTGTTAATCTCTTTTTTTCCTCATCCTCTCTGTTTATTTTTGTTGCAGATTTATTAGGTGCACAGTTAAGTGCCATTTAGCTTTGCAGAACTGTCATCGCCAGCACTTTATGAATGGGATCATTCACTGACAAACTATTTAAACACTAAAAGGGGGGAAAATTTACTGCTACAGGTCAGTGAAGAAGCCAAGATCAACTGAAACTCAGCTGCATTTCTCCTTGAATATAGGAATGTGACGAAGGCGCTCAGAGTTTTCTTTAACGTATCCTCATCCTTAATTTATCCTCACACGTCAAACTGAATGTCACTCTGTTTTGCAGTGGTATTTTACCTAAAATAATGCCTTTCTTTCTGACAGCTTGCAAGAGCCGGGAGATCTAAAAATGTGGCTCAACAGGCAGTCACACACCTGCTAATTAAGGCTATGAATAAGCTGTGACCAGTCATGCAGCCACTGACAACCACTTCCAGGCAGGGAAATTTTTAGGAAAAAAGTGAGGAAAGTTTTGTGGATCAAATGCAATCCGGGTTACGGGAGCCTGGGAGCAGTTCTGACCCTCTTCCCTTGATAACCTAGAAAAAAATCTTACCGCCTTTTAATATTTCTCCCCCATACCTGGCAGAAGGGCAGTGTGGTGCGTACTTTCTTCTACCGGTCACAACCTTCTCGGGACAGCTATCAGAGCTGGAATTTTCCCTTGGTCACTTCTTCCACCCGTGTAGCATGGTAGCAACTTCTATGGGTCAGCGCATAGATCAGTAAGGTTATCGTAAGTGGTTTTCTCTGCTCTCCTTCAGCTGAAACATCTCAAAAGCAAGGGAAGTGCTGTAGGAAACTGGGCTTGCTTTATTTTAAATATTCTTCTTGGAAGGGAGTTGTCTCCCTTTTTTTTAGTATTATGATGTATATAGCCTTCAAAAGACAGATCAAGGTTATCCGTTTGCTCGCGTGATTTCATATGTTTAATCAAGTCTTCCACGTCCTAATCTTTCATAGTTGTCTGTAATTCCTTGGGAGTGTGTAAATACATATTTTTATATATGTGTGTGTGACTATAGATTTGAAGAAGGACTGGACGAGCTCCAGGAAGGCAGCCGGTGGGGACTGCCGGGTGTTGAGTGAGGGAGCTAGGTGGCCTCAGGTTTCCCATCTCTCATGTCTCTGATGCTCTGACCCCGTGAATTCCACTGTGTTTTTCCCAAGTGAAAGTTTTCTCTTCACCTGATCCTGGGATATTGCCAGGCTTACAGCTCATTATACATGGGGGATCAAGTTGTATTGTAAAGTTGACAAAAATGACAATTTTATATATTTTTCTCCAGCAATTCCACATTGCTGTGCAAGACTTCTTGACTAATCCACTCAGATTTAGAGTTAATCCTTGTGCACTCGGTATATTTGCGTGTAGGTATTTGAGAGATTTAAATGGACACTACTAACCCCTATGGGGTCTCATTTCTTAACATACCTTAGAAACTTAATCTGATGGAGGAAGATGAGACACAAAGGCTTCTTTTCTGTAGCAATTGGCTTTAATTTTACTCTTCTTACAGGGTGAAATCAAGAACACAAGAACTCCATGGCCATGATTTTAAATGCTTTAGCAACATTAGTTGATGCAAAACTTCTAAGTTAGGTGAAGAGCCCATTTTACAGATATGGAAGCTAAAGGCACAAAGAGGTGAAGCACAGTTCTCAAAATAACAAAGACGAGAGTGGCGAGGCTGCAAGACCCAGGGATCCTGTCTGATAGCAATAAGAGCACGGACGTGAGTTCAGCTGCTCATAAGAAATGTATTTTAATTCCTTCGAAAGGCTTTGGCTTGTGAACCAGGGTGTGAGTCTTGCCAGAGTTTCTCGTAAATTCCTCCAAATTCCTGTGCTTTTGGTGCATGGGGAAATATTGTAACAGACTTTCTGGCAGTATTTTATCACCTGTGATTCTAGCCCAAGTCAGCAGGTGCAGAAGGGTGTGAGCGGCAGGGATGGGACCAAGCTGTAGCATGCAGGTCTGGAGTATGAAAAACCCACGGTCGTGGTGGAGCTTGCCGTTGGGGGTAAATTTGTGAAGGCACCCAAAGCTGGCAGTCAGTAAACTCAGTGTGCAAATCACAGAAATGCTTCTGTGGGGCCATTCATCAACTTTAGAGAGGTTCAGGTTGAAGCCAGCAGCCCTTAATCTCTGAAATTGGATCTCCGTGCCCATCTCCAGTGAAGCCACAATCAGCTTTACTGTCTAGTTTAGGGTCCAAGCCACTTCAGGTACCTCGGGTCCCATTGCCGTTTTGCTGTCATGTAACTCCCATATCCAGGCTGCCATATTCATTCATGTTCTTAAGCCGAATGAGCTAATACCAGTGAATTTTACCGGGATTGAATAGAAATGCTGTCCTGATTTCTCGGTGGAGGCTGCTGTGATTTCCACTCTTTTGCTGGCTCCTGCTCCAACGTTCTCCTCCAGTTTTGGTTGGTAGTTGGATCCCTTTATCAAATTTTTGTTGCTGTTATGGTATGCAAAAAATGAGCCCTTTCAGGACTGACAATTAAGAGGTGAGGAAATAAACCTTATACTACCTTTATTTTTTTCAATTATGGCAGACATTGTTATTCTCATTTCGAGAATCTGTCAGGCACCACTACACAACAGTGGCTTGTAACACTCCTCCCTTTGGGTGGGCTTCATCTCACCTGACTTTGACCATCCAAAAGTTTGCTGTTTAGTCTGAGCTGACCATCTTCTGCCATCTATGGCTAGTGCAGAGAAAGAGACTATTTATCCTGTCTCCTGCAAAGGTGAATCGCTCTTAGCTGGTTTCCTTAGTTTAGATTGCTGCTGGCTAAATAACATCTGAAGCCACCGGACCTTGATTTGCCTGGAAATTAATGATCCCCTGGTACCTTTAGCAAAAGCAGATGTCTTTGAGCTTGACTACTTTGTTCTTAGCTGAGCAGTACCTGCAACAGAGAGTGGAAGTGGAGAACACTGAGTACTTTAGAAAAATAGGTGTCCAAAGAGTAGAGTCGAATTTGTCAGCGCTGGGTGCCAAGGGCGCAGAGGGAAACACAAGGAACAGTGGCAGACAGATGCAGAGTGATCTTTCTTCTGCAATGGCCCTTTTCCTAACCTCTAACAGCTGGCTTAACCCCGGTACATGACATCGTATATGCCTTCCAAATGCTTCTTACTTCTGGCTATAATGACCCTAGGTATTATTATCCACATCAATTACACTGTGGCTCTTGGGTTTCGGAAGCATCGTGTGGCAGTGAGTCCTGCTGCCTCATTAAGCTCTCAAGCACGCCCTTCCTTCTCGCTTCTGGGCTGATCCGCTTCTTGCTCGTCAAGGACGGGTGGGTGGACGTGCCCTGGGCAACCCTTCATGTGCCTTTAGGTTCACAGACCTGCCTTCCCTCCCTCACCTGGCATTGTGCCCTTGTGGTGTCTGTAGGTGAGAGCAGGATCGAGCCCATCGTCTCTCTAATTGCTGGTGATTATAATTAATAAAGTTCTATTATTATCCAACTTTTTTTTTTTTTTTCAGGAGCTATGGGTACTTTGGCATAATAACAGATGTCGCATTAAAAATAGGTGATCTTGCTAAACAGGCTGTGAACAGTTACGTTCTGTTCAGCCTTTGTTTTTTAACTTGGGGAAAGAGCAGAGAAATAGCTGCGGTTGCTTAATGGAGTAATAATAACTTGCTGTTATGGTTATTCCATTTGGCAAACGTGGAAATATTCCCCCATGCTCAGGCACAATGTTTTTGAATGGAGTCGGCATTAACGTGGCTGAGGCTGTACGAAACCTTCTATTCATGGGGCTCGGCTTCTTGCTGTGCCAAGTCCCTTTCCTTGCACGCTAGTTATATTGTCAATGAGTTCATTAGCTCTTGGTCTAGAGTCAGAAGCAAAAGAGCTGTAATTGCAGCTTCTGGAATATAATATCTTTTGGGGAAGGTTTTTTTTTTTAATTAGCATTATCCTTTCTTTTTTTTTTTTTTTGCATTAAAAAATGATACAGAAGTTGAACTGACATGCATCTCATTTTTAAATCTACTGGATTTTCCCTAATGGACAGAATGGATGATGGAGGCGGCAGGAGAGACATTTTAACAGCGAGGCTAATCGATCGCAGAGCAGTGTGCCTAGGTTATGGTGGATATTCCATTACTGGAAATATTGATATCCCGAGTAAATTTCTCTTCTTAAGAAACTTCCTCTACTTCAAATTAATTCTGCACCTGTGTTAGAAGGGAGGTGAAAAGGGAGTCCCCCTCAGTGTGTTGTATCACCTCCCAGCCCGGCGCTGTTGGGATCGCTGCGGCTCTTTAGGACTGACTAAACCCCCGGGAGCTGCGGGATGGAGGGATGCTCTCCGCTTTGTCCGGGGGTCGGTACCAAGCCTCTGGCTGCACGCAGCGGAGAGGAGGGGGACGGACACGGTGATTGCTCTTTCATGCAGAAGTGCTCGCTTGGCAGCGCCTGGAATTGCTGCAATGCAGTTAGGCTTAATCCTGCCTTGGCATCGCGCATTTACCCGGCATGCCTCGCCTGGCAAGCCTGCTTTATAAATAGAGGGAGCAGAATGCAAAAATTACAAGGGGGGAGCATTCAGGGCCCATGATGTGGCGGCATCGTATGTGAATGTGCAGCGGATGAGGAATGGATGACACGGAGCTGCAGGCTCTGCCTTGCTTTAGCCTCCTGTCCCGGCCAGCAGGCATCTCCAAACGGGTTTTGGGAAAGCACATGAATGACAGGAGGAAAAGAGGGGAGGGACAGACATCTGTAGGTAGAGTAGGCTGGAACGATGGAAAATATGGAGAAGGCGGCATGTTATTGCATAAGGTTTTCATAGCTCACCCAGTCTACTTCTATAGGTGTTTCCTGAAAAAGAGAGGTTAATTTATCGCTTCTTGCAACACCCAGTCTCCAGCATCCCCAACTTCCAAGGCCTGGAGTTTGCAACTGAAATACAAAAGGTTTTTTGAAGTTTCTTCATGCAAATGTGAATGTTGTAGCCAAGTGTAAGTGTCTTCCTTCCAATGCAAAGGCCTCTCCGCGTGATGGATTGCAGGGATGCTGCACCCCAGGCACTGCCATCCTGCGCTCCCCTGTATGCAGTGTTATCCATGCAATGCGTCCTCTCTGCTGGCTAAGCATGAAAAATAAAACCATAATACAGTATAAAAAACTTCAAGAACTTAGATGAATAGCCGATGAGGGATTTCTCTCTGTTTTTTTTGTTGTTTTCTGTTTGTTTTTTTTTAAAGAAGATGGTAGTATGTGTTCTGATGAGGCAGGAGAAGAGAACAGCCCCTCATTCTTTTCACCTGTTGCAGTAGCTTGAAATTTTTGCTTAGCTAAAATTACTGGGTTCAAGTGCAGCATAGTGCAATGCTATACAGAAACCTAGAGACACAGTTGAGCCATATTTTCAGCTGACATAAATCAGTGGGGAGCCATTTATACCCTCTGAGCATCTGGCTGGGGATTAGGTACTTCATCTTCTCTCCTCCCTGCCAGAGGCTCATCCCGTGAACAAGGAATACTTTTGACCCAAAGAAGTTAGAAAGAAAGGTCAGGGTTACACACACCAGCTCCCGAGAAGTCAGCGAGGGTGGGACTTTGCAGCGGTGCCTGCTCTTAGTGCCGCATGGGGGGCAAGTTATTTACTTCTCCGTTTTGGAGAGGAGGGAGGAGAAGCGTGGGCTCCGGCGGTGGAGGCGGCGATGCCGAGTGTTTCCCAGGCTAGGGCTGCGGGACTGAGATGGGGATCATTGTGTGGAGAATATAACCTACAAGAAAAGGCCAGTGCTGGGGAACAGTGGGACCCTTAATTGCAGATAAACACTGGGAAAGCCACATGAATCATGAGCCCCTGTGTTAAATTGTTACATACGTTTTGGAGAGGAGAAAGAAGAGTCTTAGCCAGTGAAGCCCGGCATGGGCAGAAAAAGCTGTTCCCACCTATTGTCATTTGAGGCAGACCAAGGGTGAAGAAAAAGGGAAGAGAAGGTAGAAACCACATATAAACATTAATTAATGCTCTCCAGGCTTCTTCTTCTTCTTGGTCACGTTAAACCTTTAATCCCTGGGATTTAAGACCATGGCTTTTTATTGGTCTCCAGATAATAAGTGTGGAAAGGGAGTGCTGCGGGAAAGCCTTCGCATCCAACTCCTCACCCTCGGGGCCGGCGCAGCGAGCCAGGCGCCCGTCGTGCCCAGCCTGCATCCCGCGGGAATGCAGGTGCTGCCGCTATTCTCTCCGCTTGCGCTCACCTTCCCCGTGCTTTGCGTTAACCCCTTTTATTTTCCATTTACAGTAGATGAGGAGAGTGGATAAGGTCGGTCACGCCGCCTCCACTGAAAGGCGGTCGTTTTGCGGGGTATATTGTATCCCCTTTATTCACAAATATCGTAATTTCCAAAAACGCAACGGTACCCAGCTGTTACCACTCGCGTAGTGTCACAGCCCGGAGGGAGCGGGGTGCCTCGGATGTGTCCCTGCCACGTGGGTTAAAAGCGATCGGTGGCTGCTGGCAGGGAGGGCTGGAACGGATTTCTTCTCCAGCGATTACTGCTGCTCCTTGGCAAGGGGAAATGCTCCCTCGCTTGAACTCTTGAGGTTAAGCCACATCATTCCTGAGTGTCATTCAGCGCTTAAAGGTGCTGTCAAGAAGATGACACAAGAATTTGTTAAGAAACTAATGTTTCCCCTCATCCCCTGCTCTCCCTTAGGGCTCCCCGGCTAAGGAAGCGGTAATGAGAGGGGAGGAATTAAACTGCATTGCAGCTGCCCCAGAGCCAACACGACCCTACCTGGGCTGTGTCCCCTTCGTGAGGGAGAGGAGAAAGGCAAAACAAGCTCTGGACAATTTTTCTGGCTGTATCGATGAGTTTAACCCCAATTATTATAATTTCTGGGACCCCAGTAATCTTTAATGTTTATTCAGAGTGAGTTGATCTAACTCCATTTTGCAGATGAGCAACTGAGACCTGACCACCTAGCATCGTTTCCCAACCTGACTCACTCTTTCAAGCAACAGATAATATCAAGATAATATCGGTTTCAAGAGCTAGAAAAAAACACATTTTCATGGATGTTTCTGAAAACCGAATACGCAAGAAGCGCTCATCCCACCAACAAGTAGGAGCGAGCCCGAAATGCAGCCGGGGAGGATGCCCAGCCCGAGAGGGGTCTCCTCTTTCAGAAGCTGTGCTCTTTTTTCATGTGCAGAGCAAACCATTCATTTTCTCTGGTGAATAATGATAGTTTAGGGTTAAGATTTATGGCATGGCTGTTAGTGTCTTGATGGTAGATATGCAAGGCTATTTAGCTATTGCCAAAGGTGGAAATCCATAAAGATGATGGAAGAGTCTCTCCCCAGACAGCACAAAAGGTCATTTGTTTTTTTCCCTGAAGATCTTGCCGAGCTGGTGAAGTTGTCGGTTTTCCTCTCCTCTCCTTTCCCTTGGCACAAGTGGCGTACATTGCTTCGCGCCTCCAGTTTTATGGCTGAGCAGGGGTGCAGGAAAAGTGCTTCTCATTTATTTTCTGCCCCTCTCTATTTGTATTTCTCCCCTAATGTCTCTTGCTTGAGTTCAAAGCCTCCAGCCTGAGCACCTTTGCTACCACCTTGCTCCCAGACCTTTCCCAGGCACCTTCCCATCCAGCTTGCTTTACCCCACTCTGAAAGTTTTAGGTGGTTTCTGCCCCGTTGCTTGCTTAGTTCCTGAGTTCCCCTCAAAAATAAATGAACATTTTTTGTTGGGAGAACAAGGTGAGGCAAAAGCGAAATCCTAATGTGTTCGTTGCCGGGTATTTCAGTACAAGATAATAATAATAGTATTAGTAATAATAATAACAACAATAATGCAAGAGTTGCTGGGGCTGCACAGGAAACCAAGTCCTCTGTCAAAACAAAGTTTTGGCTGAATTTTTCCCACTGTGTTGGGTCACATGCGGAGCCTCGAGCAGGCAGCGCCGCATCCTGCATGTCCAGACCCTTCTCCCCCGTCCGGCATCTGCCCGCTGGCATAGCCCATCTCCAGCCGCTCGGCAGCAGAGGCAGCGCGGCGATAAACAATAAACAGAGGTGACCCAGCCAAGCAAAACAAAGGAGGCGAAAGCCCAGATAATAATTTTTGTTTTGGGAAAAAGGATTTGAGGACACGCACTCAGGAGCATGTAAGCAGGATGGAGCCCTGCTAACGCTTGGCACCCCCTGGCACGGCGACAGGGGCGTGCGTAGCCCCGGGCCATCAGCGAAGTCTGTCCCTGCATGTCAGGTGGAATTTTTCTGCTCATATCTTTCATCAGTGAAGATGCATGTTGGCTTCACAAACACCTCATCTCCTGAAAGATAGGTGGCCTCTAGGAAAGGGGCTTAGCCCCTTTGCCTCGAGCAAACCTGCCCAACATCCATCCAATTTCAGTAGGAGTGAAATTTTCGGCAAGCATGATTAGAAATTCCTCCCTCCCGATCTCCTCCCTCTTGGGAGCAGTGGAGGGATGGCGCGGCCAAGCCCCAGATGCCAGCGATGCCCCTCGGTGCCAAAACCTGCGAGTGACCCGCCAAATGCATCCAGCTGTGAAATACTCATTTCCTCTCACCACAGGTGCTCCTTGTGGCTTTCAGGCTCGTTTAGTCCATTAAATAATCGGAATTGCTTCACGGATAGGCAAGAGAGAGCAAATTGGGCTTTTTTTTTTTTTTTTTTCTTTTTCCACAACCGTTGGGTGTGATGTTGACTTAGCTGAGCAGAAACCACATCAGCCTGGGAGGACTAGAAAGCAGTGCTGTGTCAAGTGTGTGCTCCGATAAAGTGTTTGGCACTCGGTCCCACCATCCCAAAACCCAAAATCCTCTGGGCGAAGCTAGCTGGGGACAGTAGCTGGACTCTTCTTGCCCAGTTTCTTGGAAAATGCAGCCAGAATGTGCAGTGGAAGATGGGAGAGCTTTGAGAAGACACGCAGCAACCCAATAGTAACCCCTGCTGAGGGCCTTCTAAACAGAATTATTTCAGGTTCTGGCCTCAGTGCTCCAAGTCTCATTTTAGAACGAACTTTAAAGCAAAACGGAGAAAATATGCACTTAGTAGGGGAAAAAAAAAGGATGGATGGGTAAAACCTCATTTCCCATCACATCCATGAGCAATTAATTTGATCTCCTCCAGAATATAATCCATAGACCTTTATGTGCAGTGCCTGTGTCAGAAGATGCGATCACGGGACTAACTGTTGTACCAGCACGTGATGGACCATTACAGGCTTCTTGTCCCGGGGAACTTGACGTCTCAGTGGGCAAAGCAGGAGGAGAGAAGGTGAAGCAAGGAAAAATGACTCATGCAAAGTCGTGCTCCAAAAGAAGGGTCTAAGACATGACCACCGCTGGATTTAGCTTGTGTGCCTGAAGCATTAGCACAAGAGGAGCATTAGCTGTGTGGATGGTCACCGAGTGGACAAGGAACAAGGCAAGCAACGGCACCAGCTGCCCACGCCATGTCCTTCTTGATCATGGCTCTCCTGCCAGCAGCGGGATGGGAAGAAGCTCTTGAAGGGTGTCTCCTTTGCCTCTCTGGTGTGATGGACGTTCATTTTCCTACCAGCCTGTTGCGACAATCGCGTTCTTCTGTCTTCTTTACCCAAGCCTGCATACCAAACCTCTGCTCATCAGAGGCCAGGCGAGAGCCAGGAAGAGCTTCGCTCTCCCTGAGGCATGGAAACCCTGAGTGGTTCGGCCCTGCCCGTTCTTGGATGCTTTCTGATAACAATGTTTTAATAAAAGATCTGTCACTCAAATATTTCCAAATCATTAAAGAAAAAAGGAATGAAAAGCAGTAATTGGAACCCTGAGCCCAACGGGGTAATGTAAAAAAAAAAAAAAAAATACCCACAACCCAACCACAGAGTGGTTGAGGGACCCTAAACTTGAAGCTGAGCCTCCAAATCCCTCTGGGAATGATTTTCTTGTCCAAAATCCAGAGGGGTCCATGATTCATAGCCCAATCCTGCCCTGCAACAACAGCTGCAAAGGATAGGAGGCATATTCAGGTGTTAAATCCTCTCTCTGTCCTCCACCGCCAGGTTTGAGCTGGGAACGGAGCAGTGGGAGGAGAGCCAGGAACGAGTGAAACATCTCGAGATGGAGCTGATCACGGGCCAGACCTCTCAGTTCCTGCTTGGGCAGTGCTCCCACCAACACGAGGGCTTTGCCAGCTCCTGTGATTTTTTTTTTTTGGCTGTATGTCAAGGATAGGTGGTGTTTGTCCAAAAAAACCTTGGCTCTGGGAGGCATGGGGTCTCCTGAGAGCCTCTGTTCCTGGGAGAGGTGGAGATGGAAATAAATCAGGACATTTCCACCTCTTGGAGTAGGTGGGAAATGCTGGAAAAAGTGCCTTCTATGAGCGGTGAACTTAGGAGGCAACCTTTATTGTATTCAAAATCTCGTCACTTTAAAGCTGATCTCATTATCCGTGGAGATGAGTCATGGGTTTTTGAATTTGTGTGGGTGGCAATATAAAAATTCCCTCTGAGTAAGGAGAGCGGGGTTTGGCGAGTGGGCAGTTGGTACTTTCTCCTATCCTCCCACAACGAGACAGCGTCGCTTCGAAAGGTGACAGAGTGAATCATTTCTTCTGCTTTTAATGGCAGTTCTGGCCGAGCTGCATGTGCATAGCCTGTCCCCGCTTAATTATTGTTTAAAACCCATTTAACATAGCCCTTCAAAAATTATCTCTATTTGCAAAGGGTTTTTCAGCAAGAGAGGAGTTTGCAGGCTGGGAGTGGGAGCTCTGTGTCACCTTCCCTCTTGGCCGGGAGCTTCTCCTCCGCCCAGTGCATGTGGTTAAGTCACTGGAGCGAGAGATAAAACTATACCGCGGTAATTAATCAAAACTCATGGCTACGTAGGCACTCTACCGGCACTCGCTGCGCCTCGGGCTCGTTTCACTGTCACTTGATAATGCGCCTCATCCTGTGAAATACAAACTTGGGTGGAGCTTCCCTTTTCACCCCTTTGATTGTTCATCTGGAATCCCAAGGGACTGGAAAAGAAATACATTGGCTTAAGTGACGTTCCCCAGATCGGTAACTGGATCCTGGGAGGATCCCCCGGGGCGGTTTTCCACCAGGTGGGAAGAGGGATGTGTCTCGCTGCTGCGCTGACCCCTGCTAAGGCAAGTGCATGCTTGAGTCCCTTACGTATTTTTATTTGTGTGATTTAGCACAATAAATCACGCTTGTCTTTCCCAGGCTCCCCCGTGCAGCGGTCCAGACACTTTCCTGTCCCATTTTAAAGCGCGGCGCTGAGCTCTCCATCACCCTGCACTGCCCAGGGACTCATTTTACCTGCCCATAGACATCGGCATCTGCAGGACTCACCCCTGGCAGGTGAAGGTTGCATCTCCTGCCTTGCCGAAAGGTGCAAAGGGGAAAGGACTTGTCCATTGAGAAGAAAACAGACTCTGCTCAGCTTCTTGGAAAATAATTGCCATTGAGAAACAGAAACATTAAAGCAGGTCATTTATTCCCTGAGAAATCAATATACTGGGTAAAAATCCCACTGTTGGTGGGAAGGTTTTTATGGTTAAAGGTGTCTTGGCCTTATCCTTCCAGCCCATTTTTCTGTGGGTGAGAACTCAAATTAATCACTGCCATCTTATCCTCACAGATGCTAGTTATATTTCTGTCTGGCCCAGGTAGATGGAAGCCGACCATTTTAGGCACTGTCTGGCAAAACAGCCAACAACATGCCTAGAAATAATCCCTAAAAATCATGAAACTCCTTCCTTCCAGTACACAGAAGTCATCTGCTTTTGGATATTTATCAGATTAGCTATTCTGGAATAATTATTTTGGTAGGAACATTTGTGTTCCAGAATACAAGTGTCTTTTTCTCCTTTACCTTAACACAACTTGGAAGCTAATTTCTCCATATCCAGCATTAGGCAACTTCTCACCAAGATGGTAACACACCATCATGCATAATAATATTTCCTTCACGTGCTGGATCTTACGCTCCAAGATTTCCAGGTCTTTGACAGTTCACAGCACCTTCAGCGAGGTGATTAAGTATTGTTTAAATTCCTTCATATAGATAGGCAGGAACTGGTGAAGCAGCTCAGGGTCTTGCTACAAAAGGACCCCAAAATCATCATGTTTGATTTATTTTGACCACCGTGCCAGGCTTCATCCCCTTGCACAGACTGGTGGGTTCCTGCAGATGTGTCCATGGCCCATTCAGGGTCTAAGGGCAAGGAGGGTCAGTGGAGAGCAGTGATTTCCCCACCCCTCCCGAACACGTACGTGCTTTGCCATGTAATCTCTCGCACGATGCCACATGCAAATACGCGCACATAAACAGACGGAGGAGGTTGCTTGATCTGCCCAGCCTAATTGAAAGCATAGAGGTCTGTTGTGGTGCCTGTTGCTATAAACACTCTGGCAATTTGCACAAGTATGTGACATTCTAAAAGTTCCTGAAAGATTTTATCTGGTTGGTTTTGGCTGAAAGCCCTTTATTCACATAGAAATGCCAGGTAGAAAGACAATAAGTGTGTATCCATGTGTATATTTTCAACTTCATAAAGGCCATCAAATTGGAAAGGGAGTGGGTTTACTTTACTCAAACATCTCTTGAGTTGAAGACAAGGTAACCCAGGAAAAGCCTTTCCTTTAAAAAAAAAACCAAACAACTTGCTTCTCAGTGTTACTCCCTGCACAGATTGTCTGGGAGATCTTTAACAATCTCTTGTACCTCTGAGTTATTTTGATTTTAAAATATTAGTTCATAACAAATCTTGAACTGTCAAAACTAAAGGATTGTACAAAATAGCTTCAAGGTTACATAAACAGAGTAGCTGGGAAACAATTTGGTAATGTGTATTCATCTCAAGAGTAGAAGACATTTATTTTTTTTAAGAAAATTTTCCACCTGAATACTGGCTTTCTTCATTTTGGGAAATGTTGATTTACTGGGATTGAAATACCCTGTGTAAGGAGAAGGAGGCAGAAGGCAAACTGGACAGAAGAGAGGAGAAGATGAGCTGGAGCAGCAATTGCTCGAAGCTTGTTTGATGACTGTTTTGACAAGAAGCAACTGGGTATGGGTGGGAGCTGGGAAGGGCAAGTGGTTATTAGGTCATTAGGGCATGATTGTGCTGATGGGGGAAATAATTGGGGGGAAAAAAAAAATCAAGGAGAGGAGGTAAGTGTGAGCCTGAGAGCAGCTGAAGGTAAAGGGAGGAATATGCTGGCAAAGTCACCTGGTGTAAGCAAACTGGGAGAGGTTTGGGCCTGAAGAAAGGAAAAGGAGAAGAAATGTGAGATGTTCTGGGGTTTTTGTGCTGGAGGAGGGGACAGAGGAGTACAGCACAAGCGGGTCCTTTGGAGACAGCGGGTGGAGGAGCGACAAAGAAAAGGAGATGTATCTGTGGTGGTAAGGGGAACCCAGTACTTCTGTCCTGGCTGGATTTAGGACAAAATACCTCTGAAAAAGAGAAGGATCCAGGGTAGGTACCCCTGGAGAGAGTTATGAAGCTGGCTGTGACCTACTTGCTCCGAGGAGCTCCCAAGGCTTCCAGGGAAGGAAAGAGGTGGGTGCAAATTAGGAGGAGCAAATTGCAAAAAGGGTATGAGATGGAGGAGAGGCTGGACTGGAAAGAGTAGTTGGGGGCTGGGGTGGGAGAGAGAGCTCTGCGCTTAAAATTGTCGTGGTGGAAGAAGAGGGCTGGACTGGAGATGGTAAGAGGAGCAGGCAGCGGTGATGGGGGGAGAAGGTGATTGAGAGAACATGGAGCCTGTGGTGGGGACAAGGTGGGAAAGAGGAAGGAGAGGGACAAGGAGGATGTTAGGATACAGAGGAGGGATGTGATGGGATGAAGCTGGCAAGAGGACATCTGGCAAAACTCTCCATCCTGGAGGGCCCTCTGCAATAGCCTTCCCTCCCTGGAGCAGGAAAGCTTACTGTGCAAGAACAAGCTGCCCCTCAACCCAAACGTGCATGTTATCCTGCTAAAGTGAATAGGAGCCTCCAAAGGAGGTGCCTGTCACAGTGTCCCTTCTGAGCTGAGGCTCCAGCTATTTTCTTTCCTTCTTTTACTTGACCTCATTATTTTTCTGGGTATTTTTTTCCTCAGCTGCAAATCTCTCCAATCCACTGAGTTCATTAAGTTAGTATCAGTGCAGCTTCCTAGATGCTTACAAGAGATATGTATTTATATTGACCCTAATTCAGCAAAACACTTAAGCACATGTCTGACTTTCAGCAACTGAATGGGCCAACGGGATGACTCTGTAATTAAAGCTAAACATAACTTACTGTCTAGTTTATTGAGGGCTAATTAGTTAAATCTTCCACGAAAAGTTACTAGGATCCTTAATAGAGCAACACTCTGCAAACAGCTGTTGTGTGACTCTGCCCAGGTCACATCATCTTGTTTGCAGTTTAGATGCCTGAAATATCTGACTTCTGTGTGTGTGTGTGTTTGGAGTTTAGTTGTTCATGAGAAACTCTCCCTCCTTCCCTAGCAAGATGTACTAAAGCCACCAAATGTTAATTGATTTAAATACACATGGTACCTACCAGGTAGATGTGGTAAATCATGGTTGTCAGCTAATTAAATGGAACCCGTAAATCACATCGGAGCATGTGAACCAAGCATTCGGTGTCTATGCTTTTAATTAATGTTGTAAAACAATATTTCAGGCTTAGATCGAGTGTATGAGGCGGATAACATATCAAATTATGGCTAATAAAATATCACCAGTGGATATGGCACTAATAACCAGTAGCCACTGCAATCCTAAATACCCCAGTTGCACCCCAACAGGTGGCCTGCTTTGAAATGCGGTATGCAATGTTATTGCAGGGGGATTAAGAATGGTCATTAGACTCTGGTTGCTCTTGTAATGCTGGATTAATTAACCAGCAAGCAGAATTATCTGCCCCCGGATCCATCACCTGCTAAAATGTACCAGCGGGTCGTGAAAGATTAGACTGGGGAGGAGGGGCTGATTCTGCCCTTCCTCGCAGCTTTGATGCCTGTTTTGTTTGCACCTCTGCCAGTGGCAAGAGGGACAGCCTGTTGGAGAAAAAGTGATTTATAAGACGTAAGGAAAGGGTCAGATTTTAATGCAATATTAAGGAATGCGATAGTGTGTTCAAACAGGGCAAATTCTGGTGCTTTTGCAAATCCTGTGTTTATTTTCCTACGGGTCTTGGATGGGTAGATGTCAGTGGCTGTGAGCAACATTTCTATTCCAGGAAGATGGGGTGACCAACCTAGTTGATACAGGGTATTGGTGATACTTGAGGTTTCGGATGCAGCGAGCCAGGCAAAGCCTTCATGGGACCAGACCGGTGCCTGGGATGTCGAGGGTGAAAGTCTAGTGTCGAGTGGCACATCCCAAATCCTGCAAACCCCTTTGTGGGGTCCTGCCCAGGTTACAGTAAATCCCCCGCTGTGCAGAGGGACTTTGGGGTGGATTAATGAGTGGAAAACCTTTGCTTAGCCACGTGGGTGTTTGCTGAGGCAAACGGCCCATGACCATTTATGCTCTAGGCATCCCACTTGGTAAAGGAAGGCTGAGAGTCTGGCATAATCAAAATATGTTGCATTTGAGAATTATTGAGCAATTTATCTGGGGAGAAAAAAAAAGAGAGAAAATATTCTTATTAAAAAAAAATGCTTAATGTTAACAGCCCTTTTTGTTTTTCATCAGAAGATTCCTTTTTCAAGCAGAAATCCTTGTTGATAGATCAGTGCTTTGCTGATAAAGCCACTAGCTATAACTTTTTAAAAGCCACTGAAATAGAAAAAGCCTCAAATTTTGAAAAAGGATCAATCTGAGCACTTAAAAATGCTCAACTTCCATATTATGATCTTTTTTTTTTCTTTTTCCCACAAAAGGAAAAAGCTGCATCTCTAAGCCAGTTCCTGGTTTCCTTCTGTCCACCTCCAAACTCTCCTGTGCTTTAAAAAACTGTCCTCTTCCCACGGAGCATTTCAGTTCCATCAGGCCACTGTTTCCCAAAATAAAATGAGCATTTCTAGGGGCTGCTAAGCTGGTCTCCTATTTAAATTTATATCTATTTTGTCTTCTCATCTCTTCCTTCCTCTTGTCTCAACCATTTAGTTATTAAAAGTATCCAGATAGTCTTTATAACCCCTTTACATACAAATTATCTGTAATTTATTAAAGATTAAGGCTTACCTAACAAACACTGCTTTAGTCACGTAACCATTACACCACTGTGAATTTGTCTTAAAAGTGCTTTTTGGCTCACAGAGCTCCCTGTGGGAGGAAGTTTAAGTTCAGAACAAATTTATCATGTCCTAAATGCATGGTTGGAAGGAGCCAATGTCGTCACTCAAGATTTCTTGCAGATCTTTGCAATTTAACAGGGTTTAAAGTCCATCATTAAAAAGACCTGGGAATTTGTTGGGCAAGTGAAGTCCTGTCTTGATGATGCTTACAGCCAAATTTTAGTTGGTGGCTCGGGAGCGGGTTTTGCGTACGATGCGGGTCCCTTAGGGTCGGGAGGGATACTACACCGTACTAAATTACAGGGGACTGGCGTGGAAGGGACGTGGAGCTGAGCACCGAGTCCTTGCCCAAAGGCAGAATTAAAGCCGTTCCTGGCAGAGATGTGTCTAGCCGGTTCCCGGGAGCCGAGATGGAAACTCCCAGCCTTCCCAAAGAGCACAGAGGGATAAACTGCCCTTTTAATCCCACTCCCAGTGCACAGCCTCCGGGCTCTTCTCCTAATTCCTGGCTCCGAAACTCTCCTGTTTCCTCTTTTGCAGGGATTTGGCCCCTCTGCCCTGCTCTACGCTGCTCTTCCTCTTCTCCCTTTTAAATAGTGGAGCCCGGTCCTTTGTTTTCTTTAGAGCTGCTCCACCGGTCCTCCTGCCCGGGAGGTGAAGGGGAACAAATAGGCTTTGTGTGGTTTCTAGATGACTGTCAGAGCCCCATGGGATAAATATTATTTGGCTGAAAGGGAAAAGGACTCTAGAAAAAAAAAAAAAAGGCAAATAAATATTTTCTCCCTTCTCTGTTACACCTTTGTTTTGTTTCTTGATGGTTCTTGGGGTTAGTACAAAGCCTGGTGCTTGCTTACTGCTTGTCTTGCCAAGGGGACTTGAACCATTTTCCTATTCCCTTGAATTTTTTATTTGCTTATTCTTTTAGTATCCTTGGGTGAGGAAGAGGTGAACGATCCTCTGGCTTTCGAGATGCTCAGAGGGGAGGCTGGCCAAGAGCATCTTATGTCAGAAGGGAGTTTTTCTCTCGGGTTCACTGCCCACCTTGATTTATGATGCTGGAGCTGGATGCTGTAATTGGGATGCATCAACTGAGACTCAGTAGGTGCAGAGAATATAGGGGCAGAGAATATAGAGAAAATAAGTTTCAGATTCTTTGCTGGATTCCCACTGCTCCCTGTGCTATTCCAGACATACTTTCTAATTTTTTTTTTCATGGGCACGAAGGACTGGAAAATAATTGTGAGCAATAGCTGCTTTTCTCCTTTCATCTGCTTGTAGCCTCTCTCCTTCTTGCATATGCGAGGGCTGTCCGCTCTGTACGTGCTCGCCCTCTGAAGAGAGGTTTGCTTGTTTGGGTTCGTGTTTTTTCAGTGCTTGGCACAAGAGGGTCTGTGAGTAAGGCTTTATGGGTTCCACGAGAAACATAATAAATAATAGCGCTGCTAACGCTCATGTAACCCCAAGAAGTGGGGCGTGAAGAAAACCCCTTTCTGCCATGAGCTGAGCAACGTTAGCACGAGTGCTGGCAGCACCGCTGCTGAAATGTAGGTAATTTTGTGGCAGAAATGTCATGCTGGGACCTCTACTCTCATTTGTATTCTCCTCCATTTTCCTGCTCTTTTCCCTTCCCTTTTTCTTGTTTGCTCCATGTCCCCTGCCAGCAGAGCAGCAAAATAAATCAGATAGATACAGTCTCAGTGGCTTTCCCCCTCTCCTTAGCAAGCAGAAGGATGCTAAACCTCCTGCAACCTGACAGCTCTGCTCGAAGGCAGCAGGAGCAAGCAGGAGTCGGGGTGCCGCATGTCACCTCCCCTTAACAGTTAGCAACCCTTGAAATGCTCGACAACAGGTTGGCAATAACCTCCCGTGCGAATCCTCAGGATGTTTTCAATATTGCAACGGAGACTTTTGTCCCTCGACCCAAAGCAATAACTCGGGGCTGCTGGAGGCAGCAGCCTGAGGTGCTCTCCTGGGTCGGACACGACTTGTCCCCCATGCATGTGTCACACCATGCCTGCGCTTTCCAACTTAAATCTGCTATAGGGCTGGTCGAAATAGCTCACAGAGCTTAATTGTTCTTCCCCAGCGCTAAGTAATTTACACCCCAGGGCTTAATTGTTCCTTCGCACCGATTCCCCAGTTGCACTCCAGGGCTTCCTGCGGATTTTGTGGGCACCGCTCGTGGAAACAGAGGAGCGGGGACAAATAGGGCGGGAGTGAGTGATGTGCCCATGGCTGGTTTTCCCCCTCTCCCTTCCCACCTTCCAGGCCCTTCTCTCTCCAGGCACGCATGTTGAGACAGTTTGCAATGATCTAGGTGAGAAGCTGGCAGAGCAGAAGCTTAAATCTCAATTACCTTCCTTCTCGTCCGTTTGCACAGGATCCTTATCTCCCTCCATGTAACTCTCTGTATTTAATTATCCGCAATGATAATCCTTCACACACTAAGCGCATTATTAAGCAATTCCTAAGATAAGTAGTTTTCTGGATCCCCAATTATGAGTAGATATTGGCACTCAGGCTGTCTTCCACTCTGCCTCCTGGGGCTAGCTTGCCAAATCCAGTCTTGTTTGGGTAGGTGAGACACGAGACCCGTGTGGGAAGCTGCCTTGCAAGGAGAAATTTAGGCAAGAGGCTGTTCACGGGTAAAAGATATATATTGCCATGCAGGTCTCCAGGAAGCTGGTTCAGATCTTGACTTGGGGGTTGCTTTGCTGTCCCAGCAGACAGGCTGGCCAGATGCAGCAGGCGTCCTGCACCAGTGCGTTGCACGTCCTAATCCATCCTTTGAGTCACGGAGGCCACGAAGCTGTTGCAGCTCTCAGGTTTTGCCGTTCCCTTTTCAGTCTTTGCCGTGGCAGCCAGAATGACAGCGATGTCTTTTTGCAGCCATCTCCCAGCAGGTTGTGGTGTTGGGTTTGCTACAGCTTCAGGGTCCGAATCTGAGAATGAGTGGAAATGAGTTTTTCCATTTCTTTGCGAAGTTCACGTTCCCTGGTCCTCTGACCATTTCTGTTGAGCTCCTCTGCTCCCTCCCCAGTACATCTGCCCACTTCCCATCTTACCAGCGCTGGGAAGATGAACTGAAGGCTTTGCAAAGGCTTTAGCAGCCCAGCATGCTTTGGTTCAGCTAGGTAGGTTCCTCCTTGCCTTCCTACTTTTTCCTCCCAAATATTGGCCCCCGTTGCGGAGCAGGGATGAAGGTCAGCAGAGTGTGATCGGGCTGACACGTGGAGCTCCCCGATCTCCAGCAAGGGGATGTGATCAGCGTCCGTGGTCAGCAGCATCTCTTGCAGCAGTTTTCCCTCTTTTGCCCACTCGTGCTACGGCATTTGCCGGTGCCAGCTCGGGTTGTTTCCTCGCGGTCCCCTCGTCCGAGTAGTCCCCAACCCGGCATTGCATGAGACCTGCTGCGCTGGCAGCCTGCGGGGGCACGGCCACACGGCGTATCATCTGCGCCACGATGGGTAAGGGATTATGGGGATTCCTCCTAATTCTCTACAAGAAAACGCTGTTTGTAAATGTAATTGAGAGGATGGCTTTAGAGTCGATGACTCTAAGCTTATGTTGTAGATGGATCGTGTTTCACTTCTTTCAAATCATTTAAGAGCTTACCAGAAAAACAAATGTCGTTGCTCAATCTGCAAAGTGTCTATAATGCAACTTGCTGTCTCGGTTCCTTCCCTCCAAGATACAGCGGAAACAGATTTATTTCACTTTTCAGACTCTCCAAAGGTTACAGTTGTCCCCTCCTTCCGCGTTGATGCAGATATCTGTGTATGTGTGTAAAGTAATAGCCTACGACTTGCCTGTGTATGTGCTAAGGGTGCTTTCATCCACTCTCCAAGTATTCCTGGTGAAAGAAGTATTTAGTCATAGCTGTTGGTAGGAAATCTTTAATCTTAATTTTGCAATATATGCGCTCCTATGAATTGCACGAGGACAGTTTCTCTGGTAGTGTAAAGGAGTAGATGCTCAATGCAGCTGAACATCAGTCTGTAGAGCACATTTTTTCCCCCACCTCGATATTCAGTCATGATTTGCTGAATCCTGATGATTTGCCCTTTAACATGCAAACGTGTGGGAGCAGTTTAGGTAACCCCCAGCCTAGAGAGTCTTCTGCCCTATATTTAAGAATTGGCAGACATCACGTCTGTTTGTGGGCCTGTCAAAACTGTAGAGACCTATGTAAAAGACTTGAAATGTTTGCAGTTTGCAAGCATCAAGCAGGGATTCGGGGACAGGAGGGCCAAACCGCTAAAACTTGACGCTGAATTTGCTGCTTGAAGACCATTTTCAAAATCTGGAGGTGAAGACACCTCTAGCAAAGAGTAGCAATGCTCCTGCACTCCCTCGTAAGGCATTTTTTTGCTCTTCTGAGCGCAAAGTTGAAAGTGGAAGAGCCCTGGTCTGACAGTGTATTTATCCTGCAGTTGAGGCCAGATCCTGCCACGCATCCGAGCTCGTACATCTCCCCTCTTGCACACGCCGCGTCTTCATCCAGGGCGAGCTTTGCACGCCCAGCACGATGTGCGAGCTCCGTGCCCCAGCACCACCCTCCCTGCTCGGTGCCCTCGCCGAGCTCAGTCATTACCTCCCTTAATGAAAGAGCAGTTTGCTGGCATGCAAATCATCAGGTTAAGCACCCCGCTTCCCTTCAGGAGGAAAAACAATTGTGAAACAGCACGGAAGGTAAGCAGATAGCAAGCAAAGAGCTTTGCTAATGCTCCCCGGTGTGCCAACAATAATACATTTTCTGCAGTAATACCTCGCATTTTGCTAGCACATTTTGTCGTGCCTCTCGCGGCATTCTGCAAACGTTAATTAATTACAGTCTCATTACATCTCTGTTAGATCCATTTATTTATTTATGAAGAACTTTCCATCCCCAAGTGCTCTGGAATCTGTTAATCACCTAAAGGCAAACAGCGTGCCCAGAGAGACGAGACCTGCTGCGAAAACGCTGGGGATAAACACAAAGAGGCTCTTGTGAGCAAGGCTCCGGGTTGCGATTTCAGCGGGGATTCGGTTCCTGTTTCTGCAGACCGGGTCACTTGAATCTGGCCGTGGTGTAAGCGGGCATGGTTTTTCGGAGCGAGGTGTAAAGGATGAAGATGCTCCGTCCCATCCGCTGTCCCGAGGCGCCGCGGCGTGCACTCCTAATCTGCTTTGGCACAGATTAAAACCGATTAGTTTGAACTACAGCCGGGAGAGTAACTGCCTGGGCATCTGCCTCTGGCTTAGCTCTGGTGCGACGGTCGCTGTAAAAACATCCCTTTTCTGTCCCCATCGCTCGCCTTCCTACTTGCACTGCAAGATCTTTGGGACGGGATGGGGCCGTTTCTCATTCTGTGTTTGCACAACATGGAAAATAGGTTCCGTTTTGTTTCTCCATGGTGCCGTCTGCAGCTTTAATCTACCAGCTTTGAGCACTAGAGGTGGGGAATACTAGAGGGAGAATTTTTGGCTGATGGTGAGCAGCAAGGCACGCAGAAATAACAGCAGGATTTCTGGGTTGACTTCATGCCATCTCCTCGCCACGGGAGTTTTAATACCCATGTCAGCAGGCAGGAGCAGGGTTTGGTGAGCCGCACGGTGCAGCTACAACTCCAGCTACAAAACACCCCCTGACTATCAGTCTGGGCATCACTCCTGACTTCGGGAACATGTTTAGCACCCTTTGCTTACCCCCAGTAATCAGGTTTTGCTGGGAGGTAGCCAACCTGCCATTGCCCTGAGACCTTTGCTGCCCACTGCCCAAGAGATCGGATCGTTAGCCGGCCAAATTTCTCTGCTCCAGGCTCTAAATAAGTCCCTGGAGAGAAGAGCGAGCTGGGAGATGCTGGGATAAAGCCAGCCTCGCACCTGGAAGCCGGTTTCTAGCCGGAGCAGGGTGGTACCGAGGGCTGCCCCGAGGATTTGGCAGCGCTGAGGGTCCGGCCGTGCCCGTCGCCGGCTCTCGCCTCCAGCTGTGGTTCTCCTCCAGCACTAACAGGTCTCTGCTCGGCCGAACGCAAACATGCTACGAGGCACCACACAGGAGCAATTAGCTCCCATGAAACTTTCCACCATTAGGAACAATGGCTGGCTTAGTTCTCGTCTGATTGAATTAATGATATTCTAACAAGTGACGGTTTTTTCCTTTTAAATTTTCTCATTTGGAAGGAATTGCTCATCGTAAATTACACTTATAAAAATTAGGCTGGTGTTTTGTATTGTTTACAACAAGCACTTCAGGGTTATGGATGTTACTCATTGATTTATAATGTTTAACTCTTCTTCTCCCCCCCCATTCAAACCCTCCATAAATCAAGCAGAGATGTCAACCCTGTGTCAACATTTCACTCAGCCTGCAAGTTGCAGGCAAGTTGGGACAGCAGGTCTTATGGAGAAGGTTGACTCTTCTCCTTCACTGTCTTTCCCATTTTGATGAAACAATAAGAAGGTGAGGCTGGCGCTTGTCAGTTATTTCTGAGTCACATTTCATTAGGCCTTTTTCAAACACTCCAGAGAACAATGTTGGAGGCAAGTGATCCAAACAACTCATGTTCCCGCTTGTGCACTTGTGGGTTAGGGCAGCAGCTGCCGTGGAATTACACTGGGAGGCTCAGCAGGTGTCTGATGGTCCTGGACAGGATCCGGATGATGTCAGGCAGCTCTCATCCTGGCAGGCTCCTCTTGCCCCCAACCCCAGTGATCTCCTGGGGTCATCATTTCGAAAGCCTGAAAAGGCTGTTGGATTATTTTTTTTTTTTTTAAAGGGTTCCCCAAGAAGTGATGGGGCTTCCAGGAGTGTCCAAAGCAAGGTGGGTGCAGCTGGGTAGAGTCACTGGGGATCTGCGGGTGACCCAGAGTTGGTGCTCGGGTACACCCCAAAAGAAGGAGGATTGAAAGAGGGTTTTGGTGAGCAATGTTGTGCAAGTCCCTTAGGGCTGAGACTTCAGTGAAATTAATGGGAATTAGGGACTGAAGGACCCCTGAGACCCTCTGTCAGCAGCTTGCTTAGTCATAGCGTAAATCAGTCCCTTTGAAAAACCGGGAAGAAAAACTTCCTTTCCCCAAAGAGTTTGCTAAGAAACACCATAGGTCTGGCAAAGAATATCCAAAGATGTGGGTGGATTGTGAAGTTCCTCACATCAGGTCAAAACCGAGCATTTTTGGCATTTCACTCAGGTCAAATTACCAGGTTGCTGCTGAGCCTCAGCACTGCTCTGCTGTTGTGAGGGTGCCCAGTGTCTGACCTCCAGTCGTCACAATATCGGTGATGATGCCCCACGAAAACCATCCTACGGGGCTGAACGCACACGTTTCTGGAAACGAGGTCTTGGATTTCGCTCGAGTTGAACTTAAAATGAAAAACTAAGTCACCAGGGATGGTAGTCCTCCATTTCTGCCACCCGTCTGCTCCGTACCTCCATCATCAGCAGGCGCTTTAGGACGAGCCAGGCTTCGCATTAAAACCGAAGAGCCTGGTAGATGCAGGTATGCGTGTGTGGGGCTATCTCGTATAATTCCTGCCTACACCATGCCTACACTAGGCGGTCTTATCAGCCTGCCACTTTCCTAAGCAATAGGGCTCGCCCAGTTGTAATAACAAAAGTAAATAAATACATTTTAATGATCCGATGCTGGTAATTAACAATGCTGAAAAACAGATGTCTCCCTGAAGAGCTCATAAGGCAGCTGATTGCATAAGCTGGCCCATTATGAGGGTATGAGTTGATTACTAAAAGAAAACATTTAGCAAATGCAGAACAGGATATTCATCTGCTATTACATAATGGTAATAAGCAATTGAATTTAAGCAGCGATATAGTCTTCCAGCCCTTACCGAATGCCGAGTGAAGTGTATTTATGGCCTCCGATGTGAAATAGTCCTCCTTGTTTTTCCAAGACGAGGAGAGATCTTTCAAGAGATAATAAATAAAATAGACTCTAGTTGCTTTAACATGAAGCAAGATGAGTCCTCCGGATTAGTTTGGATTAGTCTGTTGCTAGTGGCACGGAGGTTTGGCGCTTGGCCATTTATTCACCTAGAATACATACAGCTAATTGGAAAAGCACCTGCGATGAGATGTAGCTCACCACCTGCACTTTGCTGAAATAAAATAAGCCTACATAATTGACTACATTACCTATTAATGTTATGAAATCACCCCCAGGCATTTTTATTATTATTATTATTATTATTATCATCATCTCTTCCCGCCCCCCCCTTCCTTCCCCAAGCTTTTATGAATCAAACTTTTGTCTCTTGCTTTTTCCTTGGAAGCCCCAGGATTGTGCCACTGTATCAAGACCGGGGCTGCTCTGACTGACGTGCTTCTCCCTGCAGGAGAGACCTAGGAAATTAATCCTTCTTGGTAGGGAGAAGAAATAGTTTGACATTTACCTCCTTGTTCTCATGGGGGACAGCCTCCTCCTCGTGGTCTCTCCCCAAGAGTCCAGAGGGTGTCTTTTGACTGTCTTATGTGGCTGTTGGGATAACCCAGAGTAGCCTCATGATGATAAAAAAAACCCTTCTTTTTGGCTTTTTTGTTGGCTGTGGTAAACTGCATGGGGTGGACTTTGCCCAAACATCGTTAGCAGGAGATATTTGGAGCTTGGTGTGGCTGGTTGATTTGGAGAAGGGTGGGCTCCCTGCCTCATCGTGACCACATTTGAAAATACATTGGTCACATCATCCCTTGTGTGCTCAGGACAGCCCCGCTCCTGGCAGTGGCCGAGGCTTGCTGGGATTAAAAAAAAAACCCCTCAGACAAAATCCTCTGTTGCTGCATAATTGCTAGGGAAATGAAGACAGAGATAGGAAGACTCATGGAGAAGAGCCATAGGAAATTCCTCCTGGTTTATCTTCTTCCCCTCCACCCCTCCTGGCAACTTTGCCACAAACTTGAACCAAGCTCAAATCAAACCACCTCTGTGTGGCTCCAAAAAAAAGAGATTAAGAGTTTCAGGGCATTTCCTTGGCTTTTGCCCTGATTGGAGAGGAAAGAAACCCTAAGCTCCTGCGGTCAGAGTCACCATGCCAAAACACAGGCCTGATTTCCAAAGTAAGTGGCGGAATGGGGAATAAAATTCAGGAGCCAAGTTTGTTGCCAAGTTAGCCGAAGTGTTTAGCTTTGCTCCAATTGCCAAACCTTCCTCCTCAGCATCAACAGCTGGAGATGCTGTGGGCTTCAGCTTGAGCAAGCAAACCCAGTTGTTCTTTGCCATTTCAAATCATGAGGGGAAAGTGCATAATTATTGTGCCTGCTTTATAATTACTGCTGCTCTGTATTGATAATTACTGACATGACTGCACAAACGATTGCGTCACTTTTGGATTAAATGACCCTGCTAAAACTACCATGTGCCAAAATAATCAGGGTCAATGGGAGGATCGGTTAAGCCCTTTTAGGCAGTAAAAGAGCAGTAGACAGAGAAGCCTCCTGCCCGTGGCAGGGGGTGTGTGGGCAGGGCTGGGGACCATGAGGTTGTCAAGTGAGGGAGGATGCAGAGATTGGGATTTGGGGTTGAAAACATAGCAAACAGGTCTCAGCAGAGACCTGAGCTCTTCTGAGCACTGAGCTTGCTGAAGTGGTCCCGTTGGGTGCCCAGACAAGGAAATCTGAAGTTTTTCCTCTCTTGCATTATTAAAAAAACAGTTTTCTGCAACTAAATTATTTATCTGTGAACAGCTCAGCCCTGGACATTGAACTTGGTTAACGTTCCCCCACGAGATGCGATCATGCAAAGTCCCACCCATTGCCTCGCTTTTTGGGCCAAAGAGTTAACCTTAGTCTGGCTATTCGAGGCTGCGTACGCGACACACTGGGGCTCAGCAAGCACTCGAGCTCAGGCTGCGCTCCAAAACCCTCCTAATCCAAGGAGGAACTTGCAGCAAGAAATAACGAAGCCTGGCCCAAGGGCTGGAGGTAAAAGCCAGGGCTGCGCCGGCCGTGCGAAGCCAAGGGGTGTTGGGGCTCGGGAATCTAGTTGAGATGGAGCCAGCTGTGAAATACCATTGCCAGTCAATCTCCCGGGCTGCATGTGTTGCAAGACATCCCTTTTCACTTCCCAGAAGTTCGATAGCTGTTTAGACCCAAGGGTTAAGTTCAGGCCCAGCTTTAAGGGACGCAGCTGCCGTTTCTCATCGGGGCATCGTTCCCATCCCTTTCCTGCATGGGGAATAGCTCCGGTGGGGAAAAGCCTCCGAATCCACCAGCCACCTGGATAAAAGAAATCTTGCCACATAGCCTGAGAGGCCCTAATGGGTGAGGGCCCCTCCGCAGATGAAACGCGCTTGGGTGCGCTCGCTGGAGGCCTGTATGGGCTTGCTGTTCGCCTCTGTCTTGTTCCCAGTCGCTGCCGTGACGGCCCCGGCTTGGCTCCGCTGCTCGGTCTCCTCCGGACGGGGCCGTTCGTGGGAAATGTTCCACCGCTGATGGAGCACGGAGGTCGCCTTGTCCTGGGGCATGCATGCAAACTCCAGTCTGGAGCTGCATGAAAACATATTCTGCTTTTCCTCGTTTCCCTCTGAGTTAGCATTTTGGAGATTGTACATAGATATACCAGGCGAGGACACCAACAGGATCCCAAAGGTGCTGCCTTGCACAGCAAATCCCATCGCAGATAATTAGGTAGGACCCATCCAGCGACCCTGGACCTTATCCCCAGGGGGACGAGAGACAAGGGCTATAAGCTCAGGATCCGCAAAGCATCGCGCAGCGGACCAGGAGATCCCACTGCTCCCACAGCAAGAGCCTTGGTGTCCTCCTCAAGTCCAGCTAAAGACTCATTCAGTTACAGTACTCGGTTTCCAGCCTCTCTGCTTGTTCAAAATTGTTTCTTGGTTTTTTTTCTGAAT
The DNA here is from genome assembly GCF_964188355.1 of Buteo buteo. Taxonomy (NCBI): domain Eukaryota; kingdom Metazoa; phylum Chordata; class Aves; order Accipitriformes; family Accipitridae; genus Buteo; species Buteo buteo. Next base: position 2,969,459 of record NC_134179.1, on the reverse strand, counting down.
TCCAGGCAAAACAGGAAAGAGTTGTTTTGCCTGAGTGTCCTTGGTTTGAATGCCAGTGAAGCGTGTGTGTGTCCATCTACGCATGTGAGGGAAATGAGGCGCCTCTCTCAAGAACGTTGAAGCCAAATACAAGTTTCCCACAATCAAAGCTCACAAAAAAATGCAAGTTCTTGCCCAGCAAAGAGAAGACCTCGCCTGTGCCATGAACCAGAGCAGCACAAGGTCCTCAGCACAGGTCTGTAGCAGACACCAGCGGTATCTCAAGGTACATCCAGACAGGGAATCAGAGGCAATCAGGTTTTTGCACTGCTGTATTACTGAGGTTTAGTGCATTACCAACAGGAAGGTGGCTTCAGCAAATACATTTAATCCTGCATTTGCGTCCTTTCTCTGGGATAGAGAGGTGTGCAGGGCCAGCGTCTGTGTTGCGGCCGTAGCTTTTCCCCATCACTGATGCTTGGAGCTTGTCTGAATCTCAGGGCAGATCCACAGCTTAAAATGAATTGACTTTACTTAGACATAGAGAAATACAGCAATTCGCACCAGGGAGATCAGAGCTAGGTTCCGTGCACCATGAGCTCAACATTCAATAACTCAAACCCGTGACATTACTGTCATAGTTTCTTCTTCCTGAGGCTCCTAAGTATTTTTGCTGTTATTATTTTAATTGACCTCTGAGAAACGAGCAGCATCAAAACAGGAGCTCAGATTACCAAAGTTGTTATCCTGTTGTGTACAATGAGTGATTATTTTATATATAGATATAGATACATATAAACTCTTTTTTTCTGCAAAGGCAGCAGTTCAATAAATAATTAATGTTTCTTAATCCTGTAGCTATTTCTCTTGCTGTAAAAAATTAATTGGTTTTCCATCATCTGTTTCCCTCTGACCTGGAGGTATCTGGCACGGCATTCGTGCCCCTGCTTAAACATGCTCCTTGTAATCTTTGTCATGCCCATGGTACAGAATCTGGGGGATAAACAAACTAATCAGAGATATTAGAGGCACCTCCAGGAAGATTTAGTCATCGTAACACTTTGCGCTTAGGCAGCATCCATCCGTCTGGGAATAATTAAGCCTCTCAGCCTCTGATGAGGTAAATGCTGTGCTCGTTGGTGTGTAGACTGGTAAATAGAGTCACAGAGAGGTTACGTGGTTTGCCCCAGACCACACAGTAAGTCAGTGGCACTGCCGAAAAGGGAAAATTTCCCCATTTTCTCTGTCGCTACGATGCCCCATCGCCTCCGAGATGTGCTAAAAATGCAGCAATGAACGCAAAAGGGACTGTAGTTTGCCCACCGGCTCCAAGGAAGCACCAGGTGAGTATTAAATAGAAAAATCTTGGAAACGCTACGTGCAGACTCAGGCAAAAGGCAAAATGATTCTTAGACTGAAAATGCTTTTATGCCACCAGCTTACAAAAAGTAGCTGAGTTGTGGAGGGGGATAAAGCAAAATAACTCAGAGGTCCTAGGCAAGCCTGCAATGAATTAAGGATTTGCTTCTGCTCTGTTGGCTGGCCGTGCACCGATGACCTGACCCACAACCTGCCTCTCCTTCACCAGGGACCCCACTGGGGGCACGGGGGCTCAGCCAGGAACGCAGGACCACCCCCCCCAGGGGTTATCAGGGACAGTCTGCTCGAGTCACATAACCTAATCCCCCTCACAAGCCCCAGCTTGAACCTGGGGCCTATTTGTGCTTCACATTTGCAGCCCATTGCTGCTTAGTTCTCCCGCTCTTAGCCCTGGTCCTATACCACGGCAACCCAATGCGTGCCCTGGTGCTACCAGATCCATCGCCAGCAAGGAACGCTGGCAGGAAGGTAAATTTATTTACCAGTTAGCACATTTAAGATAAATGTTTAGAGAAAGAGGTGTTTTTCAGGAGGAAAAATGACTTGCTCTCACTGCCTATCAACTTCTTTTGATGCTCCAGGGCTACCCTGGTCCCAGCCTGCTCCCCAAAGCATCTCTGGTCCCTGCTCTTCTTTTGTAAATGCTATCATCCTTTTGATCTTCTGTGTCCTCCAACTTTCACCCTTTTTGCTCCAAACTTTGCTGGTTGGTGAGGGAAATGAGAAGCCCTTAAAGCTATCTCTGACAACCCTCAAGTGTTTGCCGCAGGGTGACTTTGAGACATCGTGTTTTCTTGCAGCTTATTTTCCCTCTCAGCTGGGTGCAGATGCTGAGCATCCCATTCACCAGGAGAGCACACGACATTCATAAATCATCCCCGAGTGCTCCTGCCTCTCTCAGAACAGCAATGCTTTGCCTGAAGCTTCTACCTTCCCCTTGAGCGAATGGTTGAGAACAGCTTGCTCTAGCAATGAGCTACTGCCCCCATTTAACTGGGAAAAATGTGGAACTGCAGAGAGAAACTGCAATAGCCGGTAAGCTGGAAAATATGACTTTTGCACCTAGTAGTTTGTCTCCTGGCTTCTTTCTGTGGACTGCAGAGAATTAGGCTTTTGGAGTCTAGTGTCTCTTATGGAGGTAGCCACTGATGGTGGCTGAAATGGGCATTGCTTCTGTTGCTTTACTGGTGTCACAGAGCTGAAAAGTGGCATGAAAGCCACTATTTCAGGCTCCTGTGGTGTTGCATTAACTGATGCTCTGTTTCACGTGGGACACCAAAGGGGAGAACTTGCTGCTCTGTCTGGGCTGAGGACAGCGGCTTGCTTTGCTTTCCTGGGAGGGGGATTCAATGCTTGTTCATGCACAGATTGTGCCTGAAAGGGTTAACTGATGGGGAAACAAGAGCCAGTTCTGCCTAGGGGAGCTAGCAAGTACAAGCATTTTCCTAATATGAAGCTTTGTTTAATTACGTCTGATGAAGGCTTCAGTGGGAGCCATCACTGCCATTGCATTTTCTGGAGCAAATTCCTTCCCTTTGATTCGTAATCTGCTAACATCCCTACCGGCCGATCTTGTACAAACAGCCCTACAGGCTGTAAAATCAAATGGAAAATGTGGGCTCACATGGCACAGCTAGAGTCTGAGCCGAAAGGGCGTGATGGGGGAGGCCGGGAGGTTACAAGGTAAAGATTCACGCTTCAAACTACCTCTGCACATGTCCGGACCAAACTCTCACAGACGTCTAGAGATCAGGTCCTGAAGCCCAGCACCCCTGAGAGGCTTGCCACAAATTCAGCTGGATGGTCCCAGTGTCTCCCAGCCCCACGGGAATCCCAGAGCAGCCCCGGCACCAGGCGTTAAAGATGCTTCGTGTCACCCCACGCACCAAACCCCCGTCAGCCACATTACGCCCCTGTCCCTACAGCAGAGTTGCACCTTGAGACATCTCTGCAAAGCTAAATCAGGAGGGGCTGAGGCTGGGGCAGAGCACAGACGTGATGGTAGGAACATCTAAGGACATGGACCCGTTGGAGTGAGTCCAGAGGAGGGCCATGGAGATGATCAGAGGGCTGAGAGGGTTGGGGTTGTTCAGCCTGGAGAAGAGAAGGTTCTGGGGAGACCTTACAGACTATATAACTTGCCGGTACCTAAAGGGGGCCTATGAGAAAGCTGGAGAGAGACTTTTTACAAGGGCGTATAGTGACAGGGCAAGGGGTAATGGCATTAAACTGAAAGCAGGTAGATTTAGATTAGACATTAGGAACAAATTCTTTACTGTGAGGGTGGTGAGGCACTGGGACAGGTTGCCCAGAGAGGTTGTGGATGCCCCATCCCTGGCAGTGTTCAAGGCCAGGTTGGATGGGGCTTTGAGCAACCTGGTCTGGTGGAAGGTGTCCCTGCCCATGGCAGGGGGGTTGGACTACATGATCTTTAAGGTCTCTTCCAATCCAAAACATTCTATGATTCTGCAATTCTATGATCTATCACATAGGATGAATTCAAGCACAGTCCTCCTCCTATAGCAGGGAAGTGTTAGGGAGATGCATGCCCTTTTCCAGGGCAAAGAGGGCGAAAGCGGTCATAGCCTGGGATGGGTCGCTCTCCCTCCTACAAACAGGGCACTCGGACAGCATAGAAACAGGCATTTGGACCAGTAGGTTTTAAGCAAGGTAGTTACTTGGACCACCAGTTTATAGATATTTCTTGGCCAACAGCAGACAAGCTTAAAGTTTTGAAAGCAAAAGTGCACAGATTATTTTTTTTTCTAAGTGCATCAACCTCCCCAAATTGCAGATGATTTTGCAATCCAGCGTGCAGTAAGCGGTTAATATAGTCACATTGTTCTTGCAGCCAGAAGCAAATGTAATTGTGATCTAGAGCAGCTTCTTGCTAAGCCCAGTCCAGCAAGAAAAAATATTAATTCCTACATTAAGCCAATAGCTTTGGGTTCATTTATAATACCACATTTGAAGAGAAGACTTGTCCGGAAAACTGGCAAAAATACCTTGCGTTACATGAACTCTTGATCCAGTGGTTAATTAATTACTTTATCTCTTACCACTTACATCTTACTGCTAACCCGGCTTCATTTTGTGTCCTCAAGAGACTTGGATCATGATCCTGCACCACGTAACGCACAGAGACTGCAGCATTTCCCGGTAGGAGCCGAGAGATCACAGCATCATTCCCCACAGGAAAACAGGTCTAGGAAACTTCACCAAGACACAGACTTCATAGAATCGTCCCGGATATATTTATCTATTAAAACGTAGCAGAAATGACATATGCTAGCATAAATAACTGCATTTACTCATTACTCATACTTTGCCTTTGGAATTTTTCGTCTTTTATTGCTGTTTTACAGTAGTAGCAATAGCAGTTAGAGTAGTAGCAGTAAAACTACAGAGCATCTGCCTAATTACATCTCAATTTAATTATCGCCCTTCTTCATGGCTCCATTCTAATGAGGTCTTCAGGTTGTTACAGTTGATGATGAACTGGCTGTAGAGGTGTTATCTGCTCTTCACCTGAATAAGAGCTATTCAAGGCAGAGACCAGAGAGGGCCCTTGAAAGGGCGCAGCCTCGCTCTTTCTGCCTTGCACATAAACCCATCCAGATTGTGAAATGCCTGTTGGAAAGGCAGATAAAAAAATTAAACAGCCACAGGGCACCCAGGTTGGTGGATGGGTTCCAGAAACATTAGGTCATAGATTAATTTTTTTTTTTTCCCCTCTCTCCCAAAATACACTCCGGCACTTTTCCAGTGATTATCAAAAGTCACTTTTTATAGCAAGGGTGTCTTCTACAGCACAATTCTCCAGATTCTCTTCCATTGGCTTTGTTCTCATTCGATTTCAAAGCTTTTCTTTATTTATTTTACATTAAGGTGGAATGGCTCTAGAGGCAGGAACTCGTATTTTCCTCCAGATCACCCCAGCATAAACCAAAACAAACACCCCTAAGGTCAGTATGTTTCTACCAGAACAAATTGTCCTCCCCTAGAAGCGGGTCAGAGACCTTGCTACGGTTGCTTGGCTTGTGCTATGGCCTCTGCCACTTGGGGCTTGTTTTCTGGTCACATCCTAGAGGCTAAATAGCAAGTGGGGAGGAACCTGCTCCTTCTCATTTAAACAATTATTCCCCTGGAAAAGTGCAGACCCGATTAACAGTCATTGCAACAAAATTGTGGAATTCACCCGTGGTGCATTACCACACTGAGCAAAAATCTATTGCAAATGCAGAGCGATGACATTACTTTCGTCCCAGATAGCGTTGCTAAAATGCTGCCTGGCCCAGAAGCTGGTCATGCTGTGCTTTATAATGCGCCTCCAATCTGGAAAGTGGAAATGAAGTGGTTTAACAAGGGCCATAGGAATCGGTGTCAGAATTTGGGGGAAACCCACCAATAACAGAGTTGTCGATGATCTCAGACAGCAGAGTCCGTCTTTGAGTAGCACCACGGACTCAACGATCTCGTCTCGGTGTGTGGGAGCAGCAATCTCATCTTCTGGCTGCTCCTAAAGCATCCCATCCCTAATGGGTGCGATGCAAATGGTAGGGTGACCTCATTCATCTCGAATAAGGAATGAAGCTTACAGACCAAACACAGAGCTGTGTTTCTGTTATGTAGGTCATTCGGTTTCAGAACTTCTTCTAAAGTCAAGTTAAGATTTGGGGGGCAGAGTCAATGTAACCAGTCTTAATCCAGCTCTTACTTCTAGGCAGCATGCCTACTGCATTATCCCACTTTAATGACTGATTAAAAGAAAGAGGAGGGCTGCTCTTGTAATATCTGCCATTGACTTTAACTGTTCTGCAGCTCTCGCAGTGCTAAGTACATGTCTAGCTATAAACATCCACTTCAGTCCCAATATTGACAGTGTTGCACCCAAATGTTTTCTAGCAAGTCTAGAGAGCAGGGACGGAGAGCAACCTTGAAACACCCCCTAACCTACCTGCCCCCCTCAAGGTGCAAGGGCAGAGACAACTCTGTCTAATCCATGTTTGACACTTTTCTCTATCCTGTCCTTAAGAACCATCGATGACTCAAATTATGTATTTCTGTAAGGAATCTCTTCTGGTTTCTCATTACATTTAGATGTTTCCTAAAGGTCAGCCTGAACCCCTTTGTTCCAGTTCATTCTTTCCTCATCCTATTGAGAGTGAACAGATGCTATTTCACTACCTCACTTAAATATTTTTGCATGCCTTTAATTATTCCTCCCTCTCCGACCCCCTTTGTCTCGACTGAGCAACCCTGTCTTACTCAGTCTTCCTTTAGATGTCATGTTTTCGAGACTGCTCATCGATCCTGCTGCTTACTCTGTTGCATAAAACAGACAGATGATTGTCCTCAATCCACAAACTGAAATTCATTTAAATCTAAGTAGATAATTGAAGCTTGTTGGATCAATATCAGGCGATGATATAATATATTGACTAGAGATCTCTATCTGAGTAGTAATGGGTTAGTCATCGATACGTGCATAAATGACAGTGCGTCTGTGGCCAGATTCAACCTGGGTTTACAAAACCCACATCCAGGTCATCTACATACTTAATCTGCGCTCCTTCTGAGTCTGCAAGCACTGGCCCAGTGATGGGGGATGAACCAAAACCTGACAAATCCCTGTGACTCTCCGTGGCTTGAACTAGAGACCCAGTCGTGGAGCAATTACACGTTCATGTCATCCATCATGGGAGAGTGTCACAGGGGGATGAGCCACAAAAGCCGTGGATTCTCCCATGTTTTATATAGGGCTCAGCATTTAAAAGCTTTTTTTGCCCCTCGATGCAGCCACCGAAGAAAGACTGCTGCTGCCAAAGATGATCGGGGTAGTTTGAATTTCCTCCTCTCTGTCTGATGCCTACAAAGAGAGCCTAAGCCCTGAGGTTAAGCAGGGTGGGATGAATCTGGGTACCGGTGAGTGCTGTGGGATTTGGGCATGCTTTCACAGCCAGTGAAAATCTTCCCAAAAAGTCCCTGCTACTTCCATCCTTAACCCAGGCTGTGTTAAACTCATTAAGCACCTTTCTAGAAAAGTTGTCTTGCATGCTTAAAACATCGAATCCAGGAGCTCACAAGCCACAGGGTATCTTCTGCCACCTTAAGTAGATGGTGAGACATGGGAATCTGAACACGACCCAAATAGCCTGAGACATATCTTATACTGTGACGTGGATTTTAAAGAAGGAAAAAAAAAAAGATATTAGCACACAAAATATTAAGTCATTCATATTTTCTGCAATTAATTTATCTGTCATCAATAGACTCATAAACTATTTGACTCTATGACAGCTTGGAAGGAGAAGATGCCAACTTTTCCTGCAGGTGTGCATCTGGTTGGGAAGACATCAGCAATTGTACGTGCAGGGAGGGAGGATGATAGGAGAGAGACAGAAGGATTGTGAAATAAGATGGGAGGGAAAGCGTTGGCAAAAATGCTGGCTAGCTGCATTTGTCCTCCTTAGAGATGGGAAGAAAGGTTTGCAAAGCCCTGGCTTCAAGCAGCATTCCCAAAAGTAGGTTGAGACCCCCTTACTGCACAATTTTATTGATCTGGCTTCAGGCAATGAACCCATAAAAAGAGCCTAGGGCACAATAGAAATGCTTCAGCACATTTCCTATATTCAGCGTGGTACTTAAAATATGTATTCAGGGCCAGATACCAGGTGCTTACATGCCGGCGCAATCGTAAATTCTACCGATTTCATTAGGATGTAGTTTCCTTTATGTTTTTTTGCATATTTGCTCTTCAGAGCTTCTCCCTTGGCACTCGTGTGGGTACCTCCATGCTGAGCCTGTTTAATGGCCATGAACTACAAGGCTTTGGGGCTCAGGAGGTTTGGAAAACGATCCGAGTCAAGACATATCCGATGGGTCCTAGTAAAGGTCAAGCAGGGGTGGGTAAGAGGGGTGCTATAAAAAACCCAAATAGCATTATGAGTGACCCCCCCTGTCTTTGCGTTTTCCAGATCTCAGTAAGCTGAAAGTACTTGGAAAGGTAATTGAGTGGCTCTGTACCGCTTCGTGGGATCTCTCGGGGCAAATGTTTCTCGACCTCCTTTTTTCCGTATGTTGAAGTTAATTAATTAATTTTAATAATCAGAAAGGTTCTGGTTCCCACACTGGGTTCATACAGCTCCCTCATCCCTAGTAGGCAAATTGTGGGGTTGTGGCAATTTTGCCTGGTAAACTTGGCAGCATGAAGTTCTAGATAAGCACCTGCTGATTTCTATTTTTTTTTAAATGAAATCGGTGCTTGGATGAAGCTGATGCCCAAAAGATCGAGATGGTTTTGCACTCAAATGGTAAAGAGCTGGTCTCTCCTCGCTTTGTGCAAAAGGGGAAAAAGCAAAGCCATTAAGCCATGGAAACAAATAACCCGTGTGGAAATGTGGAAGAGTCCTGATTTGACAGCTCTATCAAGAGGAAAAGCAGGTAATGAGTCTCAAGGGATAAGGAAAAACTAGTAGTGAGTAGAGTCCTGGCTACCTTTTTGCCTGCCTTTTGGCAGAAAACAAAGGGGGAAGGTAAAAGCAAGGGACACTACTGTGGTTTAGGTACCAGAATGGCAAGGCAGGAAAAATCTGCAGTGAGAAACAAAGAAATTAAGATTTGGGCTTGTTAAATAATGAGAATGCTTAATTTCTACTGAAGCCCAAACGAAGCTGAGGATGCTTTAATCTGAAGACTTTAAAGACTATCAGTCTGCCCAAAGAGCTGGCCCTACCATGCACATATATATGTTTTAGGTATTGCAGACTTGTTGGCCCCTCCACGAAGCTTTAATGTTATGCGTTAAGTGAGTTTATGTCCTTCTGGACCAGAGAAGAGTGTGGGATGCAGCCAGGCGGACTCCTGCCGCGCTCGAGTCCCAACTTTGTCTCTGTTTGTTACCAGGTACGATGCCATCCCAGCTCCCACCGCAGCACACGGAGACATCTAACGGCCCCGTAATATACTGCAGATGATGATATTGCAATGCAAGACATCATGCCAGCGTGCCTGAGCGGTGACCTGGAGCAGCCACCTTTGCAGAGGAGCTCCAGCGATCGCACCCTATGGCTGGCGTGTCCTGGGAACTGCAGCCTGGCAATGCAAACAAGGTCTGCACCTCTGTGCCAGCCGTAGTGATAGGGCTCCGTGACTGATAATGTGTTTGTCACTGATATACCCGCCTCGAAACTCAAGAGACAAACAGCTCCTGGGTTGCAGAAGCTCCAGATCAAACCCCTGGTAGATGTTGCCTCTTCGTTGTGATTTTAATGCTTGTCTAAACCCAGCTCATGCAACGGGTGGTAGGTTAGAGGGGAGATGTAGCGATGCACACGGTGGATCTGGAGGTGAATCCTCGACGCTGTGGGCGAAACACGGGTGGGATGCGTGAGTGTTTCCCATTGACCGCAGAAATAGGCTTCATTCGGTCCGCTCAGCTCCAGCGGCACATCCCACCCCCGAAAAGGAATTAAATAAAAACGGGGAGAAAGGGGAAAAGTGAAGAACTAACACAAGGAATTTTGCTCCACAAATAGGGAGACGTCTTGAACGTGCCACTGGCGTGTTGCTGCAGACAGCTTAAGCCGAGAGAAAATTCTTTGGCAGTGACATCAATTCAGCAGTAAGTAATGCATTTTCTAGGGCTGAGATTCAATTTAAGGTCTCTCCAGTGAGTGGAATGATTGAATGGTACTTTAAAAAAACCCAACAAACCAACAAATGAGACTCCTTTTGTTAAGTTCTCGTCAGCCCATAATTTAAGAGGTGGGTTTTTCCCCCCACTTTTTTTCCACTTGAACTGTGGTTTATGTACTGAAGTCTGCTAGAACTGCCTTGAACTTGGCTTTCTCTAGGAATCACCTCTCCTCCACCCACCAAATCTAGAAGCTGAGAATAATGTTTTTAGATGCTGAGTGACTCATCCAAGGCTTTGAGGGTCTTCAGCCCCTCCACACTCACCCCTTCTTCCTCCAAGCTGGGATCCAGCAGAAACCGCAGATTCACTGAGTGCCAGGGAAGGAAAGCAAGAAAAGGACAATTTTGAGCTGTACATCCTTGAGATATATGGCACAGAGCAATCTTTTTTTTTTTTTTCTGGTAAATTGTACAGCTTTCAGAAGTCAGTGTTTTATAACCTCCCTAAACTGAAACTTGCCCCCAGACCACTGGGTTTAATAACCCCCAGCAAATCTCACCTCCAGAAATTGTCACATTTTTTTCCCTCTACAATAAAAAAAATTAGAAATTGCCATAATTTTACAGGGACCTCTCACTGCCTATGAATTTAAAACTAGCCTGGATAATGCTCTGGTGAAAAGGCAGTAAAGAATAGTTTTGTACCAGCAAGGGAAGGGCTTAAAAGTTTATTTCCTTGCTGAGTGACTGGACTTAGGCAAAACCCATCCCCAAAGGTTTCATTGCTGGTGATGCAGCTGTAGGGATTGCCAAATACATACTCAACAGAGGACTAGTTTTCTAAAAATAGTGATTAGATCATTAACTCTGTCTCTCTCTCTTGATCCAAATTAAGTCTGAGGACAGATCTGGAGCTGGTGTGAAGGGAAGGGAGGGTGCCACTGAGCTTAGCGCTTTCCACCACCTCTGTCCTCTCATCTCCTGCAGACCAGGCTAGGAAGAAACCTGCGGTGACCAGTGTGTTGGCACCACCAGATGCCCATCTTTAAATACGGGGTGGTTTAGGCTAAGGCACTGTTTCACGTTGCATGGAGAACAGGGAGAACCTCAAACTTGGGCTGTTTTGGGGGTGAATACACGTATATGATTTTGGCGTTGGGTTTGCGGGGGTCTGCTGTGCCTGGCCACATGGGTGACTAGAGTCTGCCAATGGCTGGGAAAGGGGTTTTATCTCATGGGGCTGTTTGCAAATGAGATGTTTGATCAAAGCTGGTTGCATTTGCTCTGCAGTGAAGGGAGAGAGAGGGAGGTCAAGCCAGCAGCTCATCCCAGCTCTTATGGACACGTCTCTCTTGCCAGGGTGAGCTCATCCCTGGTGATGCTCACAGGGTTTCACTCCTCTGTGGGTGTCTGCAGGTGGATTGAGATGGTTTTGAGGTGGTCTGTGGATGGATTGAGATGGTTTTGAGGTGGTCTGCGGGTGTTTTGAGATAGGGTTATAGTGGGTGCTGGAGGCTTTCCCTGAGCATCTCCAACTCCACAGTGCCACCTCTGTGTCACTTGACTTTTGAGCAATGTAAGCCCTGGCTCCCGAAGGCTCCTGACCTTGCAAACAATGCCAGAAAAAGCTGTAAACTGTGTCTGAGCAAAAGCCAACAGTTTTGCAGGAAGGCTTTAGGAGGGACTGGTTCAGAGGTGGTGCAGCATCTGCCTTTGGGGAAGGGAGGTGCGGGGCACAGCCGGGATGATCTCTCCCAGACATGATCCTTCAGGTCGAGGTTGGAGCACTCCGTGGGACAAGACGTAGAAGCAGTTTCCACAGCTGAGCTGCAACCCACTCCCGAGGCACCTTATCTTCATCTTTAATTGTATCTATTCACATGCAATCAAAAACTGAGGGGTTTGGGATTAGATCTGCTTTGACGTTACCCCGGGCAAAACAGCAGCTGGGTGTAGAAGTGTTTGTTTTGGGTGTTTGTGCCATGGCAGGGGAAGAAGAGGCTGCAATGGGAAGTGGCTGCAAAGGTAAAGCATATCCCAGCTTCACGTTGTGGTGGCAAGCTTTGCTTGACAAGGCATCTCTCTGGCTTCCTTGCCTTGCTGGTGACTGCTATGAACTTAAAACCTAACGAACGGAAGTGCTGGGGAAAAAATTTATACTACTACTGCCAGGATTAGATCAAAATAAAATAGGAAAAGCCCATTTAGAAATCAGCTGCCACTAAATAATTTGTCTTTTTCCCATGGACCCTATTTTTCCTGCCTTGTGCATCAGCAACTTAAATGTTTTTGGTTTGCAGAGTAGTTTGGATAAAAAGGGGGTGGGGGGAGAAAAGTTGCTTAAAAAGTAAGTCAAAGGCTCCAACATGTGTTCTTGGCCAGTCGAATTCAAGATGAGGGTTTTAGGCTTCCCGTGGGAGCTCCCTTTCACAGCTCTCCCCTAATCCTCTGGAAATCGCCTGTTCCCTACAGCTGTTGGTTCACCAGATAAAATAGTTGTTCAATTATTCTTGGCCGAGATGGCGCGGGCTGTCTCAAAGGCTGCTGGCTCCATCCCTCGGCCCACTTCAATCGCCTTCGGAGGAGCCCCAGCCCGTTTGAAGCCCACCATCCTCCTCTCAAGACCGTCTCTTCTTCTGCCCCCGCATCCTTTTTTATCTCACCACGCCAACCCCAAGCGCGGCCGACGATGCTCCCGTGCGGCTGCAGGGGCGGGTTGGAAGGGTGGCTCCGGTGTCGGAGCGCCTGGGTGAGAAAATAATTACAAATGAAAGAGAGATTAGCAGAAGCTGTTGCGACAAATGCTGCCGAAATGGTTTCTGGAGCGCCGGCGGTCCCTTCTAACGGGAGAAGTCAGCTGCAGCTGCCGTCCCTATGGCGATGCGGAGAAACACGGGTCCCGCTGGGACCCCGGCATGAAAGCCTAAGACCCGACAAACCGCGGCTCGGGGGGACGAGATGACGGACCGGGGCAGCTTCGTGTCATACAAATGGACCCGTAATTAACACAATTTTTTTTTTTTTTTTCCACATTTGTCTGCCTCCTCCACCTCCGTCCCCGAGTCTCGGCTTTTGCAGAAGCATTCAAAGCCCTCTAATACATGGCTTGCAGCTGCTGAAAGACGGCTCTTGCCTGGCGCTGGGAATTGCTCTGGGTTCACCTTGCAAGGGGTCCGAGCCTTTGGCCTCTCCGAGATGGGCGTGCAGTTCCTAAGTGGTTTGTCCTGGCTTTAAGTAAAGCCCCGTTTTGGTTTGCAAAACCTCCCCCCATTTAACCAAAAGGTCAGGATAACGCATCACGGTTATCCAGATATGCCTGTTGTACAGGACGTGTGGGAAAACCCTCGACAGTCTTTGCATGAGACCTTAAATAGTTGATTATTCATGGAAGGAGGAGATATGGCTTTTGGGAAGTCATTCCTCCTGGGTGCAAGGCCGAAAGCATCCCGCACGTCTGCCCGTGCGTGGCTTGGTCCAGCCAGGTGGGTATAATCTGACGGAGCCGAGGTGTGAGACGGATGGACGTCCGCACCGCAAGAGAGGGTGCGACGAAATACTGCTTTCCTTCATCCCACTTCTCTTAATTCGTGTGGCGGTGGAAGAGCTAACTCCATCCTCATGGGTAACCCCCGAATTGTGCAGGCATGAGGTGAGCGATGAGTGAGAGCTGCAAAAAGTGGCAATGCCCAATTGATCAGCATGCTAACTATGTTTGGGTTTTTCCACCCAAAATCAAAGTTCAGGGCTAACTAGTGCCCAGTATTTCTGGGAAAGGGAAGGGAGGGTTATTTGGAGGAACAAGAAGCATACGGACAAGAGGGTCTATTATTTATTAGGCTGTTCATCTCCTGGGGTGGTTGACTCAGGGGGTAATTTCACCTCAATGGCCAAGGCAGTGGGACCATGTAGGGGACAGGAAGGTCACCGGGATGGATACACAATCCCCGGAAATCTAATTGTGGGAAACGTGCAGGCAGCATGCTTTAATGGCTTGTGGAGAAATGATGCAAAATAAAGCGGAGAGCCTGGAAGAGTCGCCCCAGCTGAGCATCCCCTTTGCACCAGGCTCAGCAATAGGTGACCCTCAGGAGCATCAATCCTGTTTGCGTGCAGGCAGAGCAAGAGTACAAGCGAGAGGCCAAGATGAAGACAGCATCCTTGTCTTCTCCCGGCCATCCAGCCTCACACTAACCAAAGGGAATGACAGGTTGGGTTTTCCTTCACCAATAACGCTTTCATCACCAGCTCTTACACTATAGGCAGCATAAAAAGGATTGTCCTTTGGCCTAGAGCTATGGGGATGACCAAGGCACGGTCAAAGTTTGGTAGTCCTGTGGGATTAGGAGATGTGTTTCCCTTTTCCTCCAGACTCTTGAGTTTTGCCCCGGGGAGAGGAGATACCGGCTGCGTCGCTGTCAGAAGTGGCACGGGACAAGGAGAAAAGCTACGGTGAGATGCGCTTCCCTTCGGGCTCGTGTCTCTGTGCCTGCAACCATCCAGGGCTTGCAGCACCTGAGCAGAGGCACTGCAGCATCCCTCCACTTTGGTTTTTTCCTCCAGTTTCTAAAGTCAAACGGGATGCGCAACCTTGCCACGTCTGCATCCTTCTCCCAACCTCCCTCTTATCCCCCCCCACCTCTCACCCATCCTCCCTCCATCACCCCAGGTCCCTTCCAGCTGCTCCCCGCATCTCCAGAGCTCCAGGAATCGCTCTTGAAACAACACGTCAAAACACCATTAGCTCGTCCCCGGCCAGCCTGGCTCCCTTCCTCGACCGAAACAGCGAGGACAGGCTGGCGCTGAGGCATCCCGCCTGGTGCTTTGAAGCATCCGCCCGCGCTCGGCGGGGACAGCTGGGCCGTGCCACAATCCCCTCGGCCCTTTGGGCTAAGCCGGGAGTTTTAAAATAGTCATCGTTCCCCCCCCCTTCCCCTCCCCGACGGTGACAACTGCGCAATTATTTTAGACGCTGTTTACAGACCCGCGGCGTAACCGGAGCCCACGGGTGGCGGGGAGGGATGGGAGGCGGTGGGCGAAGGGGGCTGGGGGAGAGGGGGGGGAGCAGCCCCACATGGGTTTCACCCTAATTAGCAGCCCCCTCGTTTCTCACAGAGGTGGCTAAGGGTGTTGGAAAACTCATCGGTGCATGCAAAATTTGCAGCGCCAGAGATCGGTGGCTGAAAACAGGCACTTTGCTTTAATCCTTATTTTTTTTTTTTTTTTTGAAAGGATGGTTTGAACTCCTTTGCATTTGTTTTAGGGCTTGCCAAAAGGTGATGCTACCTCCTCGCTGGAAAAGCGATGCTGCCAGGTGGGTTGGGACAGCGGGTGGGGATGGAAACTGCCCCGCCTAACGGCTCGCCTTGTGCCTCAGTTTCCCCATTGGTAAAACAGGGACGTGATGTCCGGTACAACCCTAGAAAAGGAGGGAAGAGGACCAGGTTAGAGCTGGTCTTTCTAAAACCAGTGCCACAGCCCAGCTGCTGCAAAGTGCCTTTAGCAGAGGGAGGGCTGTGACAAAGTGACACGAGGAGCTTCTCGCCGGCAGCGTGGGGCTGGCTGGCAACTGGGCTCCACTAGTGGAAAGCCAGCCCCCAAATGGGGATGCAGCCCCCCCGTCCCCCAGGCCTGCACCCTCGCACCCCTGAGCATCCCTTGGCAGTGGCGTGGGTGCCTTTCTGCGAGCCCTCAGCACCACCTAGTGTTCCCAAATTTTTCCTGGGGTTCATTTTTGTACACCTAAGACATTTCTGTACACCTGAGACGTGTCTGGCCGTGCCACGGGATGGCTGGTCCCCAAGGCCAGGGCAGCAGCAGCATCCCACAACCCTTGTCCCTGCATCCACGAGGACTCCCCCCACCCAATTACTGCCTCTCTTCTCCCATTTAACACCACAAATCCCTTGTGCAAGCTCTCAGGTGGGAAGGCTGCTCCCCCCAAAACCCAACAGCAGCTTCTCACAGCCCTCCCAAAGCTCTCTCCTTCGTGGGTGAGGATTTACAGAGCAGGCTGAAATGCTTCACCATCCGAGGTCGCTTCTGCAGAGCTTGGGGAGATGCTGGCTTGCAGCACATCAGAGCTGTATTTCTATTGCTAAAGGTCAGTAAATATCAGGTTTTGAATTTGCTCTTGTCCCCCGACCCAAAGTATGAGTTTTGACAAAATGCAACTTGTAGGATTGATTGGGAGGCTGAGAATTAGCAGAAATCATAGATTTTTGCTCCGGAAAGAGAGTCAGAGCTGGAGTGCTGGGGAGGAAGGTAACAGCGGGTAAAAATTGTAACGGGTGATAAATATGGGGAAGAAGAAAAAGTAAATATCAATATGAACAATGACACTTCCCAAACCTAATTTAAAAAGCGAAGAGTTCAGTGTTAAGGTGTCAAGATGACGAACTAATCTTCCCTCTGTCTTTTCAGATGAAACTACCCACCACATCTGCTCCTGCCCATCCCTCGCAGCTTCGTGTCCCCAATAACCTCACCATCAGTCAGAGACATTTCTTCCAGCTCCAGGTATTGAAGATCAACGAATCCCCAGATAAATGCCACTTATTTTAATAGGTGACATGGGTATGAAAAGCAAGGGCGAGCCCAGCCGCAGGGCTGGGGAGGTGACATTCCTCCCTCTGCCACCGAGATGTACCCTTGCTCCACTCACTGCTGAATGGCAGCTTGATGGAGGGGAAAAAAAAATCCCCAAATCAAACCTCTGGGAAGTTTTTTGTTTGGTTTGGGCATTTTGTTTTGTTTTTTTACCCTTCCTCCGCCTGCACCAGCTCCCCTTAAAAGGGCCTGGGAAAAAATGGCAATTTCTTTAGCTGAGAAGCACTGCAGTTGTGCAAAGAATGATGGTTGCAGAAATAAAAAGGGGCAGCTCCCAGGATTTGAAGATTTAATTTTGCCTGGCTCCCAAGGGGCAATATTAATGGCAGAGCCCTAAGGTACCTGCGGTCAGGGCAGGGGCTGCCTGTACCTCTCCTGGCCGGTTGTGTGGGTGTCAACCCCTCTCTGATGCAGGGATGGAGGTGGTTTCATGGAGCATTTCATTGCCTGCCTGCTTTTTTTGCTCTGCATCAGCTGTGAGGTTTTTATTTTACCCTGCTTGCCCCCATTAAAATTTCCCATGGAGTTTTGCCCACTTTGTGCTCCCTTTTTGATGCAATGGCTTTAAGCTTTAACCTTCACCACCTCTCCCTGTATCTCCCTTTCTGTTGCCTTTCACTGTTTTCTTACTCTCTGCCTTCGCTTTATTTCACATTCTTTTATCTGGCTACACAATTTTCTTTTTAATGATCTTCTGTCCCTTATTAGCACTTCTGCCTTGTCCAAGCACGCTGCAGTCCTGGCGTCCAGCTGGGACTGATGCAGTTTGAATCACATCGTGGCTGAGCTGTCCCTGCTTTTATTTAATTCCAGTCCCCTCTCGCCTCTTTTTACCCAGCCGGGGTCTCAGATCTCTTCACGGGGGGGCTGTAATAGAAACCTTTGGGGTTTTGATTTGCTTGTGTCTGCTTTCTTTGCCAAGCTCTGCCCCAAAGCGATGCCTTTTCGGTCCAGCCACGCACGGATGCTGTTTGCTCTCTGCAGCTGCAGATGTGCCGTATCGGATTTATTCATCTTCTCCTTTCGCCATCTGGCAAACTCCTTCCTAGACGTCTTTGCGAGGGAACAGGGCGTTTGCAAGAATTAGGTCACATTTCGAGCAGAGTTCAACGAGTCCCTTGCCATCTCCTTTGCTGCTTCCCGGTTTGTGCCTCCCCAGGGCTCTTTTCGCTCCCCATCGCACCCTGCATGGGGACTAAAGCTACCCACGGCGAGGAGTAAATTGTGCTGCTGGCAGTCTGGAGGCAGCTGCAGGTCCCTGCCCCTTGCCCTGTCGCAAAGTACTTCGGCACCACTGCAAATCTGGGTTGCAGGCGATGGGTAAGCGCTCAGCTGACAAACAACGCCGAGACGGGAGGATGCTTGGAAGGGATCCTTCCCTGGGTAGCGGGAAGGCTGACGGGACAGAGCTGCTTGCTCTGGCATCTGTAGGAGTCGGCTCATTTAAAAATGGGAGGATGTAGGTAACGCAACCATTTTCCCGCAGATATGTTGCCGGCGGCGGGTGCTACGTTGCACGGCTCCCGTTCATTTAGGCAGGTCTCATATGCGCCCATGCATGGGTGCAGGAGGGGATGGAAAGGAAAACAAGGTGTAATTATCTTGGATGGGAAACACGTCGATATCCCCGCGAGGGACCACATAAAGATCTGTGTCTGGGCGAGTGTGCCAGGCAGCTCTCCAGCTTGCTTTCCAATTTTCCTGCATCTTAAAATGGTGGCAGGCAATCTGTGCAGTTCAGCTCTCCGAATGCGCGTCCACATGGCAGGTGACTCTTTCACCCGTCCCCTCTGCCAGCACGCAACAACAAGGGAACTAATTTCCTGGCTCTGATGCTCCATCATTTCCCCCGTTTCTGTGAGCAATTAATTCTGAGCTCTTCCCGAGCGAATTTACGCATCGCTCCCTCCTCTTCCTACTGCATGCTCCAGCCCATATCTAACACCGCATCCTTGGAGACTGCAGGTACCAGAGAACATAGAATCTTCCCAAAGGGCACCCTGAGATGTTTCCCAGAGCAACAAACTCCTGTTTTCCTGGTCACTCCCTGCAGATTTGCATGTCGGTGTGAAGAGACTGGCAGGCTGCTGTTTGCTGGCAGAGGTCCTATGGTTATGTTTAGGGGCTGCAATTCTGCAGGGAGAAAAGAGACAGCAGGAGGTGGAAAATGAGAGATGGGCAGGACACAAACCAGCTTTTTGAGGCCTCAAAAATTCCTAGAACAGGCATTGTGATTTTTTTTTCCAGGACTGATTTCACATGAAGGCAATAAGATTTAGAAAAGCTGCTAATCAGGACTTAAGCCCTGATTATTTATTTTTTTTTTTGGCTGGGTGTGCGATGCAGCGTGGCGACCAGGACTCCCACCTCCAGTGGTAGCCCAGTGCCTGTGGCTGGTGAGAGGCCAAACGCTGCTCACGGGTTAGATGAGTTATAATCTTTCCATGTGACTTCAAGGCCGTTTAAGGAACGGCAAGGGTTTTAAGGGGTGGCCGAGCTCTAGTGAAGAATACGGCTATAAATGAGAGGTGACTTTGAGTTTTGCTGTGTTTTATTGGGAAATGGTTGCTCTGGACCACATGGAAGTGAGACATTTTGCTGAGGCTGGATTCTATTTAACCCCCAGCTCACGGATGGTCTTTACTATAGTAAATACACATGAGGAGGTTATTTGTTTCCTTATAGTAACATCCACCCCCTACACCCCTCGTGGTTTCGTTCAGCAAATATTTGATGGTGCAAATTTCCTGGTAGCCAAGAAACACCAACGTGACGCAGCTGAGCGTTCTCTTGGGGCAAAATTCCATTTTGGAGTCAGGTTTAGTTTTTACCTAAACTCAGCCTTTCAAGAGGAGAGGAGCTGTGGGATTTATGTACCAGGTCCAGCAACTTCATCACTAATGACCAAGACTTTTGCATGGCATTTTTGGTGCCTCGACTGCATTTTTGGACATCCTCTGTTTTTGTTTCATGAGCTTGCACAGAGAGGCAGAAAATCTCCAGCTAAATAGTTCTTCATGTTTCCAGGCCCTCCATCTCACCACTTGTTTTCCACCCATTTATTTCTCAACCTCAGTTTCAGGTGCAAGGTTTTTTGGGGGTAAAGCCCCCCATGTGCCCGCAACACCCTGAACTATTCTGATTTATTCCAGGGCTTGCAGGACACACATTAAAATGGCAGCAGGCTCCTAGGACATTCGTGGAACAATGGAGGAGCTGCTTAACTCGAGCAAAGAAACGCCTGCAGCTTGGCTTTTGCCTCTGGAAAATGTGAATCGCCGCACTTGAAAAAACATGCGCGGTTTGGGCATCCACCGCCACCGCTGATAAAATCAGCAGGGAGAGGATGCCTGCGGGATGCTTCCTCCCTACCAGCAGTGCCCACCTCTCTGAAGCAGTGAGAAAGGATGAATTAATGGATAATTATTTTTACAAGAAGTCACCTGTTTAAACAACATTGTGGGACAGGGTGAGGGAATAGATTTTATTTTAATAAATAAAAATTATAATAATAATTTAAAAAAAAAGAGAGGGGATTGCTAGGCAGCGCTTCTAACCATGAAGTCATTTATGAAACAGGGTGGATATATTTAAAATATTAAAATTTGGCTTTCTTACTACAAATTCCTTGCGGCAGGTGTATTTGCTCTCAGTGATGTAAGTACCTGCGCTGCCCCGTAAAAGTGAGTTAAACCCAGGGCTATTGCACAGAAGGCTTTGCCAGTGCTTCTCTTACAAATAGCGATAATAATGCTTACCTCTCTCCCAAGGGCGTCGTGGGGGTTAATTATTTAACATTTGTAAAGCACTTGCAGGGCTGGAGATGAAAGTGGAAAGTATTATTAAGAATAAACTACATTTTATAGGACGCCTGGTCAGAAAATTGCGTTCGGAGTTGAAATATGGGTTGTGAGCGGGGATCCCCGGAGGAGCATCCATCACGACCTGGGAAGCACGGAAAATGAAGTGCTTCAAAGAAATTAATCTGTTCTGCAGTGTTTCGTGGCCAGGGCTACACCGAGAGGTGCAGGGACCCGGTGTGGGGAGTAACGCCCTTGTCCCTGTACGAGGTGGGCAACGGGGGAGTGTGACAAAAAGAAATTTAATCATTGCAATGAAATGTGAGAAACTAAAGATGTGGGGGATAAAGCCTTAAGACAGCCAGTTTTTCAAGTCAGGAAGTCGCAGGTGAATTTTGAGGGAGAAAACTGCAAATCAAAGCCCTCCAGTGCGCCCAGGGGTAGTTTTTTCTTTTTTTAATGTGTCAATGTTTTAATGTTGGTTGTTTGTTTTTTGTTTTTGTTTTTTTTTTAACGATGACCCTGGCCATCGTTCCCATCTGGCCGGGGTTTGGGGGAGGCTGGGAGAGCCCAGGGCTGGCAGGGAGGAGGCAGGTGCTGCAGGCAGGGGAGGAGCACAGCTCACCTGGCCGCAGGTACGGCAGCGGGATCACCGGCACAGGTAAGGGTCCGCTGGCCGGGGCTGGCGTGAGGAGGGGGCTTCGTGTTGGGAAAGGGCTGGGGAGGAGGGTGGAAAGTCACTCCGAGCTGTGGGATTCACCCCCAACCTCATAGCTGGGAGGGGAAGGGACCCCACCTGCCTGTCCTTTGGGTGGGAAGGGATGGAGGGGGCACCCCAAAATTTGGCATCTGAACCAAGCCCCCTAGAGAGGGAGGACAGGGGTTGGGGTAGGCGAGCCCGGACCCCCTCTCCATGGGAAAGCGAAGTTTGAGGAGGGAACATGGAGCGGGGGGTGAGGGCTCTGCCCTCCATGACCCACCAGGGCGTCCCACCACCCCGGGGGTCCCGGTGGGACGGGGCAGAGGAGGGTTTGCTGCTGGCCCTGCCAAGACGGGCTGCGGCAGCGGGATGCGATGGGGCAGCCCGGCAAAGGGGCAGCGATGTTTTCCAAGGAGGAAGCTGAAAAATAAACACGATACGTGGGGCCCGAAAGCAGGCAAAGGCAAGAGGGGGCAAGCAGTCCCCCCCAAACCCCCCGCCCAACGCGAGCCCCTTGCTGGGCTGCCTGCAAGAAGCCCTTGTCAGCTCCCTGCTCCGGTCCCAAGCCAAATGAACTGCAAAAGCTCTGCCTAACAGCTAGACCGAAACCGCTGTTGCCTGCACTGAACCAGAAACTCTCTCCCCACCCTCCTCTCCCTGCAGAATTGCCCCCCAAAGTCTCTTTTAGGGCCCCAAAATGTGCAGATTTCCAGAGTCCAGGGGAATGCCCTGCTGGAGGGACGGTGCCTCCCTTAGCAAGGCGCTGCAGGGGAAGGGTTTCTTCCTTCTTCCTACCAGCTTGTCATTAAAAAAACCTAATAACATCTCGCTTTTGCAGCACCGGGTGCAATAGCCAAGGCACGGGGCGCTTGCAGAGGTTTATGCCAGGCAGCCACAAGCTATCTAATAAACCGAGGGGGGGCCGCGATGCTCAACAGGCTTAGGTTTATGTGTTTAAAGTGAATAACTGGATATGTCTGGGATCTATTGCAATGGAAATGGTTTCTTTAGTAGCTTGTCTTGGATAGTTTTCTTTGAGGCGTGTCAAAGGCAGCAGGGAGGAGCACTTAGGCTGTGTCACGTTGAGGGGCGATCGGGACAATTTTAGGACAAGTAATCATCTCGTCTTTGGAAAATACCGAAGTTTGCGGCATTGCTGGGGGCGGTAATGCTGCGTTTGAGTTGCTGTTTTGTGCTGGTACTTGTGAGGTAATAGGGGCTGGTGGAGTCAGGGCTATTCCACCATCGCACGTCGCGGGGCTGGGGGGCTAGTTTGGTGCACAGACCTTGGCAACCACCACCTTTAGAAAGCACTTTAATCTCTTCGGCATCACACAGAGGCGAAGAAAAATGGCTTTTAACATGGTAACGTGCATTTCCCAAAACAGATAATTTTTAAAGTCAGACCTCGTTGCCTTAAAAACCACAAATAAACAAATGCAAGTCATAAAGAGAAGCAAAAGGATGACGAAGCACCCGCTCTGAGCCCCTGTAATTAAGATGGCTTTGGCTAATTTGTCTTATTTCTCAGCTTTCTCTGCTGGGCTGTAACTTGGAGCTGCTTCTTGCTGCATCACTGATGGTGGGGCTTAATGCAGGGGTAGGGATGGAGAGTCCAAAGCAGGGACTTATAAAACAGAAGGCAAAAAGAGACAGCATAAGGAAGAGCGGTAGCAGGCAGAGAGCAATATAACCTCTTCATCAGCAGCTTTTTGGTCTTTCTCCCCCCCCACTGTCTCTTTCCAGGTGGGTCCACTGTGTCAATTAAATAGACCTCAGGTCCAGCATCCCAAATTTGAAGCTTTCATCCCAGTTTGAACTTCCATGTTGAATTTTTCCCATTGCAGAGGGTCTTTATTTTCAGGTTAGCTCGGTCTATCTCGTGTGTCTATCTGCAGCCGCTGTACGAGCTCCTGCAGCAGCTGATGGTCCCTCAGATATTCCCCAGCAATTGAGCCCAATAGATTCCAACGATGATGATAATTTTTAACCTAAGTCTAAAGCCCCTAAGGATCCTCTAGAGGCAAAAAATTTGTTTTCCTGGTTTTGCAGACGTGGCTGGGCTCGCGAGTATTAATAACAAGTAACGTGACTGCTCAGTGTCACCCTTAACACTCCCCGGTGCAGATGGAGGCAGAGATAGAAGAAAAACCGATGATAATGGGATGAAATGGTTCAGAGTGGGATTTTAGTCTGACATTAATGCATTAGGGATCCAACTCCTAGGGGAGATAATGGAAGTGCTGCTATGATTAGAAGTGCCTCTGCAGACAAGTAAGACAGTAATGGAGTGAGGCAGTGCAGGCAGGCAGCGGGCAACAGGAGCGCTTATATTTGTAGGAGATGCCTCTTTATACTTGTAGGAGATGCCTCTCCTGACATCTCTTGGGTGTCTCCTCTGCCGTCTTTCTGTCTGCAGAGGCACAGTTATCTCACTTCCATGTCTTCTCCTCCGGTCACCCCGTTGGTGGACCGCTGCCTTCCCTCCCAGCCTCCCGGGGGGAGTATTGGTTATGTTGTATTCCGAGATGCGCGCTGAGAACGTGCAGGGTAGGAAATGGGCTGATGGAGGATGCTTTTTGGGCTGAAGCACCTCAGCTGCTGTCGGGCTGTAGGTCTGGGTTCGACGTTCTCCTGCAGTCTCAAATTCTGCACGAGGAGACCCAAACCACCTCAAGAGGGTTGGAAGTAGCTTCATTATTTCCAGATATGCACCTCAGTGGCATTCCCCAGCTCAGCCCGAGCTCAGCCTTTTTTTTTTTTTTTCGCTAGCCAAGACATTTCTTTTCCTCACTGAGTCAGCCTTTCCCTGGGGACCATCCCTGTCACCCGCAGATGCTCCGAGAGCCAGGCGGCAGGTCTCACAGTGAGCAAACCAGCTCTGGTGTGTCTGAACTGCCTGATTTGCAGAGGTTGAAGGGCAAAGTTAATTGCAGGGGTGATGGCTGTGAGCCATTTCCAATGGCGAACTTTAGACTGTAATTTCCAAGCTGGGGAAAATGGAAGTGATGCCCTGACCAAGACATTATCGATGCACTAATAAAGCCTTTACAAAAAAAAAAAACAAACCAAACTCGGTAAAGCAAATGAGACCTTCGGAAAACTCAAAGTGCCCAGGGTTTGGCTGCAAAGAGATTATCTGTGGCTGCCAGGGTAGGGCCAGAGGAGGAGGCAAAAGCCCAGTCAGGCTCCTCGCCATCCTCCCTGCTGCTCCGGATGCCTCCCTGGATGGTTGGGTGCATTAGCTACAAAGCAAGAAGAAACCAGCTCCTTTGGGAGGTGATAAGAGCAGATGAAACGGTAAATCATTAAGCCAGCACAGCGCACGGCATTGTAATAAACAGAGGACAAAGGGCATTAATTACAAGCCAGCAGGGACACGGGTGCGTTATCAAATGTGCAGGCTAGACGACGAGGGAACGGGGCAAAGGCACGCTTTGCAGGGATGCCCTGTAATGGTGGTTGTTGCTACCAACCCCAACATCAGCCGGACTTTCAGCTTTTTCTTTCCCACAATGTGGCGATTGCAGGCAAAGTCTCGCTGCTTTTGGAGCTGTAGGGATAAACGAGAGCTGTTTGCTCCAGGGCACTCACAGTTGAAAACATAATGTGGTTTGTTTGGGTTTTTTTTCTCCCCCCCCCCCCCGTGCTCACCTTTTGCATGTTTTCAGAGGAGGAAGAGAAGCAGGATAAATAGTTTTGCTGGTCACGCATCCCAGATAAGCCACCCTGCTTCCTGCTAGCAAGCAATCGGGTGGGTACGGACGGCAGCAACCCCGAAAGAGTCCCTGCCGCGCCGCCGAGCTCACCCCATCTCACGTAAGCGCTGTAAGGTGGATGTGCTGCCCAGCCAGGTTGTGCGTACTCCATTTCAGGGACCTTTGAGTTTCTCTGCTTATGATTGATCAGTGTATGCTTTAGGTCATCCCATTTCGGCTGCGTCAGTCTCATGTGGGAAACCATCAGGTCCCATTAAATATCTGCCTTTAAAATGTAACTGCTGGAGTTAGGTCATGGAGTTACATATTTGACTATATATTGTTATATATATATAACACTATATATAGTGTTATAATTATAGCATTAATATGGCGTGCTATGGCTGCAGTACTTCTTGTCGTGGTATTCGAGGATCAGTTTAGTTCTGCTTTCAGTCGTTATCCTGATATTATACCCTTGCATGTATGTGACGGGATTCTCTGCTCATCCAGAAAATATAGATTTTTCAGCCATCTCCCTGGCTCAGGTATGCTGCTCCCTTAATCACAGGGATACAGGCGGATGCTCTGGTTGCCCGTTTACCTCTACCAAAGGACTAAAGAGACTATTGTATTAACCCACTGGACTGTGCTAGCGTTGCTGGTAAACGGCATCTTGCTTTGATTTTGTGTTGAATTACCCAATGCGCCCACTGTCAATAAATCTCTCCTTTTAAGTCAGGAAATAAGGCAGAGCCTTGCAGGGCTGCTAACAGCCGCCTGCAAAGCTGCTAGCCAATACGGTAGAAAATAATAATTCCATGCATGGCTTTTTCACTCTTGGCTTAAATCCCCTCCTAAATTTGTCTGCATGAAACCCACTGTGATAGCTCATAGGTATTTGGAGAAGGCAGGACTGCGGGACCAGCCTGGTGTAAGCTGCAAGGACGTCAGCCCTGCCTGCTGCTGCGTGTAGCCGCATGCACCCGGGTGGTGGTTGCACAATGTTTGCTTACTTCGGAGGTGTTGGATTAGCTGGTTTGGTTAAACCAGTTCAAATCGGGCAGGTCAGCTACAGGGCTTTAGCAGGTCTGATCTAACCCGCCGGATTTTCCTGCCCGGGGACAGCCGCCTCTGCGAGATGGTATCTGCACACAGCCGAGCTCCCGGGGCATGGACTTAATGGGGCAAAACAAGGTGCCCCTGGGACAAACCGACCTGAAATCAGATATTTGTAAAGCCAAAGCAACCACCCTCCCCTCTCAAAGGCTGGCAGCAGCAAAGCCACGTTCAACCTCACGCCCAAATTAACCTTCACGCAGAAGGCAGGCAACAGCAGAATTAAGAGCGCGTTTTGATCTAGAATACCGCCGGGTGGGGAATGAAGCCCAAAATGCAGCCAGGGAAAGTGGTTTAAGGGTAGCCGGGTCGTGGGGGTCTGGGATGGGGAGGTCAGGTCCAGCGCCAAACTACACGGCACCTTGCTATGGGGATGGATGCCGTCCACGCCACGAGAGAGCCCGGCGTTAAGCACAGCTCGGCATCGAGAAGAACATTACTAAATGGAGAAGGGAGTCCTGGGCGCTGGCAGCACAGCCTTTGCTATCAATTAAAAAAATCCTAACTGACCAGCCTGACGCAACCGACCTGGGATCGCACCATGACAGGCCCCCGAACATATGCTGGAGCCCACATGAAAGAACTAATCGTTTCTCCACCTAATTAAGCAAACCAGCAAATGGCAAACAGGAGCCGGCTGGGTTTTAAATGCTGTGATTCTCCTAGGAAACAGGTCCCCCGGCTCTCCTACAAACTGTGCATGTGTGCGCACCCCAGCACGAAGGGGCACGGAGGCTCGAGCAGCTCCGCTGGAATCCCCGGGCTCTGCACGGTGCAAATCCCGGTTTAGCGATGCTCCAGAGAGAGAATAAGGGGTGGGAGAAGGCAGTGATGCAGGGAGCGAGTTGGTTTGTTTGCCCAAAAGCAAAATGTTTTGTTTCCAGCAGCTTTTGGGGTATTTTTGAAGCTATGGTTTTAACAAAATGCTTTGGCTTTGAGAAACAGATGCAAGGTGGGTTTTTTTCCCCCCTCCATGGGCTAGAAAAAATTCCAGGAATTTAAAAAAATTTTAGACATAGCACACCAGTTCTGTGGCTTTTCAAGGAGCTAAAGAAACCCACTGATGTTTACCCCTAGATCTGACTGTTTTCCCTGTGTATTATCTCTCCTACCTGGTCCCGAAAAGCCCACCCTGCCCTGCTCTGCAGCAGATACTCTCGCTCGTACCTGCAGAAGGGTAGGAAAAGCAGGAGCTACTGCTGGGAGGGATCCCGGGGGATGCAAGGTTCAGGCTGGGATGTGTCAGAGATTGCAGCAGATATCGGGCCTCTGCTAAACTAGTCTGGGCTCCGGCTTTTTTGGACATTTCCTAATCTTGGGGCAAGGACTTCAGAGAAGTCCCAGATGTTCCCACCTCCCACCCTCGGAGGGTTTCCCAGTGCTCCTTCCTATTCCCACCTGCCTGGTCAAGCCTTTTCCAGTCCTCCCTGAGAGGGAAATCCCACTTTTTTCCAGCGTTATGTCAGATAACTGATGCATGTTGTATAATGACACTGTTTTTCTTTGCCTTGTAGTCGGAGGACGTTGTCAGGATGGCGAACTTCAAGGGTCACGCGCTACCAGGCAGTTTCTTCCTGCTCTTTGGGCTCTGGTGGTCTGTGAAATACCCGCTGCAGTATCTCAGCCAGAAAGTAAATAAGAAATCCCACAGGATATATTGTTTCCAGCGTGCGGATGCCATCGAAGGGGGAATCAAAATCATCTTTGCTCTGATAGGTAAGGGTTGTATTTTACTAGCTATGCTGGTAACTTCCCCGCCTGTAGTGACGGCCGTACCAGAGCCCCTAGTCCAGAGAAACCGGCCCAGATGTGGAAGGATGCGTCCTTGACGTTCATCTTGTCTTGAACTCCAATAGAGTTTGATGCAACAAAGACCAAGTCTCACACCCCTTCCTAAAGCTGAGCTACCATTAATACAGGCAGGCCGGATTTTTAGACCCAGTCCTTTCTCCCTAACACAAAACCATCAGCTTGTGCTTCAGAACCCTACCCCTCTCCCCCAGCAATAAGTAGCATCAACCATCGTTGCAAATAGACCATCAGAAACGGCGTGCTCTTGCGTGTCCGTGCAGGGATGCTGGCAGAGCAGTTCGTCCCAGACGGTCCACACTTGTACCTCTACAGCGGGGAGAACCGCGACTGGGTGAAGCTGATGAACTGGCAGCACACCACCATGTACCTCTTCTACGGCCTCTCCGGGGTGGTGGACGTCTTCACCTACATCTCCCACGTGGTGCCGCAGGGTCTGGATCGCCTCATGCTGTCCGTGGCTGTGTTCGTTGAAGGTCGGTAGAAGGTGGCACTTAATTCAGGGAGGGACGTTGGAGGGTGAGTCCGGGAGGGACCAAAATTTGCCAGCCTGAGATATTGCTCTGAACGGCCCTGAAGAGAGGACACGTTGTAGGTGATATATTATCGAAGGGCGGTCTGCAGCAAGATGGGAAATACAGGCATCAATAGGTCCTGGCTTCGCCTGGTTTGGGATTTCTGGGGTGACAGCGGTACAAAGCAGCAGGCTGGGTTTCCTCATTATGATAAATGGCTGGCGGATGCTGCATTTATCTTACATCTACAGAGCTCTTCGCATGCCCTGTGTTCCCCCCCGAGAGCCATTAATTGCACTGCAGGCATCGTCATCCTCATCTGCTTGCGTTGCACGTGGCAAATTCGAGTGACTTATTCTGGCTTCAGCACATCATGAATATCATTTTGTCTTCAGGCTGTCTTGCGAGTCACGAGCCAGGATTTCAGACCCCTTTTGGATCACAGAGGGAAAGGACGGTCTTGCTGATGTAGAAAACCCCTTAATGAAGGCACATTTCTCGTTATTTTCCCTTCCCCAATCCCAATGGTTTTTAAAGCAGCGGCAGGGGCAGCTCAACAGACACAGTTTGGCATGTAAGAAAAAGAAAGATGCCGTTTCCAGCTCCCAAGAAAAGGGGGAAGTTTAGCAACAGAGAAGTAGGACACGGCAGGAGCCTGGCTATGAGGGGAGGGTGATCTGAAGAGGTGACGGCACCAACTCCGGAGGAAAACCACCCTTCTGTTGTCCTCTGCCTTTGGTCCCCACCTTGCTCAGATCCTCCTGCCCCAAGGCTGGGCATCTCGTCCCTCCAGGATGGTGGGATGCCAGGAGACCTGGAGGGATGGTGTTATGTGGAGTACCTTGTTTTCGTGGTGACCTGTCTCCATTCACCAACCGGGCAGGCGATTTACTCTACCAGGGCTCCGCGGTCATGGTTGGTGGTGTTGATGCTACTCTAGCGATGGTACGTATTTTGGCAGGTTGTCTCTTTTATTACCACGTCCTTCACCGCCCCATGCTGGATCAGCATATCCACTCCCTGCTGCTCATCGCCATCTTTTCCGGGGCCTGCAGCATCATGCTGGAGGTCTTCCTCCGTGACAACATTGTCCTGGAGATGTTCAGAGCCGGTGTCACCATTGTCCAGGGAACGTGGTTCTGGCAGGTCAGTTCTGCCTTCTCTTGCGGAGCAGAGCGCCGAGGTAGGAGAGCAATGGGAAAAGACGCAAAGAAGCCGTACATCACGTATCAATCACGTGTCTCTGAAGGATAATTTTGCCAGGCTCGCTTCATAAATAGATCATAACCCAGAATGAAAATTTACTTATCACAGGTCATCTCTGATGACTGCTCCTGCTGAAATAGCTGTTTGTCTTGGCTTATTGCTTCTCTGGGGGGAACGGAAAAAGCGAGCGCTCGCAGCGAGCGAGCAACATTTTACAGTATCTAACAACCAAGTACTAATTGCTTAATGTGTCTAATGCACCCTGCAGCACTCCCTCTGGTTTAGTGGAAAGATGCAAACCCCACCAAGCAATAAAATGGCTGAGTAAAAATACGGCCAGCTGCTTGCTTTGGTAGTAGTTGGAGAAGCAAAGAAATCAGATGGAGATAACCACTCCCAAAACTAGGCTGCCGAAAAGAAATGCGAGTTCCCTCCTCTTTCTCAGCCCCAGGGCTGCTGCGCTAACTCGAACTCAAATTCAGAGATTAAAAACTGTGCTGAGCTTGTAAAATACTAAATTTGGAGTTTTTAAAGGATGGCTAGGAGTCTGCAATGCAGAGGGACGAATGTATCTGGATATTGTGCAGAAAAAGAGAGACGGCAGGCGCAGACTTGCTTTGTGTGGCCTCTCATTGCACGGCTGGACTTTAATGAGGCCGGCACTGTCTCAGCAAAATCCACTATCCCAGTCAGGGCTCAAGTCCCTCGGTCACCATGTGGATCATGGAGATAACCGAGATGGACAGAGGGGTGCTGGAGGGCTTCAGTACATTGATTTTCTTTTTCCCCCAAGGTAACAAATTGCTTGTTCCACCCAGATCGGGGTCGTGCTCTTCCAGCCGTGGGGAGGTCCCATGTGGGATGAGAAGGACCACAGCAACATCATGTTCCTCACCATGTGCTTCTTCTGGCACTGGGCAGCCGCTGTGGCCATCCTGGCTATAAACTACACTCTCGCTTACTGGTACAGCTGGGGCATGAATTTGGGCAGGAGCGGGGTGGGCAGGCGGGGATGGGGATGGCTGGAGTGAGATGCAGATGTACTTCAGCCGATCCTGGAGTACAAAGTCACAGCTGAATAAGCAGCCCCTGACTACTGCAAGTTTTAGCGCACGGCGACAAGCCTGCACGTTATTTGTCGAGTGCACAGAATGCAAAGTAGTGTCAGCAAGAGGCACAGGCATTAAACGTGGAGAAGTCAAATAACTGAGCCCCTGAAGCTGCTCCTGGAAGTCACACCGCCTTTTTTTTTTTTTTCTCTGCACTGAGTGCTGGAAGTCAAACTTTAATTCGATAGAGAAATCAAAGCATTACCAGGACCCCCTGACACTTTGTTCCCTCCCTTGCAACAATTTCAAAGTGGTTGACAGTCACTGAATTATTAGAGGTACAACAGCACTGTCTGATGGCTAAAACATCGCTGGCCCCCGGCGTGGCTTTTCCAAGGGGATGGCAAGGGGACATTCTCCAACTTTCAGGGGTGCTCCCATGGGCTACGAGCCTCTAAGGGATGCTGCGTGGCTTGCTGAGACAAGGGCTGCAGAAGGGGTAGTCCGGTCTATGCAAGCAAATAGACTTTATACAGAATAAAAAAAAAAACCACAATGCTGCATGGCTTGCTGAGACAAGGGCTGCGGAAGGGATAGTCCAGTCCATGCAAGCAAACAGACTTTATACAGAATTAAAAAAAAACAAACCCAAACCCCACATTTTAGGACCTCTATAATAGTTTCTCCCCCTCCGCGTATTCATTATGAGTTCACTTCGCTCCCCTGAGCATTCTGGTGACTGGCATTAGTTTGGGGGTTTTGCTAACAGTGATTTATTGCTCGTGCATTACAGCTGCATCCAGAGGTGCAGGAGAGGCAGCGGAGAACCCTACATCGGGCTCGGAGTCCGGCAGCATAAGCGTGACACGAGCTCCCAATCTGCCTTCTTAAATGGATCTGATGAAGAGTGAAAAGAGTGCAATCTCCTTCCCCAAATACATGAAGAATGTCTTTTCTAGAAGGAAAAAAAAAGAAAAAAAAAAATCTAATGAAATGTTTACATTTTGGAAGAGCGAAGAGAGGTGCACGTTGAGCGCACGGGGGCTAGCTGCCCTCCATCTGTACACAAATATCGCCGTCTCCGAAACGAGCACTGTTTGCAGTGATTTTTAGCAACAAAATTAAGTGCAGAAATTCAACATGATGAGATCGCTTCGTCCTCTGGGTTCCTATGTGTGTTTTCATAGTGATGGAGGGCAGCCTTTGCCCAGCTGACTTTTCCAAGAGCCTGGAGGCTTTGACCTGCTGCATTTGAAGTCAGGGAAACCTCCAGGCTGAGGTCAGGTACCTCCGGACCAAGGCATCATCCCAAGGAGGAAGAGTAAAAGAGCATTGAATGTGAGATCATGTCAAATTTGCAGCACCATGGCTTGATTGTACACAATACAAATTTTAATACCGAAGCTTTGAATTAAAGAGTGGTTTTGTTAATAGTTTTTGTGTTCACTTAAAGGTTGAAAGAGTGAATAAATGTGAAATAAAAATCCTCACTGAGTTGATATCCTTAAATTTAAGACTGATAAATTATAGAGTGTGTAATAATAGCTTAGACAAATCCATCCCTCAGACCTGTAAAGCCTGAAGGGCTGTAAGATACATGGCTAAGCAGCAGGGATTCATAAAATGTCCCAGTTTTCCATTGAAAATTAACCCCTCAGCTAGGAAAGTGAGACAAAACAGGCACATGTTTTGTTTTTAGTCTGCCTTTGCCAGCTAATTTCTTGCAAAAAATGAGTGGAAATGTCATCTCCTAGATAGGAGGAAAATGTGCCAGTAGTGATTATGGGGATTAAAAAAAAAAAAACAAACCACCAGCGCAAGCTGAATTGCAACTGCTCATGTCTCAAACCCTGGGGCTGGAAGGATGCTCTGCACTGAAGTTTCTCATTGCTGCGTAATGGAGAGGGGATGGATGGCAGCCGATTTTTTGCGCTCATGTTCGTGACTGAACAGAAAAGCAGCTACTGGCAGGTCCAAGCATTTGCGGCTCCCTGCTCACACCCAGGGAAGGCAAAACTCATCTTTGAACACCCTTTCCTCTTGTGCAAAGAGCCTGTGGCAGACTAAGGGGGCTACAGCCTGGATTTTATTGCTTATTAACAGTGCTAGAAAGACTAGCTAGCTTTCCTTGAATGCCAGCTTTCCTGTATTTCCACCACTGAGCCAGTTTATTTTGCGGGGCTGGATATTGGAAGGTGCAAACAGGCTGGGTGTGAAGAGAATTAAGCAGCAGAGTGATACATCTCTGTAAATCCATCTGATAAATGCCGTGCAATTAAGTCTCAGGAGTTGTAACCGCTGAACACGACGAGCTTTTTGCAGATACATTTTTTTTTTCCTGCCAAGTGGAATAGTTTTTCTAAACTGCACGAATTCCTCTTGCTGCTACGATGAGACACAACCCAGGGAAGAGCATTTTGCAGGCTGCCGCCTCCTAATGCAAAGAGAAAACCCTATTTGCAAGGTGACAAACTGAGTTACCTAGAGTGCTGCAGGACAGAAAGCGAGCTTAAGTGAACAGCAAAAAGACCTTGCGTGGTGCCCGGAATTATTTCTGGTCCGCCCTGAATTATTTTCTTTTAGAAAACAGACCGAACATCACTATTCCCATTAAATAGCCACATGAGGGCAGCACCAGGTGGCAAAGCTGGAACGTTCTCCAGGCTGGCTGAGGTTGCAGTCACCTTGCAGTCACCCTCCTGCTTGCCACCCCCGAAAGTCAGAGGTTATTTCCATCCGAGGCCACGCAGATGAAAGCTGACCTTGGTTTTTAAAAGCAGCCCTTGCTTTTGAAGGTGGGAGAGGGTTGATTTAATTCTTCATGGCTCTCTTTGCTGCTCTTAATTGAGTTGCCGTCTCCTTTCACGCCAAGGTTTTCTTTGTCCCTTGTCACTCCGTGGCCACAAACCACTTTTTCCGTCTGTAGCACCCAGTGTCTGGAATAGTTTCTGTCTGCCTCATTAACTCCCTGCTCCTACAAACATCCCAGGACTGTCAGTATAGCACTTGCTAATTTGTTTTCCAACTCTGGAACACATTCTTTCCCGAGGTATGAAGGTCAGTGAAGGAGGAGAGATACAGCCTGTGATTAAGTAAGGAAATAGAGGCTGTGTTCGTTTCCAGACGAGAATTAACAATTTTTGGTTTAGCTCAAAAAACAGGTTTGCAAATAGCTTAGGTACCCAAACAAGGGCATGAAGGTTGCTGGGTGCATGGTGAGTGCTCCAGAGATGGCTTATTATACAGCGAGGTGCAATCATAAACCATCCTCACGTTGATTTGTTATGTGATGGATATACCAGGGCAGCCCTAAAGGAAATAAATATTGTTTTTAACACAACCTTAATATCAACCAGTTGTCCTGGATCACGTTTTTCACCATATAAACTGAGTTACCAGCTAGCGTCTCTGTACCGGAGCCATTGACCATGCAGCTGGAGTAGACTGGGGGTATATTTGTAGCCATGTCCAGAGCTGGCTTTAAGAGGACCGTGATGCCCTGGACGATGTCTCGGGGGTGTTTTTTGTCTTGTGTAACCACAGCCTGATGTTGTTGGACTGTTGTCACTCAAGTGACCTTCTCGTCCGAGGCAGGAAGGAGCTGCTGATGGTAATATCTCACCTCCTCTTACGAAGGAACCCAGACAACACCCCCCCCTAAAGCAGCCAAACATCTTGGCAGCTGGCTCTGCCTCTGGCTAGGAAGACAAACCCTTCATCAAGAGCCCTAGCACAGCCCATCCACGAGCCACTCATTTCTCAGGCAGAGATGGGATCTACCGTTGCCACCCTCCACAGCCACATTTATGTAAGGCTGAAATGATGGTGTAGGCAGCAGAAGGAGCCCTGCCTATGCTTATCCCACCTGCTTCACCTCCTCTGTTGCCGGTTTATGAAAGCCGGTGTTAGCATTCGTCATAATAATAATAATAATAATACTTTGCACTTCCCAAACAACCATCCATCTGCAGCGCTCGGGCTGCTGGCAAACCTTTAATTAGATTGTGCCTCCCACCACCCCCAGGAAGGAGGCAAACATTATCACATTTTTTCATTAGCACCGAGGCTGATGATGAACCTTTAGGGAGAGGATGTTGCAGTTACAGCTGAGAAAAAAGAAAAAGAAGAAGGAAAAAAAAAAAAATCAAATTCAGTTCAGGGTTTAGCTTGAAAAGATTAGAGGGTCTGGAGCAGGTCGGACACGGATCTGCCTCCCCCAGTCTCTCCCTGGGAGGAAGAGGAGGGCAGGCGCCTGCTGGTACAATCCTGTAATGCTCCTCAGCGGTTTGCAGCTAAGGAACCGTGATGGAGTCACATCCATTCGTGCCCGCAGTGATTTTAGCATGCATGGTGTATGAGTGACCCGCTCTGTGACCCGGGGGGGGCAGGTTTTGCCATCCTTTGGGCATCCCCTCATCGGGCTGTTGTTCCCAACTGCTTGTCACAGTTTATTCTCATTTTTACCATGGGGACGGTTTCAAAGGCTGGAAACCCCCTTTCCTCAACCATTTCATGTACCTATAACTTTTTTTCACTGTCTGACTGGCAGGTACTTGAATCCAAGTTGCCCTTTTCATAGAAACCTTTCTCTATGGGCTTTACTCTTTGCTGGCCCTTTAAACTCCAGGGAAAAAGGCACCTTCAGCCTCTTGAGCAGATACTTTTCAGCTGAGCCTCATTTCCTCCCCTTTCCCTCCAGCTGCTGCCCTCCCAGCTCGCCTTTTCCCACTTTCTCCAAGAACTTGACTCGTTTTGTTTGGGGAAGTGGTTCTGTGCTAAGCCGCCTTTTGGGGTAATGGTTTGTCGAGCTGGGTGGTTGCAGAAAGGAAAACCGAACTGCAAAGAGGTCCTTGATGGTGCTGCTGCTCTTTTTCCGGCAAGAAAGGTATGCTTTACTTGCTGTATTATATTTAGGGGTAGGACTGTAAGGAAGAGCTCCTGTGGGGGCTGCATTTCTCTCTGTGCTTGGGCTTCACGTGGTAGCAAGCCCCTGAAGCTTGGGTGAAGCCGCCTGTGTTTGTGGAAGCCCGTTTGTCGCCGTGGGCTTCCCCGATGTTACGGGACCCTTTTGCGCGCGTGCTCGGCCCTCTGCGATGCGGTTTGCTCCCCGAGGACCGTCGGAGGTGAGCAGCGATGGGTGTACGGCACGGCTGCGTGCCAGCATCACCGCCAGCTTCTTGTTTTCCTTCCTTCCTCCCACTTGCTACCGCTGATATGGAGATAATGGGTATAAAAAAGCTCCTGGCTACGGCTTGGTGGCTTTTATGGCTGTGCCGGAGAACAGCCCATCACCCTGGGGAGGGTTGCGCAGGTTGGTTTGCTTCTGTGCTATTCCAGCCTTGGGGCTTCCCTGGGGTGCTGGCTCACGTGTGCGGGGCTCTTGGCAGGGCTGGGCATAGCTTACCCCACGGCCTCGCTTGGGGTTTTTTTTTTTTTGGTTGCACGGGGAGTTACGTGCGTGCGGTCGCAACCCAGAGAAATACTGGGTTGGGGATGCGCCGAGTGGTTGTTGATGCCCACGGCCGCTCCTCGGGCGGTCGGAGGCTCGGCAACGCTCCTGAGTGGCACTGGGTGTTTCTGGACCATCGGCTCGGTGCTTTGGGGGGAGATGGGGATGCTGGGGTGGCCCGTGGTATTTATTTGCCTTGAGGCACTTGCGTTGCTCATCTGGGCAGCCGGTGAGGCGCTAAGGCTGGGCGCGCAGCCGTCGGAGATGTCGCGCGGGGCGGATTGGTAGTGGCTTGTGTCTGTGGGTTCTTGGCGTTGGGCAGCGTTGAGTATCGGCTAGGTAAAAAGGAGTG
The DNA here is from genome assembly GCF_964188355.1 of Buteo buteo. NCBI lineage: Eukaryota > Metazoa > Chordata > Aves > Accipitriformes > Accipitridae > Buteo > Buteo buteo. The sequence continues at coordinate 2,933,160 of NC_134179.1, read as the reverse complement.
GAAGCAGGCTGCTGCGTCCTGCCAACCCACCTTTTGGGGGAGAGTGAGCCATCGTCCCCTTCTTCTTGGCTGCTGTGGGCTGGGAGGTGGAACTCACGAGAGCTCAGCTCTGGTTTGCGAGCTCCTGGCCCCGAATCTCCTGCCTGCAGGCACTTTTTATAAGGCCAGACCACTCTAAAAGGGTTATCGCCTACCTGGCAGCCCAGTTTAGAGACTTCAGAGCCTTTCCAGCAGAGCCTGGCCATGTCAGGCGATGCTGCAGCCTTGTCTTTTCTTGGCTCCTTCCCCAGTCATCTAAAAAACCCAACATAATAACTGAATATACGTGGTTGCCATGGGAACGGGAATTGGCTGCTCATCCTGATTTTTGTGGCAAACTCCAGGAGATTTCTTTTTTTTTTTTTTTTTAATAATAACAGACACGAGGTGTCCCAGGTTGTGAAAGCTGGTTGACTCAGCGTGCTTTGAACTGGCCTGCAGGATGTTCGGCTCTAAACATCCTGTCTGAGGGCCACCTCCCCGTGGTGGCTTCTCCCTTTATCTGCCTCTTCTGAGTAATAACCACTCCTCACTGCCACATCTGGAGAGGGAGGAGGACAGGCAGGAGTCACAGGTAAACTCTTCTACCCACAGAGAGAAATACATCGGTGAGCAGCTGGGCCGCGGGGTGGACGTGGCTGCTTGAGCTTGGGAAGAAGGGACGTGGGGAGAGTCCATCCCTGCAAGGCAAAGGTCTAGTGTGATGACGGCCACTGATGAGGCTGGCAGAAGTGGTCCTGATGGAGACAGACTCCTAGTAATTGTGGGCAGTGTGTGTTTAGCTCTTTTTTCGGGGTTTATCAGGTTTTGGAGGTGCGTCCTAGCAGAGGGCTTGCAGGAGGAGAGGGGGCTTGCGCCTCTTCTGTTGGGTGAGAGCTGTTGGCACAAGAGTAATGTGCCTGGGTAGCAAAGATGGAGAAGGATCCACAAAGAGAAGACCCTCCGAACATCCGTGGCCAGGCGCTGAGCTTGCCCTCTGCGTACAGGCTGGTTGTCCTAGGACGGTGCCTGCCGGGCTGATGGTTGCACCCATGGGTGCTCGTAGGGGATCCTCGTGCATCCACGTGGACGGCATCCTCCCAGCAGCGTCGATCCCCCGGCATCAGCTGGAACAAGTCCCTACACGGGGCCAAAATCATCGATGATGACAGACCCAGAGCTGCAACGGCTCTGAGGGGAGAGCCTGGAAATTGGGCAGAAATGCCGTCGTCCTTCCCGTGCCGAGCCGGGGGGAGGCTGCGAGCAGTCAATGCGAGGCACTGTAAGGAGAGCAGGCAGCTCCCGTATGGCTAATAAGCAAAAGCATCACAGCCTGGAAGCTGCAGAGGGAGAAGGGCAGCTCAGGTAATAACTTCTGACTGCAGCCATATTTCAAGTCCTCTGACAGACAAACTAGCTCGCAGGAAAAATAAATAACCCAGTGCCTCTCCTCAACCGGTGTTTTCTCTTCCCTGGCTGTGGCTCACTTGGAGCTTAATCAGCTTTTATGCAAGCGTGGACTCAAACGCTGGGGCTGGGGGAAACCAGCGCGTGAGAGGTATCGGGTTTGGGCTCGGTGGGCTGGTCGAAAGGCTGTGTGGATGTGTGGGGGTTGTTTTTCTGCGCCTCAAATATGTGAGCTGTGCAAGTAGACTGTTGCTTGGAAACATGTCTGGTTTCTCTGTGAAATAGTGGCTGTTTTATAAAAGAAGGTGATTTTTTTAAATTTTTTTTTGGTGTGTGGGCTACATGCAAGCTTCTGCTTGACCCAAGGGTGGGTTTGGGACATCTCTGCTAAGTGAGAGATGCCCCAGGATATGTGGTGGCTGCTGAAGTGCTGCGGCCGGGTGGTGGGAAGCAAAGGGGACTCGTGACAACTACCAAAAGCCTTGCTGGACTGGGCTGCTGCCAGGTTACAAAGAAAAAAGGGTCCCCAGCACCAAACCGAAGAAGAGTGAGGCTACTCTGCTGGGGAGAGGGATGGTCAGGGTAGGAGATCCCAGGGACAGCTCCAAAACAGCGTTGTTCGGGTCTGCTGGTGACTAAGGGGAAGAGGGGATGCCCGGTGGATGTAGGGTGATAAATGCCTGGGTTAAAGCTGGATGCTGGCGTGGCTTGGAGCAGCCTCTGCAGCTGCAGGTGGGACGTGCCAGTTGTCATTTCTGATGTCTGGGCACTGGGATGTCTCCAATTAAGCAGGTCAAGTTAACGCTCCTGCTACGTATCTTGATCGGGGTACGCTCCCGACTCCAGCTTCAGGCTGTTGCCCTTGCAGTCACAGTCTCTGTAGGACAACGGTAAAATTTGGTTATGTATCGTGCAATTGTGCACCGCTTAAATGCGCTTTAATAGCATTTGTTCTTAGTCACTTCAGCATGTGGATGTCTGTGCAGAGAATACATGTGCCCTGGACTGGCTATAACCAGGAAAGACATGGGGCATGAGCCGTCTCGCCCTAATGTAGGCATCCAAAATAGAGCAGAAGGCCATCACCGATGCCCGACACAGCCCCTGGGACGGGGTGTTTCTCATCTGCCTGAAAGGCTCGTCAGCAACTTCCCTCCTGAAAGGAAACTTTAACACGGTGTAAACAGCTTTGAGCCTTCCCCAGATTACCTGAGTCCCAGAGAGGCAATGGGTGACGATAGCCTCGGCATACAAACGCCGTGCTTGCCCACGCAGGGCTGAGCCTGTTCGACCGATTCCAGCTCTGCAGCCAAAACCTGACCGGGAACATCTTGCAGAGCTCTCCCTCACCTAAGGCACTTGCCACACCATATCCTACCCTTATTTTGCAGTGCCTAATTACTTTCTAGTGTGGGAGGACTTGGAGAACGTGCTGGAGTTGTTCATCCAGCCTCTGCAATTTGCTTTGGTATTTATAAACACAGCGAGGATGTGATTTATGATGCAAGGGCAAGTTGGTGTGGTAGCTTCAGGATGAGTAATGCCTTCTTCCATGCACATCTGAGCTGTAGAAAAGGACCAGAAAGCCCGTGAGGAGGGAAAGAGTGAGACCTCCTTAGGTGGTAGATGCATACAGAGAGCAAGCAGAGAGGTCTTGCTGAAGGAAACAAGACCATCCCAAGGTAACATCAAAAGCTCACTGCTATAAGCATTTAGATCATTACTTATTCCCTCCTGTGCTTGCTGCTCTGGGATTTTTTTCGACAATTTGAGTATAGGCTTAAACGCTTTGCAGGATATAACCTGGCCCGTGGCAGCCGGTCGTGCTGCCGTACCTCTGCTCCTCTCCATTCTTGCTGGTGCTCGGTGGCGTTGGTTTGGCTTAGCATGAAGGCAATTTTCGTGCCTTTAGCCTTTGAGCTCTTCCTACTGGAGATGAAATATCTTGCGTCAAATCATGGCTCGTGCTTCATGTTGTGTGGAATATGTATGAGACTCCTTTTGGAAATGGTAATGGTTCCTGGGTTACCTCCTCCTCCTGTTGCGCAGCCGGTAGGGCCCAGTAAAGCCTTGGCTGGCTGAAGCTGCTGAACACACCGGCTGAATTCACACCCTGGTAATTATCTAGCTTGGAGGGAGTTTATGTTCTGAGGAGATAATTGTCATGTTGCTTTTTATTAGCGAAAACTTTGTTATGGTTCCTCTTCTAATAGCATATAGCTGTTATGCTTTCTTGGGTGCTACTGTATTTTTCTCTGGCACGATGAAGTCCTGATGACTGTATGCATGCAGCCACATATATATATATGTGTGTGTGTATAAAGGTATATACAGTGGTGCACGGTGGCAGCTTCTCCATGGTGATGTCACATCTCTGGTATTACCTTTTTGCAGCTGATGGCGGAGCCGTGCACACCCGCTCTGTTGGGATGCAGCTCCACAGGGATGCTGAGCAAGTGAGCAGCCCAACATCTCCCTCGGGGATACTTTGAGTCGGTCCCCAGATGCTGTTTGTCTTTGCAGGTCCAGCAAGTGAGCCCGATGCCAACAAGTTTCCTCGGCAGTGCCCTCCGGGGCACCTTCTTCTTAATTTTTGGTCTCTGGTGGTCTGTGCGATACTCCCTGAAGTATCTCAGGCGGAAGGCCAATGCTGAGAACCAGCCAAGCTATGGGGTCCAGCGCATGGAATTCTTTGAAGGGGCGGTCAAAGCTTTCTTTGCTCTAGCAGGTAAGAGATGATGATGAGTCTCTGCCCCAATACCTACTGGCACTGCAGCCGCTCTCTCCCATGAGACTGGGGTCGTTTGTAGTGGGAAACGGCCGTGGCTCATGTGGGAGGGCTTGGGGACATGCTTGTGGCTTGCTCTGTGATGGCACCTTGCTACCGTTCCTCTGGGCAAATACCACTACGACTTCACCGTTGCAAAGAAAGGTTTCCGGCAAGCTTGTCCTTTCCCCCGTGTAAAAGGAAAAGCGTGACCTTTCCGCTCTCTGCCCAGGGATATTGGTTGAGCAGTTTGTTCCCGCCGGTCCCCACCTGCAGCTGTACAGCCCCAAGACGCACAGCTGGACAGACCTCACCCACTGGCATTACACCACCATGTACCTCTTCTTCCTCCTCTCCGGCGTCGTGGACATCGTCTCGCACTCCCCACTCAAGCTACCGCTTGGCTTGGATCGGCTCTCGCTGTCCCTGGCTCTGTTCATCGAAGGTAAATCGCACGCGGTGCCTGGGAGAGTATGGACTGTGGGTTGGGGGAAGTGTCGGGAGGGTCACCGGTGTGCAGCCCAAAATCCCTGGGCTGTTTCGAGGCCGGCAAGGTGCCGTGCAAGCAGATAGAGCTGGAGGGTGCGCAGATGCGCGATGGCACCGGCTGCGTGCCGAAGTCACCCCCTCCCTGTTCCTCTCCAAATATGAATCCGGCCGTGGCTGGGTGCATGGGGGATGCGTGAGGCCCTAGGGATGGTGACAAGCAGCCGGAGTCGCAAAAAGCTGTTGTCCCCCCACCTCGAATGGATGCACAGAGCGATAAACCCTGATACAAAGCTCCCCGTCACCTTCTGAGCTGGAGGTGCCCATCGTTGTGCTTCTCCTGGCAGCCCTACGGCCCTGGCTGGGGCACGGGGATAGAGCAGACCCCGGCGCTGGGGGCTGCGTGGTCCTTGCAGAGTGAAGGGGGTGACAGCAGGCTGTTTGCTGCCTGGCTCTTCCCACCAGGCAGATCATAGCAAGGCCTGGAGCATAGTTTTCAGATGTGTTTGGTTGGTTTTTGTTGGTTGTTTTTTTCTTTTTTTTAAAAACCAACCAAATCCCAGAGCATCGTTTTCTAATGCAGTGTGAATCTTGGCAGGTTTGCTCTTCTGTTTCCGTGACTACAGCGATGCTGCACTGGACCACCACCTCCATTCCCTGCTGGCCATGGCTATCTTTGCTGGAGCCCTCTGTGCCCTCCTAGAGGTGTTCCTCCGAGACCACATCATCCTGGAGACCTTCAGGACCAGCTCCTTCCTTCTCCAGGGCTCTTGGCTCTGGCAGGTCAGTGCGTATCCAGCGCTCTCCTCCCAGCAGTGGGGTTTGCACCCAGGAAGAACAAGCGGAGGGGGGCTGCTCTGCCCTTTATGGCACATCTGTTGGGTTCAACTTGTAGGCTGGTTGAAATATCTTAGTAAATAAGAGGAGGAAATGAGGCTTAGTGCCAGAGCTGTCATCGTGGAGAGATGCACGGGTAATGTATGCATCATCGACAAACCTGCATGCTAAATGGAAGTTAGACCCCCCACAAGGGTGAGAAACCACAGTCATGGGTTTCTGTTCTTTTTATTAGGTCCAATTTCTTCCTTTATTTGTTCCAAGTAACTGGAAATATGTGGAAACCTCTCACGTAATCACCCGGCTTTGGGTCTAGGGAGAAATGCACGGCCTGGCAATGTAGCCTTTGGGTTGTCCTCTTTCTCTGGGGATGCTGGGCTGAGCTGCGAGCCCTAAGGCTTGTCTGCAGAGCATCCCACTCCACCTGAAATGCACCCCTGTATCAGTCTGGGGAGGCAAGCATGCTTGGGGGCGCTGAGGGCAGCGGTCCGGGTGTTGCTTAGGGTTATTGTGCCTCTAGTCCGTAGTCAGCTGCAGCAGCTTGGCTAAAAACAGGAGGAGAAGCGAGGAGGGATGTGCTAAAGCCTGACTTGTGCCGATGCCTAATCTCTCTTCTATCCGTGACCAGATTGGGTTTGTGCTGTGCCCTCCGTGGGGAGGACCGGGCTGGGATCAGACCGACCGCAGCAACTTCACGTTCCTCACCATGTGCTTCTGCTGGCATTACGTGGGCGCTCTCGCCGTCTTGGCAGCAAACTCCGCCGCGACTCGCTGGTACGTGGGGGAGAGGGGTCCTGGCACCGTGCGTGAGTCGGGATGGCCAAGAGCAATACCTAAACCCAATGCTACCCTGGGAAATCTAGCCACCAGTGTATCGTGGGATAAGAAAAGTGGGCGTCCGTGCGTGTCCAAGCACGGACTAGTCCGTGGCTTGGCTGGAAAGGATGGGCTTGATGCCACCGCAGAGCAGACGGTCCTTAGCAGCCTTCCCGAGCGGGCTGGGGTGAGCCGACAGCTCTCGCTGCCCGCAAATACCTGACCGGTGTCACTGTCTCCCTTGCAGCTGCAACGAGTCCTGCCAGCTGAAATTCGGGGACATCGACGTGGAGCTGGACTGCGGCATGTGCGTCCGCAAAGGCAACAAGAGCTCCAGCGGCGCCCTGCTGCCGGAGGGCGGCTCGGATGATAAGTGAGGCCGTGGCGGGCATGGGAACTTCTTCCCCGCTGGCTTAGAGCTCTTGAGATGAGTTTTTTTTTTAATTAGTCTTGATAAACTACACGGGCACTTGATGGCAGAGCATCAGAAGTGGGAGGCAGGACCCCGAAGGCAGAGCGCAGCAGGAGGTGCAAAGTCTTTCCCGTGCATCCCTTGGATGGTAGCGAGAGCAAACCAGGCTTGTCTGGGAGGGAGTTTTTAATTTTTTGTGCCGCAGCTCAGGCTGCGAACTGCAGGACTGGTTTGCTGGTGGAGTCCAACCGGCGTGGCCGATTTGGCTATTTTTTTAACATTGTTTTCGCTTCTGCTTCTGCAGAAGGGAGCCAAACCAGCGTTCAAAGCTCCTGGTGGCTGTTGCCCGCTCTGGTGTTAATGGAGGGGTGTTTTTTGTACAAAGCTTAATGTGCACAGAGTATACGTGATCACCAATAAAGTACTTTAACGAACCACCTCGATGGACCTCTTGAATACGATACCTTGAGATTGAAGGCATGGTTAAGGCGACGTCCGGCTTGAAAACGGTTTGGGGGGGTGGATGAAGCATCAGAGGGATGGGACTGCGTGTGACAACGTGGCCAAATCTGCCCGGAGAAAGGACGGAAAGGTTGGAGGTTGCCCTGTTAGCACTGGCAGGCAGCTGCTCTCCTGCTTGTTTTTAATCAGAAGCTGAGAGGATGTGTTAGCTATGCGAGGCAGCCTGTTTGTGATGGATTTTGGCATGCCTGGGAGATGGGGTGTTTGCTTGCCAGGGTTCAGCTTGCAGAGAGACCCTTGAAACAAGATGATGGATGGTCTCACCCCCCACACAGAGGACTATTATTTAGGGTTGCAAAGCAGGCTGCCATTCAGGAGCGATGGTTTTGCCAGGATCTGGTGGGGAGGGTTGCCTTTAACTGGGGCTGATGTGGATCTCCGCAACCGGAGTGAGAGCTTCACATGTGCTCTGTGGAGGTGGTGTGCTCTGGTTATTAATAATCCTCGTGGGACTAGAAGCAGGGTCATTTGGTCAACTTGTTATAGACTAGCTGCCATTAACAGGAAGCTTAGTGCATAGGTTATAACCCTATGTACTGCACTTTGATTGAAAAAGGGGAAAAAAAAATCTCTTTCCCTTTTGATCAACTACTGTTACTTTTTTCCTGTTTTTTTGTTTCTTGCCCTGGTGTTATCTAGGTAATGCTGAATCCCTCTCTTACTGAGGTTTTTGCTGTTTAAAACGTAGGTCTTTAGGGGGGATGTTTCTTCTTTCCTTGAATAAATGCAAATAAGAGCAGATACTTACTGGTCATCTAGCTGTGTGTTGTAACAAGCTTACCGGGATCATGCTCGGAGCCTAAAGCTAACGCACGAGAGTTTCTTTGAACGGGGCACGCAAAATTACCTCTCACCTAGTTGGGCGATAGAGGTGCCCCATATTTGAGATATGACTAACGTTAGTTTGCGTCAATGGAGTTGAAAGAAGAAATGAGATTGTTGTGGCTGTAATTGCATTTGTAGAGCAGTTCCTAGCTTGTGGACTTGATATCTTCTATAACAAGCCTTTAACCCAAAGCGCTCTTTCCCATTGAAGCTGGAAGGCAATAAAATCCATTGACTAGGCGATGTGCAAGGGTTACTGATCAGGAAAGCCTGCACTGTCCACCCAAAACCATTGCCGCTCACACTGGGAGCGTGTGACAGACAGGCGTGGGTGACCCTGAAATAGGGTGGGAGTACAGAGCCGTGACATCCCGCTCCATTGCAATCCCTGCCTCTCCGAGGTGGGTTATGATGTGTGCCTGGGTGGTTTTAATTACCAGGGACCTCATTATTATACACAGACCCAGCTGATGCTGCTCCCCTGCTGATGTAGTGTTACGATTTTGTGAAAGAACATATGATTCCTTGGGAAGCTCCTATGGTCTGTCTGTGCTGTTGGTCCCCAGAGAGACAGCAGCGGTGCGGATGTGCCACTCCAACGCTGATTTTTCTATTTTCATGGTCTGTGGCCTGTGATCTGCTCCTGGAAATACCTTGGCCAGAAAGGGAAGCCACATCTCTACACTGATCTGCACATTAGCAAGTTGTTAACGTTTAACTAAATGGTACTGCACGAGCCAGGAGCTAAGGTAATACTTGCCCGCTTTTTATCTTTGTTTCCTGTCTATTAGCATACAGAAACACTAAAGCTGGTGTTTTTAACAGCAAATAGTCTCTGCTGCACAATTAGGCTATGGAGTTGATTGAGTTACCCAGAGCACGTGCCTGCCGAAGTGTTCGGAAGGAATAGAGAGAGACCCTCGTGCTTCCAGATTTAAGTCAGCATGTTGTTAAGGGCTGCGAGAAGAAAACTGAAAGGGAGAAATGAAAGTTTTTCTCCTTTCCACAAATCTTCTGCTGCTGGCAAATGTCGAGGACAGGCTTTTTGCCTGGAGGAACTGGCCATGGAAGCCTCGGGTGGAATGGCTGGTGAAGGCAAGGTGTGATTTAGGGTACCCTCTTGCCTGCAGCTGGAGGGAGCAGAAGCTTCTTGAGACCATATGGAATGGTGCTGTCAGAAGAGCTGAAGTGCTTTGCAGACTCTCAGTACCTGGCATCTGTATGCAAAACTTCTTATTGTTATGACTTGCTGGAGATTCATGGTTTAAAGAGGAGCTGAAATCAGCACTTTAAGCACCACTAAAATCTACTGTTTCAGTTTAATTAGTGAATTTAGTTTCCAAACTTAGTGCAATTGCCATTTAGAGGACAATTGGATTTTCTAGGTCACTTTTCTCTTCCAGAACTTATAATTATTTCTTTTTTTTTTTTAAATCTTAATGCATTTCTTGCCTATTAACTCAAGTGATTTGAATAACAACAGCGAGCAGTACATGCTTACGCATCCTCTATAAGCAGGCATAACTCCAATCTCATCCAAAACTCACGGGTAGGCTGCACGTGATAACAGCAACCTGTAATTAAGAGTTTAGCGGTTCTAGTAATGCAGTAGCTGGGTCCTGCCTGTTTCTGCATGGCATTGCTAGAGATGGGGTCACCGGCTCACTGCCTGCCCTTTGCAATTTGGGCAGGGGGTTGCTCGTGGACCTCGGCTGTAAACAGCCGTCCCGGAGGGGCCGGGACAGAGCAGTTGATAAGACTCGTGGCAAGCGGTACAGCGATATTTGGCCATTTTCACCCCTGCCAAACGCTGGGTGCATGCCAGCTCTCATCTTGCATAGGCAGAGGAAAGTTTGGTTCGGGGAAGGTCCATCTCAGCTGCAAAAGGGGCATATCGGTGCCTGGCGAGCTGTGCCTCGCAGTATACTCTTTGAAACAGCACCCGCGTCGAGATTTTCATTGCAGCTGCCTTAAAAGATGGAAGAGGATCCTGAAAGGGTCGGATCAAGATGGAAAACCTGAAGCCAGATGCGTGCACCTACCCTGCCCTCGCCGCTGGCTCCCGGGAACGATGTGCACAAGGCATCGCAGCCGCCGGCTTTATCGCCTGCGGCATAAGAGGTATTTTTAAAAGAAGCAATTTGGGGTTAAGGTTTAGTGAATCTGTACAGGTGATGCCTTTGGTGAGGGGGGGAAGCCCGTTGTTTGTCCTAGGATAGGCAGAGGGTCAAGATGTGGGAGATCTGCTTTGTTAATTGTGTTAGAGCTGTTCAGAGCAAGGGTAAATCCTTCTCGCGGTTAACGAACAAAACGCTTATTTGGCTGCGGAAAGGAGAGGGTGCAAGTTTCCAAAGCGTACAGGTAAGTGCTGTCAAGGAGGGAGAAGTTTTCCAGCTTTGGCTGGGGTAGCTTTTTCTGGCGAGACAGGCTGCTGGGGCGTCGTGTTTGTGAAGAGGCTGTGCAGGCGCCGGCAAAACTTGGTGAAAGGGTCCCGTATTGATGTTGGCACTGATTTGGGTGCTGGGTGCCTGATGGCTTGGGCCATTGAAGGTTCAGGTCTGAGCACTTGCTCGCAGAGGTTTTTAGCCCATCTGTTGTGATAAATGCAGGTTCCCTTTCTGCAAAGGGTCGAGTGCTCTGTCCTCATCCAGCTAAGCCTGTCGTCACGCGATGCTAGCGGAGATGCTGTGATTTTGATCTTAAAACCGGCCACGTGCTCTAGAGTTTCCCTGGGTCAGGCTGAAGCGCTTAGCACCGTGGCGGATTGAATTCCCGGCTGGCGCGTGCTCATTGGCATGGTCCGGCATTTTGGGCTGCGTTGGATGGTGGTCATGAAGCGTTCGGCGAGCGGGTGTTGAGGAGGCTGCTCTTCGCTGCGTGATGCTCTGGCTGTTCTGCTATTGTGTAGCTCTCGGTTTCATTGGGAATTAAATGATGAGATAGAGACGATAAGCTGATCGTTACTTGTTAATGTATTCGTTCTAAAATCCACAGGACTCCAGACCAGTGAACGCTTTGCTGAATGAATGTGTATAATGTGATGCTCAAAAATCGTGTCTTTTAAGAGCCCCAGTGACGCTTGTGTTAGAGTGGCGTTATTGAAATAAGGTACAATTTTCCCCTTGATACATCATCTGTGGAGTCTAACCTGTCTTGTACTGCTCGCATCACTCGTGTCGTGCCTGACAAGTGGACAGGGATATGAATTTCTTGTAGGTGTTTTTTTTCCAGCACTGCTTTCAAAATAGATAGGAGTGAGTGCATTTGGGAGGGGGGGCGGGGGGAGGTAAAATTAAAAAACGCAGGCGTGCCAACGTGTTTCACAAAGCAAATTGCCGTGTTCGTAGGGCATCCTTCGGTATCAAACACCGGTGCTGTAGATTTATGGCTGTTCAGCAAACAATCAGGCTGTAATGTGCTCATTACTTCAGATAAGAGCAGCTGCTTTCTAAAACACAGAAGCATGTTGGCTGCTTCAGGTGAGCCAAAAACTCTGGGTATAGTGGCGGCATTTCAAAACATACTGAAAAAAAAAAACCCAAAAGATTACAATCTATGTTTTACACTTAAGCTTAGTAATATCTATTTGCCTTACAGGACGTGGTGAGGTTCACGCCCTGTGTCTACCTGCCAAGACTGATCTTGGGCTACCTAGCTGTGCTGGATGCCCAGCTTGTGCTGGTTCTGTGGGGCATTTTGAAGTTCGACAAGAGCATCCTCCTCACGGGAAGCACCGTTGGTCACCCAAGGAGTTCCCAGGTCAACACCTTGCTGCGAGAAGGCTGTTTTCCTCGGTGGCTTTGGGTAAGTCCATGCCCTTGTCACTCCTTAGTAGAGCTCAGCTGCACGTGGGGAGGCGTAGGAGGAACATCAGCGAGACGGAGCCCCGCCAGCTTTCCCCAGCTACTGCTCAGCAGTCGGTGCGGTGATGCTGTAACGATCAAGGCAATGAAACACAGTAGGCAGCCAGGGAACAGATGCGTGCACCAATAGTGGTGGTAAGCGCTAAGTGCTTTCACCACTTCTATATAGCAAAGTGGAGCCCAATGAGTTTGTAATTACCTGTCCTACTGTTTTCCTTAAAGTACTTCGAAAACATCTTGCGTGCAACTGCTAAAGTCGGATAAACCTTTTGTCCTCGGTATGCCTGAGCAAACCTGAGGTCATCCTCAGAGTCCTCAACTGCAATAGCAGTCAGGCTTATCTCTGCAGCTCCCGTCTTGAGTGTACTTCTGACTTATTGCACATGCCAAGATGGAAGAGGTTGGGTATAAATATAAAGAAAGGTTTTTCTAATGCTTAATACAATTGTCAGGACTTTCCTTCTCCAGAATCTGGTTTGATTGAAATACCCACGCGTGGCGATATTGCTGTGGGGGCATGAGCATGAAAGACGTGGATTAAACAGTGCGCTGCCAGCACTGCTTGGGAATGCAGCTCAAGCCATTAATACTGTATCAAAACCTGGAATAGCTATTCCCCAGAACTGGTGCTGTGATGATGAAAGAACAGCAGTTGCCTCTTACCTCCTAGCTTTCCTCCCCTGGTGACTTTAATTGCCCCTCATTTCTCTAGACTGAGGCTGATACTGTTGGAAAAGAAAATGGCTGTAGTGCCTGCTTTGATGTGTGAGCTTAGTAGAAAGATGGTTTTATTTGAATCTATTAGATAACCTATAATTTTTATTTGATTTGCAGGGTATTTGTGATACATCTCCTTCGCTGACCTGACTGCCTACGATGCGCTACCGCTGCTCCCCATGCAACTTCAACTGCTTCATCACCTGGGGACTACTGTCACAGAGATGCAAAGGTGGAAAAAAAATGTCTGTTTTGCTGGGTTTGGGGTTTCTTTTTTTCTTCCTTGTGGGCTAGTGGCATCTGATGGACATAGTGCACCTCCCTTTCCTCCTTACTGGGAGACTCCATTTGCAACCCAATGGACACCCCCCCCACCCGATTTCCTGGATTTGTCAGAAAAAGTGACCTGGGCAAGCTGTGGCATGGCTCAGGTGAGTGGCTTGCAGGAGATGTCTGGGTCTTAACTGCAGCTTAAGCCCCAGCAGTGTCACCTAAATAGAAAGTTTGCTTCATAAAAATCCCTTATTACAATGAAACTGATTTAGCTTATCTTTAAATTCAAAATACTTGGCTTAGATGGTATAGTGTTCTACGCATGGCCAGCAGTTGTGTGTTGGTTTAAGTTTTGTGGGTTTGGGTTTAAGGTTAAGTTTAAAAGTTTGAATTTGGTTTGGTTTTTCCATTGTGCTGTAGTTCTGCTCTAAATTAATGCTGCAATCAACACTATTTGTTACAGAAGCCTTTGGAAGATGCAACCAGAGAAGAGGAGTTATCCTAAAATTATGCAGCTCCCTTGTCTTTCTGAGGGGATCCAACGAAGAATGGAAAAAGCTCAGCTGTTGTTTTTTCTTACTGACTGAAGGAAAACTAAGTTATCATGTTTGAGTGTATAGTTTAAGCTTGCTCATGTTGTTCCGTAGTGAAGCACAGGTAAACTTTAGATTTAAATGGCAAAAAGACAAAGGACTGGAGATGTACTTTACAGCTCAGTTCCTGGAGTCACAGCTGCAGCAGTTTGCTTAATCAACTAATTGATTAATTATCACTTGAGCTCAGGGACTGAGACTTTTGTGAGCTCATGTATTAGATTCATCTTATGTAGGAACTAGTTTGTATTTTGGAGCCTGTTCTGTCTATCAGACAGCAATGGATGTATAAATGTGACTGTAAAGCTGTTTTGTTAGCTCTCCAGGGTACAAAGTAATCCATGTCTGTTCTTGTTTTGACAGAAAGCTTTCATTTTGTGCTTTCTGTTTTATTCTAAGTGCTGTATGCTTTCTCTTGTTGCTGTGATTCAACAGGGAACAGGTGTAAGTGAAGAAGCCTCAAAATAAAAGATAATATGTCATGGCTATAAGTCATCTTTTAACTTGGTACAGTTCAGGTAAAGAACTCTGTATGGATGCAGATGAGGGCATAGACTTCTCTGCAAGCAGTCACCTACTCTAAGTCTGTTAGAGTAAAACACACCATAATAGCCTTAAAAGAACAATAATAAAAAATAAAAACAAACACACAAGCCCCACACACCCCCCTCCAAGTGCTGTCCCCACTACCACCACAGTCAAAAACCCCAAACGCACGAGATAGGTTCCGGCCTGACGTTTACTATTGTAGAAATGAATTTTGCAGCCCCCCCCTCCCCTAGTCTATACAGGAGGAAAAAAAAAAGAGACCCCACTACAATAAGAGACCAATTAATGAGTTTTTATTCAGCTCTGCACAGTAAAAAAAACATAGAGCCCACCATCATCTAGTAACACAGAATACTAGCATCTCTTTCAAGTGAGCCAAATTCTAAGTCCTCTGTGGAAAAAAAAAATAATTTCCAAAGCTTCTGCCTTTCTTCATAAAGATATTTCAAACATACCAGTAAAGTATTACATTGCTGGACAGACTCAATCCAGTCCCACATCCCTTACTGTTTATATATAGTCTATAAAAGTAGAGAACACTTGAACATCTCAAAAATAAGCCAATGTCCCAATCCCTTATAAAAAATACAGACTGACAGTACAGGAAAAAATGCACCGTCTAAACCATGAGCATGCGATACCTGATCCGGGGTGCTCTGCTGGATAGCAAAACTGATTTCTGGGGAAGATTCAACTCCACTAATCATTTTGGGTCATAGGAAATTCAAATATTCTCTAGTTTTTAAAAATAAACTTAAGCAAATAGGTCTGAAAGTAAAATACGAGGACTTTTCTCATCTGTGGCTTGTAGTTCTTGACGCATCATCTCAAAAAATGAAGGATGCCTCATCGTGCAGTGCAGCAGCATCCTCCACAATGTTCTTGGTATTCACCCTTCAAAACAAGGAGACAACAGTAAGAAAAAAAACCTCCCAGAATTATGAGGAGAGGAAGGCACAAAATACCCATCGGCTGTACAAAAGGGATTATTACATTGAATAGCTGGAGCTTGGCTCGGGGACACAGCAGGGTACCCGTGAGCTTGGTCCAAACGTTGCCGCAGGGGCACGAGCCCCAGGATAGTCCCAGTCTGGCTCCGATTCTCGGTAGCTGGACCGAGCTCCGGTGACTTGCTCCAAGCTTGTGTCACCAGCAAGGGGCAAAACCAAAATTCAGCCCAGAAAAAACCACAAACCTCCATAAATGCATCCCAGCAGAGAACAGCCAGACCATCGCTGTGCCTGCAGTTTCTTTCTTTTCCAGCACGCAAGTACTCACGTGGCACCGAGCCGTTCTCCAAAGATGCTGCGGGAGGAACGTCGCCTTCCTCATGTCTGCTGAAAACTCGCGGCTTCACAGGATAAGACAAAAATCTCAAAGCCTGCAAAGCAGATTATCCCATCACATCAAAAGAACAGATACTAAAATGTGACACCCAGGACCCTTCCCTCCACACAGAAATAGGGTTTAGCTTCACAAGGACTGCATCCCCAGAAAAAGACCTGCACACAAATAAGTACATGTGCCCAGTGGAGTAAAAAAGGATGCAGTTTTCCTGTGGCCTACTGTTAAGAGGGAGTAGGAATTCACCTTCGGACTTTACTGACCTCATACAGTTTTTTCATGCCCCAAAACCCACGGAGAGGGGAAGGGGAGCCGCTGCACAAAAAGGCAGCGTTCTATTCACCCGCACAGCGACCTGATCTGACTTCAGAGTTGGCCCTTTCAGCGGGATTGAGGCGAAATGCCCTCCAGAAGTCCCTTCCAACCTACATTTCTCCATGAGCCCGCACCAGCTGCAGGATTATTCCCTGCCAAACCACCACGCTGGAAAAAACGATTATTACTCACCTTGCATTTGATTACGCAGTGCCAGCCCCGAGAGAATCAGCTCCATTCTGTTCTTGTGCCAGTCTCTGCTGCAGGAACCGGAGGCCCTGGTAAACACGCAGAAAAACAACTCCCCCTTCCCCAAACACACCCCGCAAACCGAAAGCCCACCGCGTAATGCCTCTTTTCAACTCGATTGCTTTTAGGACTGCCTCTCTTGTTTGTTCAAAGGCACGTCCTGGGGGGACCAAGCCCAGCTCCAGAATTGCAGGTAGGCACTGGGTACCCTTCCCAGGAGCCCAAAGCCAGGGAGCAGGTGAGGGAATCAAGCCCCCCCTCCCTTTGCTCAGAAAGCCTTGACACCACTTTCTCCCTGCAGGTATTTTCTCCGAAGCAGCTACGCTTTCAGCTAAAAAAACAAAAAAATCCACACTGGCAAAATCCAAAATACCGGAATTTCCCTATATTTTGAGCTCGCCATTGCTAGACAGACTCATACATCTCAGAGACTTTGCAGGAGGACGCACTAAACAATTGCTGCGATACAACCCAGAAGGGACATTCAATCCAACTCAGTCACAACCGCGTCTTCCTTACCCCTCATCTACATTGTCCAGCACGAGCAGCAGAACAAAAAAGCACCCTCAGCCTCTTAGATATTAGAGCAATAAATTCTGCAGGGAGAGAATTTCAAAGCAATTTAAGCTCATATTTGTTTCTCCCAGTAGGAGAACCTACAGCCCGCAGCCCGCGGGATCTTACATAGCCAGCAATAAATGCCTCCTGCACGACACCCAACCTCCTTCGTGGCTTCGCCTCCCTAGAAATTTAAGATACAGAACTCAGCCCGCTGGGGAAAGCGGTCGGAAGGGTCCCTGCCCCTTGGCGAGCCCGCAGGGTTTGCTAACGTGGGCGCAGTAGTGACGCCAAACGCGCCTACGAGGCACGGGTGGCATGGCAGCAGACCGTGCTCAGGGTACACGGGCATCGTAACGACGGGACTTTCTCAAGGCTACGGCACCAGAGACACCACTCATCAGCTTTATAGCTATACGCAGATCGCTAGAGTCACCGCAGCTTATAGGCTAAGGAAAAGACATTTCGCCCTCATGACAAACAGCTTCCTTTCTCATAGGAAACGCATCTTCTGCGTCCTCGGATGCAAGAAACCCCGCAGCTCCTGGTAAAACTGATGGCACGCTGCAGTCTCGGAGGTCACCAGGCTTCGCAGCAGAAGCATCCTCCGTGGTACAGGGGGAAATCACATCCTTTTCCTCTCTCCGGGCACGGATACCTGGAAGGAACAGCAAGGCACGCAGCCGGCGTGAGCAGAATTTTCAAAGCAAACACGATCAAAGCCTCGGGCGCTTCGTTTATTGCCGCGCAGTCGGGCGGAGAAAAGCCGCAGATTTACAGGCACGGACTCGGGAGTTGGTCCGTGGGGCTGCCCCACGGGCTGTTTTTTGCACACCCACACCGTCTCCAGCTGGAGAACAGAGGCGCTCCCCGCCACGTAACCTTCGCAGGGGGCAGGTGAGGAGGAGGAAGGGCTGAGGGTGCCTTCCGCGGGAATCCCCGCTCTCGCCTGAAAGCACGGTGAGAAGCTCCCGGGCCAGGGCAGCCAGCCTTCGAGAGGTTTCTGCCGCCGGAGTGACCTCCAGCCCGGGCTCTGAGGAAGGATTTGGATGGGCTCACGTCACCAGGGAGGCCGCAGAGGATGCTAGGAGGAAAATTCACAGGTAAAACTGGCTGCCCCTGCCCCTTCTGCTCTCCCATCCAGAGATCAAAAGGAACCCTCTGGGGAAGTCCAAGGCATGAAAAACAGACAATCAACTAAGTCATGCACCTTCCCACAAAGCACACAGCCAGGCTCTAAGGAGGGAGGAGGAGGAAGCCTCCAGAAACCAGGAATATCCCCAAGCTCTTCCAGTTAGAGCCAGCAATTTTGGAAGAGGATATTAAGCTTCACAGACCATGTTCCATCCCCTCCTCCTCTTACCTCTGCCACGGCAGGCTCTTCACCCCCTCCCGCTGACACACCCCATGGTAAACTTTTGGGGAGATCGGACCACTTCCCTCAGGCCCCAGCCTTTCCCATCACCCTCAGCCCATCGCTCCCGAGCACCAGGTTTCTTCGGCGCGCTGCCGGCAACAGGCACGGCGGCCGCTCGGAGAAATCTCCCAGATACCCTCCAGACGCCGGCCGATGCTATTTTAACAACCAATTCGTTCAGCCCGCAGCCCGTTCTCAGATGGCTCTCGGGAAAGGAGAGCTGCTTGAAATAAAGGAGTCTACATTAAACCGTCCTCGCTGACCACGCAGAGAGCCGACGGGGCAGAGGTTAAGTGCTCCCGCAGCAGAGCCCAGGCTCCCCACGGGTCACTGGTAAATACAGCAAAACTCTTGCGTTTTTTTGACACGCTCGTTCCTGCAGAATCACATACACACGCATTAATGCCTCGTCTCTTACGTGCTGCACTCAGCAGAGCCTTCTCACCCCATCTGCTGCGAAGCTACCAGTACCCGCTGGGATCAAAGCGTGAATTTGGGGAGAGGCATCCAGCACTGCCTGGTTAAGGAACGGCACAGGTTAAGGATGCCCCGACTCCTGCACTGGAGAAACAGCTTTTAAGCCTGCTGCCTCACAGTTCCCCAAGGCTTTCATCCCGTGCCGTTGCCAAGGATTGCGGCCAGGTGATTTGCACGTGGTCCCACCGAGACCCGAGAGCACGAACGGCTTTTTACAGGGGCTGAGAAATTGCTGCAGAGCCGGCACGACCCGGAGCCGGCACCAGCAGCGCCTGGCAGGTGGGACGTCGTGTCAGCACGGACGAGATCATTATACCGATTCCGTTTGCCGTCCTGCTTACAGCGGGGAGATCAATGCTCATTTCCAGCAGCCTGCTGGTTTTCGAAGGCTTGACTGAGAGATTTTCACACTTTCCAAGCTACTTAATGTCAGCATTGAGCTCCGCTTGCCCTCGCTTTCCCTACCCTATTCTTTATTACCCTGCTTGCCAGTTACCTGTTACTATGTCCTATAAAAACAGTCTTTCTCTGGCTCATCACTATTTGACCCTTGCTGTGCACATCTAAAAGCCTCTGCCACCCAACAGAGCCACAAGCAAAGCTCTAATGCCAACTACCGAGTCGCAGCGTCTCTGGAGACCCGCACAAAGAAATTCCCGGGTGATGAAACCAACTTTAAGCTCTGCAGTAGAGCTGGACAAAAGGACGGAGGACACCTAACCTTGCGATGTGCAGCTTGCTCTCAGAAACAGCAATGCTTAGGGCTAACACACCCCAAGGTGTAAGGTTTTATGTGCTCCATCAGGTTAACGCTACCTTTTGATGGAGCTGCGCAGGGAAAGGCACCACATCACCACGTACTTGAGCTCCTCTCCTCACAAGCACCTTCAACCTCTTCTGTCGACCGGGGCTGAACGATTGAAAACACCGCTCCACATGCATCTCGGTAAGCATTGCTTTCCGCATGAAAGACAAGCGAGGCTGGTAAAATAAATCCGCCCACGTTACATCCAGCTAGCATTGTGCACAGAACAGTTTCAACGTACGTTACCCCACTGCACCCTCGGAGAAGCAATATTAAGAAACAGCTTTACAATAAGAAAGGAGACAAACTGACCCAGCACATCCTCCTCTGCAGCGTTCCCCGTTACCAAAGGCCCCTCTCTCAAACGTCCTTTTACCTTAACTGAGAACTACGCTGCTCCTCTCAAAAGGTAAACAGAGCGCCACTTATTTTTTTTAATCAGAATTTTCTTCCGAAATGCAGCTCTCTACAACACTCTGCAAGTCTTTTACCAACCAACTACCCCACTCTGCTTTGGACCGTCTAATTTTTAAGTGTCTTACCACGATGAAACTTTTGATGCTTCCCCCAGCTACCCCGCAGTCTCTTTGCTGGGATAGCAGCCCTTCATCGCACAACTGGTACCGGTTAACATCTGGGCCATGTCTTAGCATCGATCTTCCAGTGAGTACTTTTAAACATTACTTTTCAGAAGCTGCAGTCAAAATCCATCATAAAGAATCGATCCTGAGCACTTGGCAGTCTGCACCAAAGCATGTAACTAATAGACTTTGATTCCAGCCTGATGTATTTATTTTGTAAGACTAATAGAATTTATCGAAGGAAAAATCTAATACCCAAATTAAATTCTGGAATTCAATCCACAGCCTCTGTAATTTGTTTCTCTTTCAGTTCACCCTACCTGAGGGTGCAGCCCAAGAAACAGCTTTGGACTGAAGATATGCTCCGGCATCATTTAAATTAAATTTACAGTTTAAAATCAAAACTCTTTCCCAAGTAGTTGTGACAAGCCAACAGACGGCATTTTCTAGGACAGCATCTGTTCTTTCCTGCAGAGACTGAATAATTTAACCAGAACATGGAAGTTCCAGTGGAACCAAGGAGCCCACATTTAAGGAGAAACAGGACACACGATTGTTTCCTATTCAAAATTGCTAAGCTTTCATGTTTCCTCCTACCTCTTCTCCCCCTCTTCATTCAGACCTATTGGGAACTGCTCACATCAAGGCAAAGGAAGATAAATTCTGCCTCTTGGCTTCCTAAAACAGTGTTCAAATGGCAATGACTCTTGGGTCATTTCACCGAGACGCGAGAGAGGAGGAATTTGCGTTCGAGGTCACACTTCAAAGAAGGAAAACAGAAGGGGAATGACATACAGGAGCAGAAACAGCTGTGAGCTTTACAGGCTGTTAGTTTTAAGTGTTCTGGAAGAGAAAGTTAAGCCAAAAGTAAAGTTATTTCCCTTTGTAAAACAAAAACATTAGAAGTGATACAGTAAATGCTAACCATAGTTAGCCAGTTACTGCGCCGGACTTTTTACGTCTTCGAAGTATTCCAGATCTGGCCATCCACAACAGGAAGCATCCAAGGAAACTGTGTCACTGTTTGAAGCCTGTCTTCTTCTAAGCCCTCAAAGATTTCCTGCAGCCTCCCTTCTTCTGTCCAACCCTATTTCTAAGGCTCGTGGGCAACACAGGCTCCGAGCGCGAAGACAGCACAATCACCCCGCTACCCAAATCCGCTTCCCCACCACCTGGATCTGTTCCTACAGCTTGCGAGGAAGTGCAGGTGGATGGCTGAGCAGCAGGAACAGCTTGCTACCGCAGAGCGCTTTGGCTCTGCTCGCTCCGAGAAGCCGTGCCAGCGGCCGCCTTCACCCGGGGAGAGGTTCCGGCGTTTTTACAGCCACAGAACCATTCGTGATGTCTTCTACAGACAGGCAGATGACAAACAGCAGCCACAGCTCTGACTGACCTGTGCTCCAGCGTCTAACGGCTGCAGCGCCGAGGATGTAATGCTATTCGGGAGTCCCGGGCGCTGGTTTAGTATCGCACCTCCTTCTCTCCGCAAAGGCCAGCAGGATCTGGAAATACCACAGAAGACTCTGGGCACGGCTATACATTCCCGATACCAGCACGTTCCTTCTCGCTGAAGCGGCGGTGGACAAAAAGGCGGGGAAAGGTCTCCCCAGGTTTGGCAAGGACACAGTGGGAGGAGAGAGAAACTTAAGCGAGGCCGTGAATAAAGAGAAGAAACGATCTGGAAGTTAAAGTGTTTATTGATGTGTTTAAACTTTGTACATTCCCCACAGACCACACTAAGGAGTTTGCAGGTAAATCTGTGCATAGTGGGAAGAGACATGGAAGGGGGAAGAAAAAATAAAGTCACAGGAAAAATAGAAAAAATACACCACAGGTTACCAGAACCTCCAGATTTAAAAAAGCCGTGAGCATTAACACCAACTATACAAGCATTACAAAGACATGATGGTGAGTGGAACAATACCCCTTTTGCTCTTCTTGGGGCCTATGCATCCAATTTCCCTTAAAGCAGGCAGTTATCCCTTTCCCAACTTGTCCCTCTCTTCCCTCCCCAGTTAAAGCGAACTCCACCTTCATCAGCTCCCAAGGTACTGATTATTGCAGTGATTTGTCATTTCTGGGCAAACACCCAAAGCCGTGCCTACGGCCCAACATCACCAAAAGAGATGCAAAGGCTCAAAAAGCTGCGTCTCTTAACTACTTACCATGCTGGTGAGGCAGGAGAGCTGGGGGAAATTAGAAAGTAGTAGCAAGAGGGGGCTGTTAATGCCAGGTGAGTACTGAAGGAAACTGGTTCAGAACAGAGGATTTAAATTCAATACCAGGAACTTCCAACTCTAGAGCAGAACTGAATCTGGAAGGGGAATGTGCAGACCCCAGTATGCACAAACCATGTTCTAACATTCCACTAGAATAACTATAAACAGAGATGCTAGAAGCCTTTTAACTCCTTGCCTCCAGGGAGTCTTGATTCCTAGAGCCCAAACTGCTAAGCAGCAGGGTGCACACCACTGGCATATGAGGATGGGTTTTTTCTTTTTTTTTTTCTCTTTTTCTTTTTTTTCTCGTTATAAGGATTTTTGTTAGTTACCATTCCCAATTGCTTCCTTGCTTATGCTGTCATAGTTCCTATCCCTAAATTAATCTCTTTGCAACTCCCAGCAAATTTCACTTTAAAAAAAAAAAAAAAAAAAAAAAAGAATACTGCTTTATATATAAAAGCCAAAATGACTGAAGAGCCACAACTGTCTCCTTTTTACAAGGTGGGCTGGTATAAATGACCCTCAATATACAGGTGGTCTATCAGAAATAAAAATCAACATTTCCCATTTTATATATATAGAGCTTGTATCAGACAACAGTACAACGGAACTGGTATTTTTCAGATTATTTAAAAAAAAAAGAAAACTACATCTCAGTCAAATATCTGCAATAGATCCATTTTTCCCATTTAAGGAGATTTATATATCATATTGTTATATTATCATTTCTTCACCCATTTAAAAGAATGGAAATTGCAACTCTACAGTAGTAATTATAGTCTTAATGATCCAGGAGTTCTGAATGTAAGATGAAGTCCTCTTGAAGCAACTGTTGGTCAGTAGTTGATCCAAAACGCTGGACCCCTTTGGCCCTCCGCCCTGCTCCTTTCCCGGTCAGGGCTGTTGTATCTTCATCTCTCTTATATCTGCATCTGCTCCAGGTATTTGTAAGTGGGGTTCTCGTAGCCATGGTTTTGCATCTTGCTCAGATGCCGCTCTTCTGGGGTAAGCATTGGATCAACCTTTAGAAAGACCAGACGGTTACTGGTCAAAGGAGGTACTTGCAGGCCTTATTTCATAGTAACAACAGCAGACAGACAAATGACAGATAAACACCGCGGCAAGCAGTACACAGGAAAAAAAGTAAGCCACAAAAAATAATTTGCTTAACAGAGTTCCTCATTCGGGTGCTAACGCCTCCTGCCTGCCCTTGCCTCTTTGGGGATGTTCTCCACAAATCTCCGATAAGTTAGCTACAAATTTGGGACCCGCTTCTCCCATTAAAGAGGTCTTTATAATTTCACGGATTGGTTGGGCAAAGGGGAAAAGCAGCTTTCTCCAGACTCCATTAAGTTGTCATTAGGAATGTGCATGTTGGAAGCAGAAGGAAGAAGAAGGAACTGCTTCTCAGCGTTCAGCTGATCGTGCTGGCTTAATAGTTGTTAAATTAGTTGGGAGGACAAATTGCTATAGATTGACTGACTTACTCCCCTGCTAAAGATATCACCTGAAAAGCTCATTTACTGCCAAATCCTATCCTGAGCCAGACAGGGAAGCCTAATTGAATTCCTTGTGATAAGCGAATACAACTGTGAAGTGACAGGTCCCAGCATGGCATGCCGATGACTGATACCTGCATACTAATAAGTAAGCGATGAAGATGTCAGCATCTAGAGAGTTAAGTCCCATCTAGCTAGAAGCAGAGCAGTTGATGGCTTGGCAGCTACTGCCATCTTCGCCCCCTACACACAACATGTGATTCAATGCTGACTATTTTCATCCTCGGTTATGGAGCAGGAGTTGTTTCTCACCTCCACAATTCCATGGCTGATGGTCCCATACTGCCTCTTCCTTAGCATCACCAAGCTGATGACTATAACAGTAGCTATGGCAACAGCAATCACCAACAGCCCAATAAGGGCGCTGCTGCTGAAACTGAAGTCATCGCGAAGGGAGTTGTCATTATCCTGGAGGGAAGAAAACAAGAAAGCTGGTAGAGGAAGAGCAATGCGGGAGACGCGCTGCTAAACGCAAACCTAAAAGGTGGCCACCAGTAAGGTCTTCAACCACCTGTGGAATCAAGACATGACTGATTACAGGGGACAGTGTATATATTTCACCTCTAAATATTTCAACCAAAAGGATAATGAACGCAATACTGTTTCCCCGCTTCGACACTCTGGACAGACACTGACCCACACCGCTTTCCTATCCCACGAAACACTTCTGCAACAGAAGAGTCAGGTTAGTATCTAACATGTGTTTACTGTTTACATCTTTATGCAGAAAGGCTGTACTACGTTAGACTCTGCGTGACCTCCCAGACCAGTGTCAAGGCACCAAACCCCGAATTCAGTAACACACAGGAACCGAAATCCAGCTTTAGGAATTCACCGATCACTGGACTCGGTAGCCACACACGTACCGGCTCGTCCACCAGCCCACCGACACGCTCCGCGTTGAAAATCATTTCCTTCACGTCAAGGGTTTCATCAATTACCTGAAAACAGTCACAAGAGCATTTTATGAAAGGAGCCATACAAAACAGGTGGGAGAAGAAATATGAAGGCAGACAAGAGACCTTTAATGAATGCCAGCAAAGGCTCAGAACCACCTACCATCTTTCCCCTGCCCTCAACAGCATGGGAAGTTCTCCCAACTTTTAAAGCCACCCGATTTAGTACTGCAACCATTTGGACGTCCACACTACATCAAACTGAAGACCCAAATGAAAAACTAGGTCCTAGCCTCGGACACAGCATTTCTGTCGTGTCAGATCTAACCTGTGCTTTAAAACAATTTTGAAAGGAAACTCTCAAAAGACAACTTTTTTTTTTTTTTTAATAACCCAGAGAATTGAGGCAAGGCGGCTGCCACTATAACCTAGTGAATTCTTTACACTGTAGCTAGAGCTAATAGCCACTGTGTCACTTCCCTTCAGAGGAAGGCGAGGCCTTTCTTACCATGAAAAATAGGTGGGAAGACGGATGGAACACCCCAGCATTCAGTGTATTCAGATAGCAAGTTACCTAGCTAAAATAAAGGCATATCAAAGGGTCTCTGCTTGGGAAAGCAGCTACTAAATCAGATGGTTCTCCAACTCGGACTGCCAAAGATCTGGATCTCTCTCCTTCCCTCACCCTCCCACCCTTCTGATGCTAATCAGTATTAAGAGCCTACAATAGTCAGAAAACTGACTCCCCCACACCATATGGATAATGAATACACTGACATTCTGTAAGCAGGAAGGAGACATGGAAATAAGCCACAGCTATTAATTAGTGTCCACGGCAGGCTTTGCTTTACAAAATAAAGGTGGAGGGCTCACCACATTTTCATCCACTTTGTTCTTGTTGTTAATCACTTTTTCTTCAGCACCAATCAGCCCATCCAACTCAGTCATGCCAGAACCTGCACCAAGAGAGCAAGGCAGGAACCGTTAGGCAGCCCCCAGTGACATTTAGGAAGGGTTACCTACTCTTTGTAGAGCTGCCATGGCTAGCGTGTTTAACCGCATGGACCGCTGATTATTAATCTGTCTTCATGCTGTTGTGTCAGAAGGGGAGCTCATAAGCTAATGCTACAGTGACAAGTGATTGGGGGTGGGGGGTGGGGGGTGAGTGTCTGTTAATGAGAGGAAATGAGGTGGTAATGAGAGGAGCAGACAAGACTCACCAAAACCAGGCTGAAGAGTAAATCCAGAAATACCATACTGTTAAGTGCTGCTGTTAGAAGGTCCAAGGCAACATATAACACAAATTGTGAGCACGCAGTTCCTTTCTGCAAATGTCACCCCAGGTCACCGCCACCTCACCGTGACCCCCATGATGGAAGTATGCATCTCCTCTCTGCTGAGAGCCAGCGTGCAGGGAACGCTTTCAACCGCACGGTCAGCATCACCCATTCTTTTGAAATCAAGCGCATCAGCAAGCGCCTCGGGAATGAGAATTTCAAGGTCACCCAGCACGGCTCTGTAATGAGCTGCTGTCCCTTACCTGGCACGAGCCCAGAAACAATAAATCCCAGGGCAAGGGAGGAGCAAAGAACTACACTAGCCTTTGTACCAGAACATCACTCACCCATTTCTAGGCTGAAACTAGCACAGGCTCAAGAGAAGAATATAAATTAACAGGAGGTGGCTGCTCTGCATAAACTGTTTTGATCTGAAGCGTTTATAAATAGATCAGATCAATAACAGAAGAGCCTGATGCAAGATACTCAGCCCTAACGTAATATAGCAAGTTAGGAGATCGCCCGTTTGCCACTATCAGTAGGGACAACGTAATGTCCTTCACAACACCTATGCCACCTCCCTAATACAAAAGCAGGACAGCAAAGCCTCAAACCTTCAGCAGGGTCTCTCCAACGAGAAGCACGAGGTGGGGGAAATATTACTACAGCACTTAACACTTTGCCAGTGATTGCATACACCTCTCCACAAGCTGCTGAGCTTGCAGGTTGCCTAAGACATTATTATGTCAACGGCTGCTGAAATTGGCAGCACGTCCTTTGATGAGATGCAAGGAAAGGCTAGTTGGCTCCAAGGCAAGTTTTTACAGCGACAAGCTTTCACTGCCTGAAAATGCCAAGGAAACTAACATTTCACTCCAACTCCTCCCCAAAGCATCATCTCGGTTTTAGTGCATTCCCCTTTTCCTGTGTGGTTCTTCGGAGACAGTAATCAGATTCCAAGCATGGCCAAGATTGCCGGTCTGACTTCTCATAGCTGTCGAAGCAGGTCACACTATTGTGAAAGTCAATGATTGGGATTTTCTGGAGAGACTAGCCACCAATAGTTTTTAGAGAACTACTGTGTCAGCTTTTAGCCTACGGCTGCTTTATTCAATTCTCAGGAGCTAACATAGCATAGTCTCCAGGGCTGGGAGTTCAGCTGCTGCATTGAGCTTTGCTATTTGTCACAGAGTGCTGTACCAAGTAACAGACCCAGTTCTATGTAACCCAAAGACACAGTTTAGATTATATACTTCCCGGGGAAAAAACCCACACGCATGCACAACTCCCCCCTCAAAAGTCCCTAGCAGCCCTCATGAAATTCAATGAAGGAGGAATGGAGAGAAGGGGCAAGTGCAGGATATAATCTTTGTCCCCAAGTCATCAGAAAGTCTTCCATTTACCCAAACGGGGAGAACCAGCCTATATTTATCATCTTTAAGTCAACAAAGCACTTGTCCAAAAAAAAAATAATAAAAAAAAAATTAAAAAAAGCCCATCAAACTAAAGGCTGTCCCAATTCTTTCCAGAGCAGTCAGTACACTGAATTAGCAGTACACTGTTCCACAAGAGGGATGAAGGTGACTTACATTTGTAGAGAAATGCCAATAACGAGACTAGTTTCAAGCTACCTGGCCTTCACCGTGTTATAAAACTATGTGTGGTCATATGAAATGGTTATCAGCAAAATCCTTTGCTCTCCTTTGAGATTCTGCACAATATATTTGGAACTAAAGGCAGATTAAAATGCTGGGTTTACTCCCCAAACATAGCACACATACCACTGCTCTGCAAGAGCATTTTAAGAATTAGCCTTCCATTTCAACTTCAGGAACTAGATCTGTGGTAGCAGACCAGCTGGGCCTGACCTTCACCTGAGACTGTATCGCTAAGAGAGGATTTAATTTAATGCCAATATTTCTATGCCACTCTTAAAGCCCAGGCAGCCCCTTTTTAGCCAGGCACTGAGTTATGGCAGAATTAACAACAAGATAAAGGAGAAATGGATAATCACACAGGACTTTGCTAGTACGGAGAGATGCTACGTGTGAAAAGGTGATGCCGAGGCGACCACAAACACAAAGAAGGAATCTCCTATTTTACCTGTCCCAGACCAGCTGCACTCTATAGTATTTATGAGGACATTTAGCTGGGAAACACAGCCTATGTCTGCTGCAGCACTCTCACTCCTAGTTTAGTGCTGTCATCGGGTGGTAAGGACAGATTCCGCAGCAGGCAGAAGAGCCTCTAGACTATTTACCATCAGTACTTCAGGGTTTATTTTAAGAAGTGTCGAATATGAGTACACGTGGAGAGATGCAGAAATGCAAAGTACTGCATGGTTGCAGACAGACTGCTAGGCCCACATTTCTTGAGGGCAGAGAAGCTACTCCATGCACTTGGAGACACCCTATGAGCCCATCAGGGAGGAACATACACAATCAATTAGATGCTCAGACTAGCTCGTTTCTTTAACACTAGGCCTAAACAAGCAAAACTGAAAGTTACTGATCTAAATGAGAGCAGGGAAATGAAAATAAAGGTGAGTATGAAACTAAAATGAAGCTATCAAACACATTGAGAAGGTAGGAGAGTGATCGAAAGCACTGTGAGGGAGCAGCTTAGAACCAACCTTTTTTCATTGGATGGTACAAATCCGGCTGAGGATCTAGCAGGAGGGAAAACAAAAACAAAAATAGCAGAGAAAGGAGATTAAGAGAGAAAGGAAAAAAGGCTTGCGCATGATTTCTGACTCAGACCCTGGGAAAAGCTTTTAGTCTACAGCTTTCTTTAAGCTCAGGACTCTGTTCCAGCATTTTTTAAATAAATACACAAGCGCACACCAGCTGTCAACACCCGATGATACAAAAAATATAGACATATATTTAAAAAAGAATAAAGAGAATTCCTGCAGCCCTTCAGCAGGTCACAGCACAAAGACTTAACATAACATGACAGCGTTCTGGTTAAAGACTGAAATTAATTCCAGAGTCAAGCCACAAAGTAAAAATTTAACGCTCCCTGAAAAATGGAAAGAGATGAAACAATTTTGCAAAGCGAAGAATCGGAAAGTCAAGACAGCAGCTCAGTGCAAATTACTAGTGGCACTGCCTCTTTCCAATGGACAGAGTCTGAGGGGTACTGCCGGGGCAACTGCTTCACTCTTAAATCACCCAAAGGGATGGAGCTTTCTGTGCCACCGAGCTGAGCCTACCGGCTAAGAAAAAGCGCCTACGTTTTGTAAAGCCAGTGAACCCAATTTTCAGTTCCACATACCTTCGCTTTCAGGCAAGGCTGGGAAGGTTTTCACCTGGAATGGACGGAAAGGTTTGCCCTCCAGGGGAATTTCTTCACTCTCCTCAGAGCTCACTCTGACATCCACCTGGGACTCAGAAATGGAGGATGTGAACTGATCCATGTCTGCACGTTGCTCCTGAAGCAGCTCATCTGAAAGGAATAAGAGGAAATATTACACAACCTGCATGAAGCCTGGCAGGAATAAAAAGGGGCAGATGGTTTGAACCTAGCTGAGGCAGGGCTGCAGGGTAACACTGTTTGGGGCTGCCAGGTTATCTTATCTCGCATGCTCTGAAGTCTCATCTGGAATTCTCAGTAAAGGCGTTGGCTAGAAATACATACAAGTAAGGGCCAAGAGGTTTGTGGCAAGAGGTTCTGGCAAGATGGGCTTAAACTCATATAAAGCGGGAAAGCATCTGCTTAATTTTATGGATCTTTTTCATCTCCCTTTGAGAGACAGCTTTGCTATTCTGAATGTTGTTGACTTTTTTTAAACGGACAATGAAAGTTCTTAGGAACAAGCTATTCTGGCTGGCTGCATTGCAAAACCCAGAGAATATCTGCCCTGTGGTACCTAAGCCTAAGCCCAAGTGCTTGTTGTTGAGGGCATCCCCTCAAAGGAGCTAGCAATCTTTTTGGAGCCCGCTTCACTTGATACAAAAGCTTGTAGTCTAAAACAGTGGCACTGGAGCTGGCACACAGAGACACTCACCAATCTCATCCTGGATTTCTTCAGCCACATATGGCACCTTGTAGAGCAGAGACAAGCTTTGATTCATACGCTCCTCAATCACATGGAGATGTGTCATCACCTGCAAATGTACAAGAGTGTGTTGGAGTAGGCAAAGACTGTCAGTCACTTGATTGGTACCGTTACTTCGCTTGTTTAATAAAATACCTACTACTGGTGGATCTGCTATGACAGACAGTAGAATGGGACACAGGTCCATCTAGTCCAATTCCCTGACCGATGCTCTCTAACACGTCCTGCTTCACTGGAACTGGCCATTTGTACATGGCGCTCTCAGTATTTTGGGAAGGGTTGGGGGTGAGAGAGAAGATTCAGCTGACTCTTGCTGTAACCAGCTCTCCACTGGAAAACACTGAAGCTGGTATTTCCTGTATGCCAGATACAGTCATAATTCACTTCCCACAGCAGCTACAAGCAAGTGCTTTATTAAATGGATTATCATTCCTGACTACTAGAAAAGATACACGCAAAGGGAGCAGACAATATTATTTATCAACTCTGGTTTCAGCACAAAGGTGCCTTTCAGAACAACGGTGGCATTACATTTGTCTTACACCCACTACACCCACTCACTGGCAACGGCCTTCTCCCTTCAACTGAAAAATAAATTCAGACTCCATGCAACCTCAAATCACTCTTCCCTAGCATATTAAATTCTCTGGTGAAGTCAAGCCTGACCTGAAGAGGGTGCTGCATAATCAGGGATCACGCAGACCAAGAAAAACATTTATGTGGACAGCCGTTGAAAAAAGCTAAGGAGTTGAATGGACCTGTTTTACAGTCTGACGTGTACCTGACCTTTAAGAGCAAGGATGAAAGCAATTTAATTTTACATGTAGCAGCTTGTCAATCAAGGGAATCGATTGAGGAGCTTAAAGTGCACCTGAAAAGTAAAGCAAATGGAAATTGAACTGTACCACCCACATCCCTCGCATGTCGATTTGTTGACACTGCAGCCTTCAGAATGAATTAAGAACTGTTTAGATTTTAGCTTAAGAATACAGTTCACACAGTCCCTCTTGGGCTTTGGCAGCATTGGAACAAAGGGTCAGGGTGGACTGCGCTTGTTATGCTGAAGCTGTCTCTGAAAATGCTATCACGTATTCCGCATTGCAAGCCAAACATCAGCCTGTAAATTCCACAATTGCTCCCGCTCTTTCCGAGGATACACAGCTTAACAAGAATCACCGAAGCGGTGGCAGACAACCTGAGACAAGAGTTGAAGGTACACTGCTAGCATGCAGAAACAACGTGAAACCCACGGGACCAGGCACCTGCAAGCGTGAGGTTCGCTTCTAGAAAATCACTGCAACACTGCTCCACACCTCACCAGAGGTGACAGTAACAGAACCAGACAGACTCCAGTCCCTGTCTTACTCTTAAACCATGATACTTCCATCTACTGGTTATACAGCCAAGTAATAAAGCATTTTTTTTCTTAGCATCTATTTCTTTCCATTTGGCAGCACTTGATGTGCTCCACCGCATCGTCTCCTTGCAGGTCTCCATTCTTTTCTGTTCTTGCGTTATCTTTCACGCATTACAGAATTCAAAGATACTACAAAGCAGCAGACCAGCCACAAACTGGGACTGGCGAAACACAGATTATGTTCCTAAAGCTGAGACTGGACAGTCAGTTCTCTCTGCTTCTCCCTGAACCTGTGAAAGGACAAATCCTTATGAACAGATCTTTCAATGTTAACAAGCCGTTCTTAATTTGAATCTTAGTTAGGCCTTTCAGTACACCTTTCACCATTTTAAAAGCGGGTTGTAAAAACAAGTACATAATTCAAAAGATTTGTGGAATATCTGCAACTGCTCTTACAAGTACAATGGCCAGGTCTGACATCCACTTGAAGCTGCATATTCACATACACTACCCAGCAGACGCAAAATGACATTCTGGCTGCTCAGGAGTAAAATACATGGCAACAGCACAAAATAAACTCATCGAAACAGACTTTCTAATAAAGCTAACGATGATCATGTGCTTGGCAAGGGTTACGTATGATGCTTTGGTAACGAGGCAATAACTTTGCGGAGGCACAAGAGAATCCCCACAAACTCAAAACACAGGCATTGTGAAGAACAAGCCTAATGAAAGGAACACACAGACAGGAAGTCTTGGAAGAAGCGAGGAAGCCTCTTCAAGGATGACCAAGCGCCCAGTAAATAATTTCATGGGTGTGTGACAAGAGGCAACAGAAAAATTATAGCGAACCAGTTCTAAACCCCTAGACTTGTCACGGTGACCAACAATAATTCATGTATAAACCAGAGTTCCCCTTCTTTAACACTGAGTCAAGTACCACGGAAAACCATACAGGCAGCGTATCTGGTGACAGGCAATAGGCACACAGAATGGGAGATCTCTGCACAAGTATGAGAAGTTGCTATAGTACCCAGCAAATTAGCGTGAGGACTCGACGCATGGCTTCTAGTCTCTGACAGCCAGGGTTGGGTAACAATGCCTCCCTTGATAGAAACATTCTTATACCTGAGATTTCATCTGTGCAGCCTTTTCTGGGTCAACTGCCAGGACGTGTTGGTAATGGCGGATGGTGTGCAGACGGTCCTTGTTCTCAGCACGAACATAGCGCTTCAGAGCTTGCAGGATGCGGTGGGGCTGCAGGATTTGAGGAGGGGAAGAGTTCACATCCATTTGATTCAAATAAAATTCACAGCAGAAATACAGCACTTCGGATGTGAGCCTGCTTTGTTACCAGACAGATCAATCACCTGCGCTAACTTCTTCGGTATTTTCCTTATAATTAAGTCTGTTTGATTTGGAACACTATGCCTTATGAACACTAAACAAAGTGGAGGGGTTTTTAACCAGGCAGAAAGGAGAGTGAGTCTATTAGGAGACTCGCTGCTAGGTCTGCAGCACAAACTGCCACTGGGAACCTATTCCCAGCTTCTGCCCCTGCAAGTCACTGGCAGTCTCCTCACCAAGCCATTCTCACCTTCCAGCCTGCCCGGCACTACCCTATTGTCAAAGTTTGTTGCAAAGAAACTCACCCGCGGCGGGTCAGCCTGCAGGGCAGCCAGGTAGTTCTCAAGAGCAATCCGACGGCGATCATTCAACATGGCTTCCACACGAGCCAGGTGAGTTTCCACAAGCTGCTGCTTCTCACTTGCTGCCTCTTTCTCCAGGGATTTAACCATTGCCTGGAAGTGCTGCAACAAAGTAAGGAGTCTGTATGAAATGCACTGTATGCATCAGGGTCACCTACTGTCTCTCACGTAACTCCTCAGAACAAACGGAGCCTGTCATGCTGCATGTCCTAGACATTTACAGTAGGAGAGAAGGGCACCGACAGATGTTGATGCAGATTTCATCTTTGCAAATTCAATAGTGACAATCTGCCTTCCAAGCTTCCTTCACTACCCATTTCAAAGGTCTGAAGAAGACACATGGCCTGGCAGATGAAGATCATGTTGAAGTTGGGAGATCCACACCGTACTGAACGAATGACACAGTATTAACTCTTTCCCTCAACCCTGCAATATGGAAACAGGATAAATCCCTTCAGCCTAGAGCCACTAATCTGAATTTGCAGAAGTTTACCAAGGCATTGCATAAGGGATTTTTCATCAGCACATCTTCAGATCCAGTCTCTATATATTCTGTCGGAAAGGTCACAACCCACATCTCCAAATGAGCCAGAAAAGCCCATTAAGCATTGTTACCTTTCAACAGAGGTGATGGAAAACTCTTTTGGACTTACAGTGGCTTACATTAAAAAACATACAGAGAAAACCATGTTCCAGGACAAAATCCAAAGTGGGCTTAAAAGCTGGAGTCAGTCACTTAGTTGTATATTGGTTTGAGGAAACTTCATATAGCTGTCACTGCCAGAAGAGCCTGCCCCTAACAATGCCATGCTGAGAATATCCCTGATTAACTTCACAGTCTAATGGAACTCTCCTCATAAGGCAGAAGACTGGCATTTTGGCAGCAAACCAGCTTTATCTGCTGTCTAAATGGTTTTCACTAAGTCTGCCCAAACAGGAAACGTGTGTCCAGAGAGTCAGGGCCAATCTGAACTGGGCTGTGAGGCCACTGGTAAGTGCAAAACAGGCCAAAGGTCTGAAGTTACAATTTGGCTCTGCTGTCGCTACGCTTGAGGGGTGAGACAGCTTCCTACTACTGGATTTAGGAAAGGACCTCGCACGGTATCGGATCATCTCCAGCTTTAAGAACAAAGCACGCAATTGAATCAGATCTCCTCTAAAAGGCAGCTGTTGACAGAACAGGAAAGCTGTTCTTCCATCTCAGTCGTCTTTTGGCTTTGAATATTACAATCTCTCATTTAGTTTTTTGAGAGGACGAAGGCCAAGCACCAGTAACTTTCCTCTTTAGGTCTTTCACCTCTTACCTGAATGAGAGTCTGCCTTTCTGCCTTGGGGAGATTTACAGCTTGGTGTTCTGCTTCCTCCCATTCCTTCTTCACCTGGACAAGAAAAGGACAGAACACATCAACAAGACACAAATTTACGTCTGATCTTTGCAAGCTAATTTGCCTTCACAGGCAGATCCTTGTACAGCCTGGCTAGGTTTTGAAGGCACAACAGAGCTGCTGTGGGGTTTAAACCTAGCACTTAAGCCCTCTGAGCAGCAAGCCAAGTGTCCCCAGTGATTCCTCTCTCCCAACGCTCTGAGGAAACGAAAATCCAACTGCCACAGTGTGGCTGTATTGCAAGAAACCCATGGAAGGCTGGCGAATGGAAAGGAAGTCAGTTCAACATCAATTTGTCCAGAAAAACATGGGCGGCAACTATGCAGCGCAGCACAAACGACTGAAGCTAGATGCTCACCCGGTCCATGCGGTTGTGGTGTCTGACCTCCAGCTGCTCCTTTGCCTTCTGGAAGCGGGCATGTTCATTGTCATCAGCAGGGGTTTCAAAGTAGACATCCACATCATCAGTTGGCACTGCAAAGAGAGGGAAAGGATAAGCAGAAGTTCAGAAAACTGTGATCTTGGATTGCAAAGAACAGGTAGGGAGAGGAATCTCCACGCCTGCATAATTAACAATCTGGCAGACCAAGTTTACTGAACCGCCACCTACCAGGAGTCCATTTTGGTATCTTTAAGCTGCCAATTTACTGCAACATCAGTTAGTTACATCATCCCAGAAACACAGTAATGCACTGCGGCAACCAGCACCTGTTCAGTCTTCTCATTAGTTCTGAGATGAGCATTATTCAGCTCCAGCAACAGAATGACTTGGATTGCAGAATAAAGAACTTGTTTTCTCTTCCCTTTCACATTGGCTTTGGATAGTTTAAATGACATTTTGTGCATTAGTTGTTTGCTGACAAGCTGGCTCCAGACATCATTAATATGATTAGGGAGCTTGACAATAAATCTGCACAAAACACTACCCAGTATTTTAACACTTCAAACCTACCTTCCCTACCAGATGCACCATGCAGGACTAACAGGCAATGATATTAGACAAGACAGCAACAGAAGGAGGCTCAGTGTGACAAACTGACGTGTCCAATAAACTGGATGGTTTGTACCTTTAAGACATTCAAATTCAACAAAGGGAGAAATAAAATTTCAGAACTGACAATTTCAAGCATCTGCAAAATCCACAACAGGGGCTTTGCACTCCATATACTGCAGTTCAGGAAACACCGAACCAAGTTTGTGTGCTGCAGTTCTAGAAACTACACATCCCAGAGCCCTTTCTGAAAGGATCTATGTCAAACATGATGCGCTCCGTTGTTGCCCTTCAGCAGAGGGAGGGCAGAAAGTGGAAGTTAAGGCAACCTTTCAGCCGTATTAGTTATTCGGGTGGAAATAACCTCCAACACGTCATTGAAAGATGGCATGCTTCAGGAAAAAATTTGCCTGGCGCTTAAGCATGGATACAGGGTAAGAGTTTAGCATGCACCTGAATCCACCAACCTTTAACTAGGGAAGGAGGAGTGAAGAAGGGGAAAGGATTACTGCGTGAAATAACAGCAACACACAACATAGGGATCACTGTTGCGTGCAAGGGACAACGTCAGATCAGTACTATATTCTGGGCCTGCTCATAGCATTTCTGAACCAGGCTTGGACACAGAGAACTCATTCTCCAGCCCCAAATCCCTCTGTAACAGGACAAACTTTTGTACAAAAAGCTCCTGATATCCGCATCTCTTATTTCACCACTTCAGTTAGATCAGCCCAATCTAAAGCACTTGCATGAAGCCCATTTTGTAAACAGGATTATGACTGTATAGTCAGACTGCCAAGCCCCAGATAACACAAAAAGCCTTTCAAAAGGCTTTAATGGTAGCTGAAGTGGAAGTGCTGGAGTTCAACAATAAGATTAACAAGGAGGTTAAAATGTTTTTGGTAGTTTTATCATCTGACATAAAAGCCAGTTGAAATTGGTGCCAAAAACCTCAAGCTCTCAAAAACGCAGGGATTGAGTCATGATTCGTATTTCAAACCGAGCTGAAAGTGGGAATCTGAATTCTATACTGCTTCTCTGATATTTTCCCAAAATAAAATAGCAAGACAATGACTACTACCAGGAGAACGGTGAGTAGCAGCCTACTTTTCAGCACCAACTGGTCGAATGTACACACAGTAACACCACTGGGGAAAGTGAGCACTTCCTTCCATATACTTGGAAAAAAAGTCAGTTACGCAAACAGGCAAGCTAAGTGTTTTCACAAGAGGTTAGAGACAGCCCCTGGTCCCTGCTACAGATCTGGAAGAGGACAACTAAGCCCTCAGCAAGAGCTGCAAGCCAACGGTGAGCACAGACAGCACACGTCGAGGGCCACTTTCTCCAGGAAAGTTCACCCTAAAGACCTAGAGAAGCAGAGACAAGAGGAGACTGCTGCAAAAGGACAGACAGAACTGCTGCAGACACCAGAACCAAAAGGATGAGCTACAGACGTATCCTCTCTTGACCGAGGCAAGGAGGAGGAGACACCAAACGCCAGACAGACAGAGGCTAGCTGCAAATGGGCCAGTGGGAGGCAGGACTTACTCATCTTTTTACACACAGCCATACAATACTCCTCTGACTCAAAATTGTTCCTGTTGCCTCCGCAGCCTCCATATATAAAGCGAATGCATTTTCTCTTGTTAGGGTCGAAGTACCAACGAGGCATCACAGCCCGGCAGGGCCCTGTCATCGCCTCCTGGGAGCAGACAGCTGTGTGGAGACGGGTTAGAATATGAGCTAGTGAGGAGCACAGGCCTTGCCGAGCGACTTACACAATGCAGTGGTGGCTCTAGTTCACACCTTCTTCTAGGGCACCAGCGCTGGCCTCAGCATCGCTACTTCACCAACCAAAGGGCTTTTGTCAGTTTTGGGGGGATTTTTAACATTGTAAAAGCATTCATCACAGGGCTTACCAGCGCTATTCTGGGAAGCGCCTGCACATCGTGCTTTGGAGCGAACATGCAGCAGCAGGCTACCCGAGCAGTTGTCTCAACATGGAGCTCTCATCTGCTAGAGTGATTTCTCCTTAGCTAGAGGCTGAAACAGCAAGGATCTACTTTGCCAATGCCACAGTGTTATGCCTCAGGTATCCCAGTGGTAGAGCTTCCACTCTTGGTATAAAACCAACGTGATGGAAAGACAACCCATTAGGGCTGCTTAAAGCATTCAAAGATGTCCTGTTCCGCTGCACTCTGCCTGGATAGACACTTCACATCTTAAAGGTGAGGTGTAAGAGCAAGTGAAAAGGCAGGCTAAGCAAAAGTAATGAGATTGCCATGGCAATCTGAGCCGCTAGGTTTTTAAGTTTTGAAACATCTATACACTAAATATTGAAACTCCAGGTAGCCACAGCACATGGACTGCTTCACAATAAGCAGGCAATACAAGCAGCTGGGTTATTTTGAGGCAAGAGAACAGATACAGTCTATAAGTTAGCAACTGTTCAGGGTACTTTGGGGAAAAAAGACTGGGTACCCCCCAAAACAGACACCCTGATCATATTGTTCCAATTCTGTTCCAACACCTGCAGATCTGTAACAGTCCTGTACATATATGAGCTAAGCCTTGTTTCAGCAAGTAAAATTATCTGCAGCATGCTGGCATTTTACCAAAAAGATGCAAGAACTGCTGGCAATGATTCAGTGATCTGTAGCTAATTGAATTTCATTCCCTCTCCCCTCTTCTTTCCTCTGCAGACACTTCTACACATAAAGCATAGGACATCATATAAAGCTGAGGCACCACACAATCGGCAGACGCCCTCTGCAGTGGCACCGACCACTTAACAAAAGCTACCGAAAGTATAGTACACTTTACTACAGTGGTAAGTATATATTACTAATATAATAAAATAGGGCCAATTGTGTTGGCTGACTTACTTTCATGAAAGAGAAGGGTTTATGCAAAGGCTATTAAGGCAGCACCAAGTATCTTCCTCACCCTTTAATGGCCAGATGGCAGCTTTATGCCTCCTCTACAGAGCATGGCCCACAACTTTTAGCTTCCTTTTCGTAAACTGGTATAAAACACCAAATCCAAGATAATCACCCCAAACTAGGATTTCAAATTAATAATATACCTCAAATGCTTCTTTAAGATTTTCCAAACTTAGCCTATGCAGATATGGTTTTCTGACTCAACACTGCACCTTCATGGAGGTGCTCATTCAATGTGCCAAACACTGGGCTTTCTGCCAGCAGAACTGCTGTTTATCTGGAAACATATGGCCCATGCTCTAGAGAGTTAATTTCAACACTTGAAACATAAGCATCATCAGCTTTCCTCTGTTTGCTAACTTACTAGCAAATAAAACTTCCAAGTGGCATTTATTGACTTGATCAAAAACCCATCACCAACTGACAGCCAACAAGAATACTCTCAAGGAAGCAAGAGGCCTGTAGGCTAGAATGTGTCTTACATTTCATATCGCTGCTGACTTCTTTTTCGGAAACAGCCTTGTCATTGCTAGGCTCTGTGGGGGTCTCTTCATTGTAATCGTCAACTTTGTAGCTATCGTAATAGTAATCACGGTCTTCCACCACATCCTCCTCCTCTTCCCCTTCATCATCTTCATCTTCCTCTTCCTCCACAGCTGTTCCTGTGAAGTCTTCTACACCTGCCTCTGTAGGGAACTCACTGAAGGGATACAGTTAAATTAGGGGGTAAAGTTAAGGCTAATAACTTCACAGCCAACCTTTGATGTACCAGAAAAATGATTCTCTTTTCATCTGTTCTAGAAACACAAGAGATGGGAAAAATAAATATACCAACTACCGATCAGTCCATCAACTGGACTTCCCTCATTACAGACAGCTTCTCCATGCCCCTGGCTTAGTGGGGTTTCCTTGCATTTTCTCATCAGCTTCTTTTCAGTAAGTGAAAGTCTATCATATCTGGGGGAGGTACCTACTGTAACAATCAGACAGTCTTTTTGACTGGGTAAGGATGAAGGGAGGGGGGCTGTTTAGCTCCTCCAGTAATAGGAGCAGTGCAAAGTCATTCGTCCTTCTGCAATGCTTTTTCAGGCTCAGGATACTCCTCTGGGAAATTCAAAAGCACAGAAATTCTCCTCTCCATCGTCACCACAAGGGAGTCACCATGTGAAACACTCACATGCAGCAACTTCACACACAGAACTGCTAACATCTACGCCAGTAAGAATCCTACCTTTTATAAAGGTCGTAGTCTTCATCCTCATCTTCATCCTCCTCCTCTTTGGACAGAGCCTCATCCACAACCTTTGTCTGAGGACAACATACATATTCTGTTCCATGGAACTGGTCTACTCCACAGGGCAGCAGCATGCCGTAACTGTGCAGGATCATCCCTTCTGTCAGACAGGCCTGAAAGAGGAGCCCATTTATGTCAGTTTAGCATCATGTTCTTGCTTTGGATAAAGCTGAAGTTTGCCTATCATAGATCCCAAGAATGCTACCAACGGTCTAAATTTTACAAAAAGGCAACAGCAAACTACAGCCTAAGTCTCAACATCAAAGGAAAACGGATTTGAAACTTGTAGCTTAAGCAAAATCCCCAGGAAGTCCCAGATTCAGAGCCACGCAGTGCTTCCTGGTGTTAACAGTATCAAACACCCCTCAGCCCTAACAACCGCTGTACCAGCTACTAGGAAGACAATTAACTCTATCCCAGCTGAAACCAGGACACTTGTCAGCCTGGCTAAGTTCAGGAAAAATAACTAGACGTTTTGTGCCAACTCAAGGGAGAGAGCTCTTGAAAGAAACAGAACTGTTGTTTGCTTTTCTGGGCTGGCCATTTCATTAAACTTTATCTATTAAACTTTACATTAGAGTAAGTGAATAATCGCTCAAATGGACTTTGTGTCAAGATTATTTTAGCGTGCTGTAGATGCAAATCAATCAGATAATTCAAGAAAAAGCCAAATGCAAACTGTGATTAGACATTAAGTCTATACACTTCTCTTAAGCTAAGGAAATACATGGCCTTGCGGTGCCCCAGAAAAGAATGAAGTAAGAAAGGCTTTATTATGTACATCAGAACCCTTTTGTTTGTGCTTTGCTTTGTTACAGCACAGATGTAAAATAAGCCAAATAGTTGTAGAACTTCTCCAGAAGTATGTTAAAAGCAAGTGATTTTTAAATTTGCTAGACATCAACAAGTTTATCCTCAATTAAAAGGTGACTCCTCTAGCACAGCTTTATTTAGACAGGTTTTGGCTCCCAGGATTTTAAAGAAATGGAAAGTTTAACTGGAACATCCTTAACCTCATCTTTACTAGCACCATCACGACTAATCATTGTGTTTCTGTTTCTACAATTGCTGTTTCTACAAAATGGAAAACATGTACATTTTGTCATGATCTTGTTTTTATTACCCCCAACTCAAATGGGTGTGCAGAAAATTTGCAACATTTTTGCTAGTCAGATAAAAAAACCAAACCAAAACAAAACAAAAAACCCACGGGCTAGATTTATTCTGAGAAGATAATCCATCTCTTATGTAAAACCTCCACTAATCAGTCACAACGGAACTCAGATTGTTCCCAAGCAAGCACTGCCAACGAAATCCCCAGCAGCAGCAGGTACATTAACGCAAAATATGCAAGGAAAACAGGAAACATCCTATGACCAATGTAGCTCTCTACCCTGGAAAGAAGGATGAGCCATTGGTTAAAGCAATATCCTAGAGACCCGATTTCAAATTCCTAGCTCCATCCTAGAGTATGATCTTGGGCAAGCTACTTAGGATAGCTTTTTGTGACTGAAGAATAACTCAGCTAGCTACACAGGTTTTAAGTCAGTTGAGTACTTTTAAATGTATTTTTTCATTGCTCCCTGCCTCAGTCCATAGACTGCAACATGGGAATAACAGACCCCAGAGATAAACACTGTCGTGCTCCAATACTACAAGCATCCAAGTGGACAGATCCAGAATAAATATTCCGGCCACAGCAGCTCAATTACCTCTTTTGCCACAGTCTGCCAGTGCTGATGGCTTTCACATACATCCATCCGCTCCTTGTGGAAGAATCGGCACTTCTCTGGAACCAGTAGGACATCGCTTACAAATTCACCCACTGAAAAACAAGAAACGTCCATAGTTCACACGTGTCCAACTTCCAACAGAAACCAAAGCCAATACCAGAACTCCCCCTAAGTACACCTCGTTGCAAATGCCTTAAAGGTTTGGTATATTCTTAACGGGGACAGGTCAGATCAGCAGCTCTCTCTGGAAATTTACAGAAAAACAGAGCCTCGGAGTTTCCAAGGTAAAAAGAGGAGTAGGGGCTGATTCCCAAAACATTATGCAAACCCTAAGGCTGAACTGAAGGCAAAGTTTACAGTGCAAGTTAATAAATAGTTGCTTGTGGAACAGACAGGATTGACCAAAGAAATTTCACACAAATCTTTGAAAAGATTGCATCTGCATACGAAGTTTTCAAACCACTTAATCACCAATTTCTAAACAAGCTGCATCATACCAAAGTGAGTTCATGCTGTCTGGTGCTGTAGCAGCCTGGAAATTTTTATGTGCCGCAAGTGTTATCTATGTTTTCAGTATCTGGGTATCTGAGTAAGTCTTGTTTGTTTTTGTTTTGTTTTGAACAGTTTCCAGATGGTTTAATTCAGGATTAACTGCAGCACATTCCCTGACTCGGACAGTCCTAACCAAAACACAGAGGGCTGGAAAAATAAAAACTATACAGCCCTGAAAACAGAGTAGAACCAGAGTCAGCAAATACACTGCATTCCAATATTTAGATAACCACAACCGCACCAGCATCATGAAATTCTGGCACAATCTTAAAACCAGACTTTTGCTTTTGAGGAAGGTGGAAGGGAGAGAGAGAATTGGTCTGCTCTACAGACTCTATATTAGTTGGACTTAAAAGATACTTAGCCTAAGTTTCCACCACAACTCAGTTTGGTACCAACACACGCCAGAGAAGTACAAGAACTACATGAGCACGACTTTCTGTTCTTAGCCCAGATGTCCGAACAAACAAACAATGCCACTGGAATCCAAACCGTGACATTTTCTCAAAGTTGAGATTTTTCTTTCTTTCCTGCAGATTTAAATGCCACATCCGGTAATTTTAAAATAAGGAGACATCTAGGTACTCTGAGAAGACCAGGAAAAGATCTTCAGTTCAAGTGTTTCAAAGTAACATACCTTGCACACCTGACTGGCAGCTTTAGGAATCCTTTGTTAAAATTGAAGAAAAGTTCTTTAAGTTAAATGCCTTTTCTCATGGAGACTCCAGGGAGCAGAATTATTTGTTCAAGCAACCTTCAACATTATGATTTCAAAATACATTTTAATATTTTGCATGACCAATTTTTTTTTGCAGCCCCTTAGTACTGATACCAAAGGCTTGTGGACACTTCTCCTATGCACTGTACACAAGCGAAGTAGAGTTTAGGGACAGATTATCTGATGACAATTGCAAGGTAACAAAATCAACTAGCATTCATCATCTCTTTTAAATTAGTTAAATTTTGAACTACTAGACACAACAGAGAAATGGTCTTTTCCCCATTTTCTTCCGTCAAAACAGGTCAGTTACAATTCTGAGTTAATAATCCTTCCTCTTTCACTCTCACGAGAGGTTAGTTGAAAAGTTTCTGATAAGAAAGCTAAACCCGACCAAACTTTAAAATCAAGAGACTATGGTTCTGGGGACTGAAGGCAGAAGACTCACACTGATCAAATGCAATAATCAGTACCAAAACCCAGCCATTAAACAGCCTTTTTGAAACACACCGAATCCTAGCACCTTCGCATAAGATACATGGAAGGTTCTCTCAATTCACCTAGGGACTGGAAAACCCTTATGTGCTACACATTAATGGACACCTTCCCCATTCACGGCCACTGCTATCAAAACAGAAAAATCCTCTGCCTTTTCAGATCAGAGCAGGCGTAAGAGGTGTTTCCATGCCACCTAACAGCCTAGCCAGAACTGTCAGCAGTTTGTCTTTTCACACCTCACCAGGCTCAGCCCTGCTCCCATCATCCTATTGTTACCTTTATTTTACAGTTCAGTGGGAGCGCTAATGGGTTCTCCTCTTCTCCCCTCTTCATCTTTGAAATACAAAAGAGCTTTCATGCGTGGGGGGAGGCAGGAGGAGGTTAAACATGGTATGACAGCAAGATCCTACCTCTAGATAGCCTGTGTGTTAATGTAGCAAGGAAGACACAAGCAGGAAGGGGAGCAAAAAACCATAGTTCGGCTATAATCAAAAAGTCATATGCACCCCAGAGAAACACATCGTCCATTTACAACAAGCAATTTGTGGACTGCTAAAGACAACGAAAAGGTACTTCATACACATACAGACTACTGACTTGCAACTCAGATCTGAAAACCAAAGCTGCCTTGCAGGCTAGGCCAAACAAGTCAAGAACACTGCGACAGATAGTAATTAAAAACTTTAACAGATAGTTTAATGCTTATCAAATTTTTGGGCAGTGTCACTAAAAGCCTATTTTTCAGCTGGAGAACAGGCTTGGGGGAGGACTCTTTCTGAGAGAGATGACTCCTTATAAATCCAGAGATCTTGCTTTCATCCTTAGAAGTTCTCAGTATGATCAGCTGGGTTTGGTTGCTTCTCAAACCTGAATTTCCACAACTATAAAGAGATGCATCTTTCTCCCAGCACGTATCCACACCAAATTCCATTTCTTATGAAGTGCTTTATGATCGTCTAGTGGAGGGTAATATATATAGGAGAACAGCACCCATACAGTTCTGCAGATTTGCTTGTGTTCTCCTATGTCAAACCACATGCTAACCTGAGATATGGATTACGAATTACGAAAACTGGTTCCCGCTGAATGCTCCCAGCAATCAGACTCTCCAAGACTGCGCAAGACTTCTTGCAAAACAGGTCTTTTCCAGTGGATAACTGAAAAGAGATTCAGCCAGCTGAGACTAAGCTTACTACTAAGAACACATGCAGTGCAGCACAGCGTCAGGTACAACCTACAGGTCAAAAGCTGCAAGGTAAACAAGCTAAACATGTTCCCCGATTCAAGTGGGTGTATAAATTCTGGAAAGCACCATGAAATCCACTGCAGTTTATCTCATATTCTTTCACAGTTCAAAGTGGGGACATGGGATACAGCTGCAAGAAGCAGGGCCTCTTTGAAACAGCAAAGTTTAAATATAGTCATTGAAACAGAATAGAGATCTCTTGCCAAGACCAAAGCAGGAAGCCTGAACACACTGAGCATTTAAGTCTCCACGGCAACAAAATATTAAAGCTCCACAAAAATAGGATCACAGTATTAAATCCCAATGTCTTTGTGATACTCAAAATACAATAGCCTTCAGGTTTTTATGGCAGTTGCAGAGAGAATGGGGATTTCTTTTTCACGCCAGGCACCATTATTCCACCACAGCTGTTATCTAGCCATCGATCTGT
Source organism: Buteo buteo (assembly GCF_964188355.1). Classification (NCBI taxonomy): domain Eukaryota; kingdom Metazoa; phylum Chordata; class Aves; order Accipitriformes; family Accipitridae; genus Buteo; species Buteo buteo. The sequence goes on along the minus strand of NC_134179.1, from coordinate 2,888,460 downwards.
TCAAGAAAGGCAGAATTCCATCTTGTGGAAATAAAAACATTTAAGTGGAAGTTGGACGTGGAAATGGCAACCTGATATGACAGAAGCCTTATAAACTCTGTTGTTCTCTCTGTAAGAAGCCAAGAGGCAATTCTTTGCTCCTCCCACAAGAATGCACAAACACATCATACCACCCACTCACCCAGGCACTTGTAGGGCACAACAATATGAGTGTGGTCCTTGCACTGTTTCTTCCCTCTCTTGCACCAGCTATCGATGCTGACAGGTTGATTGGCTTCCACAACATTTGTGATCTGAAGGTCTGGATACATCTGTTTAACAAGACACAGAGATAGGTTTCTCTCCAGAAAGGACAAAGAATGTGCAAAGTGGCTCCTAACCAGAAGCAGCGAGGCTGATTCTCTAACACAAAAAGAAGTTCAAATTTGCACACGGACACACATTCTCTTCTGGATCAAGCTTACAACAGCTGAAGACATAAAAAAGCCCCCAGCTGTTTGTCACACAGGGCTTGAGAAATGGCATGTGTCATCACTTCTTTGGGGCAAGAGAAAGCCAGGTCAGGGGCAAGAGCCTTCATTGGCACTAAGTTGAGGTGTTTGGCTTTGCACGGTAGTGGAGAAACATTTACCTGTTCTGTCCGGTGCAGCACGATACGCTCTGGAAAAGGGCAGTCACCAACAAATAGGGTTTAGTAATATCTTCAGACTCTCGTCACTTGTCAAGCTAATATGCACCTACCTCCTCAGGTTTCTTTATGCCTGCTCCATTTACAGTGTATTAATATGATCCCTATGTCCTGCTCGAGTTCTCAAGCCCAGACACTGACTTATATTTAGGCTTCTGCTACGTGAACCAAATGCAGACCTAGTTATATCAGCCTTGTAAAACCGTTTTAAACGTTTTCCAGCCCAGACATGGTGTGCTCTATCACTTTCCCATTTAAAAAAAACCATTCTCTGTGGTACTTTATGTGCCTGTCACCTCACAGGAGCGATTAAAGACGCTTATCAAGGCCAATATGCTACATTATATCTGGAACACACTGAAAGGAGATTATGTTTTTTTACAATGAAGCACGAAGAGCCTAAAAATACCACCAATATTTTGATGAAAATATTTTTCTAATGTTCTGGCTCATCTGAACATGTTACTGAGAACAACACAGCCACATTCTATTTAAAATAGGTGTCAGGTTCCATTTTGCACAGACCTGGAGCAGATGCTGGTTAACCAGCTCAGAGGCAAAACATTTGGAGAAAGCCCTGCAAACGCAGACGTGGATGGATACCTCTCGGACTTACAGACCGAGGACCTTCTGGGGCAGCGTAAACTGATCTAAATCAGAGCTAGCTCCTAAATCTCACTACAGTGTCCTCCCTGCTCTTCCTGGGCAGTAACACAGCAGGACAGTTCAGGGAACTGAGCTAGTCAAAAGAAAGTCAGTCTCCTGCAGGGTTAATTTGCTATTGGCCAGCTACATTGGAATCCAATTCCTCAGCAGCAGTGAAGATTCTGGATCACACAGGAAAACTGACCTCCTGGCAGTACTGCAGAATCTCTTCCTTTTTTCCAAGGCAGCTCTTGGTCCCGGAAGTGTCAGGTTCCCATTTCCCAGTCTGGATATTCACATGCATATTTAGCTTTCCGCAGAACATGGCAATTTGAGGCTCTGCCACAGCAAACCCTGTCCCAGCATTGGCTGCGAGTGCCTGTGAAGACAAACAAAACCAAAACATGTTGATTGCATTATCTGATCGAATGCAGAACAACTCAAAGAACCAGAAACACTCTGGCATCTTCTCAGAGCTCCTGCTTCATCCAGAATATCGGTGGAGTCTTGCAAACTATTTTGTAACCATATTCCTTAAAGCTGGTGAGCCCACACCAAGTTTTCACCAGTAAGCTGTTTGTTTTTCCAAACACTGTTTTTATTATTGCAACAACAGCTTACTAAAACCAAGAGTAATTCACACTTAAAGCTTGTGCCCGCAAAGGCTAAATCAGATGTCCGAAAAACTTAAACCCGTATTTGAAGACAAATAACTAATACTAACAACTTTTGGCAGAAACACCTCTGTGAGGTTACATACAAAGCAGGTATTGCTACTACTAATAAAATAACTGCTTCCCACTGCAAAAATCCAGAGTTTGAAGCCACGTGTTTCTCCCAAAATCTTCAAATATTTGGGATAGAAACACCCAAGCTTCTTGCCCAAACATACAAGTAAAGATGACTTCTGCTGAATCAGAAGAACAAAGCTGTTGCAACCAACTCCTCAAAGCCTGTTGTCTCTCATTCAGTGCACTCCTATGGGGATTTGTACTGCCTGGTTTCTGAAGAATATTCTGTTCACTTCCCACCCTGCACCAGCAGACAAAAACCCAACAACCCAGACCCACACTGGGGTCAAACTGCAGATTGATCAATGAAAACAAGGTCAGGCTCCCTTTCTGAAATCCTGCTGGCTGACCAAAGGAAGAAAAAGGGGATTAAATTAAATTGCAGACTTGTTTTTTTTCTGAAAAGACTTGAGTGGATGCTGGGAGCTGAACATTCCCTCCCTACATAACTACTAGCTGTTGTAAAAGAAAAAGAAAAAAAATACAAGAAAAGAAAAGGTATGAGGCAAAAAACAGATGAACTCCTAAATCGAAAGCTCTTTAAGGTGTTTAGGGGAATGAAATCCATTTTAACTACTTCAGACAAGGCAGATTAGAAACAGCAATACACACAGGCTTCAGGGCACCACTGCCCCTAAGCTTCTTTTTTCCTGGCAGGCAGCCCTACCCTAAGCCACCAGTCCTGCCTTCATATTTGACTTTGCATGCACTCAAAAATGCATACATTACTGTGGACACCGTTCATTCCCTATTGCCTGCAGATCCCCATCAACTTATATCAATACCTGTACACTTAAAGCAAACAAAGGAGCAAAGAGAAGAATTCAACTGGACAACCCATGTGCAGCTCCTAGCTGCTGGATACTAGGAAAAAATTAACACCACTGTAATTAGCTCATTTCTCCCTTTCCCCGTTTGCACACAAAATCACTGCCTGGAGATAAGACATTTCAACACTCAGAACATCAGGGATTGTCTAGCACTGAACACAGGGGCTAGCGCTTGGGGGATAAGACCAACTTGAGACACAAAAGCATAAATTGAACTATTCAACTGCATGTCACTTAAGAGAAACAGTCTTACACGAGTGGTTACTATTTACTCTAACCCTTTCACCCAACAGACACTCATGAGAGAAAGTTTTAGCACAGATCACAAAGTAATGATATACTGAACTATACGTAACAGATACCAGCATCGACGTCCCAGTAACAAAATGCTTCCAAGCTCATATACACTTTCAAGTTTAGTGTAGGTACATTTGTCATACTCTCTGTCCTAATGGAGAAGACAGGCGCTTCAGGTATAGGACAACTTCTGACGAATACACTGAGGCTAAGGGTAACAGGGTGCAATAATAAACACGTGCTTCTAACAAGTGCCAACTGATACGACTCCGCAAAACCTGGGCTCTTGCACCGCCTTCCTCCCTGCCGTATCATTTCATAAGAAAAAGGTACACGTGGAATGGTCCTTCGTAACTCTATAAATAAATACACGCATACAAACTTCGTAAGAGGGCCTTTTTATCTCTCTCCAAACAAATACCACTTCAGTACCAACAACCACTTTCCAGAGCACACAAGACTTGACATGTTAAAGGAAACAATCCACAACACAATTTTGTTTTATGACAACACTACAACTACATCCAAGATTCAAGCTGAACTCTGAAAAGAACAAAAAGAAATGCAAGATCAAGTATGCACAAAGCATTAACCCTTGTAAGAAGAATACAGTGCATCAAAAGAGAATAAAATGTACATGTTATGAACGGTTTGGAGGTCATTAGCACTGCCTATGCTTGAAATCTGTTTTCTTCAAAGCAAACTTAACAAGCACACAGCAAAATAAGGTAACTGCAAAAGCAGGAGAGGCGCAGGCTCCATCCCGAGAGGCAGAAACATCCCTCAGTAATCCATTCATAACAGCTCTTGCATGAGCAAAGCTCCTGTTCAAACACATACCAACCTCCTGAAATCATGACCACCTCCTATTTACATGCTGATGCGAGCTCCTGTTTATTTTTGCCGTCTCTCCAGCCTGACACCTCAGCACTGTGGCAAAGGTATCATTCCTCCTCCGTGGATTGCTCAAATAGTTTGCATATCAGTCGAGTGCTGCTGCCATAGCTACCAGAACATGCTAAGCCCCAATTCACAGCTGAACAAACGAGACTAATTACTGGCTTGATTTCATCGCTTTTAATCAAATGGAAGAAATCTTTTCTTGAATTGCACTGTTGAGTAAGTTAATGAACTCTGTTAAGACACAAGTTGAATTTTTAACCCCATGACCTGCAAGATAAGATTTTTGAGTTATGGGCTTCAATTTTTCACCACTGGTGATCCACTCCAGCCACCAATCACATCAGTTATTTAATTTAGCATTTTAATCTCACTCTGTCTGTAACGCGAGAATACAGCACAGCAAACTTCATTGGTACCAGTGGAGGCCACACCTTTAACACTGCTACTTAAGTAGTGAGGAAAGTCACCTACAAGAGTTTTTTGGGACAGTCATTTCTGTTGCTTCACACAATTGCCTTTGGTGTATCAAAACCAAAAGCAGATCACTCAGGCTGACAATGCCTAAGGTTAGCTCGTCTACATTCAAGCATCACTTTGCAAAAGGAGGGTTGGGGAACATGTAAACCAGCAGCAAGCTTGGGATAAAGCCACGTCCTTAGTTAAGCTCTTCAGTACTTCAGAGAATTCACCCGTTCCACATTGCAGAGGGATGAACAAACTGACAGCACATTTTTCCTTGGGAATTTCCCAGCCATAAATGGAAGCAGCCGCCTCTTTTAGTGCTGGGGAGCAACTATTCAATCTCTTAAATAAGCAGACTGCCAGCTCAAGAGGGGCAACATATACATAATAGAAGAGAGTTCATCCAGTTGTGTATGTCCTCAGCAAACATTATTTTAGTAGCTATTATCCTATTAACGTATATCCATAACATGAGAGCAAGATGAATGTTGTTGTTTGGGAAAAGACTGTTACATAAACCATTACTCTCTTCACTGGCACTTGCATTTACAAGATGTTTCATGATAAATTCTGCTCTGCCTTTTGGTATAATTCTGTAATCCAGTTTGCTTTCCAAGACCAAAGAAGTATTTGATTCCATAAACACATAAATCTCTGGCCAGTTAATGTCAGTTAAATTCCTCACCCTGTCATGCAGTGCCTGATTTACGGTTGTGAAATGCTGGAATTCAAACCCCTAAATCTTCTCCTTCTCTGATGGAAGAGTCTCTGCCCAAGTATCCCATCTTTTATTTACTACTAGCCTCTTCAACTTGCGACAGTGGGTTTGACTGGTGAGCTTCACCCATCCAGAGGCCTGGGCTCTACGCTCTAAAAAGGGTTATACCTTTCTTCCTGTATCTACCATCTCAAAGGAGGGATGCAAGGCTAGAGAGATTATGGGCACCACAAAGCATGATGATGTTCTTTAGGGAGGATTTTTCGTGAATTTAAACCGTTTCTGCTCTCTAGCGTGCCTCTACTTCAATGCTGGGAACAACAATGTACAGGAATTCCTATCAACTAATGTAAAATAAGGAATATTTCATAGCTACCCCTGAAATGTATGCATTACATTGCAATTCAGGTTCAAAAAGGCATAAACATGAAAAATACACCCATTCTCCTTGCCTTGTATTTGTAGGATCTATTAAACCTCATCACAACACAGCTTATTGAGCATGCTGTCTATCCAGCTCCCTGTCCAACACTATTCAGGAAAGCCTTCTGGCATGCTGCTGAGGACTTCAGGATAGAAGGGTGATTGGAGTTTCTCTTTTGTGAAGAGTTGTTATTCTTTACATTTCATAGAAATGAGTTCCCGAGAGCTTTCCTTCAGAGCACAAACGTGTCCGCAAAACGTCAAATTTAAATACATTCTGAATTTTCCGTGAGGTCAAACATTACAGTAATCTTGCCCATCTGACCAGATTACCCAGAACATGGATCTTTATTCCAGCAAAACCAGAGTGGATGGGAGCTTAGCAGAAAATCTTAGATTCCCTTTTCATTTCTGCTGAAGAGCTGTTCGCATAGCATATTGCTTCTAAAGAAAATCTAGGAATATGCATTCTAGAAAATCACAGTCTCCCAGCTACCACATTTGGTGCAAACGTGTCAGCCACTGGGCACGTGCACTGCCTGTTGCACAAGCACGATGAGAGAAGTAGGCCCATGGTTAAAGGGCAGAAGGGCTGCAAGGCTTGAGAAATATTGAGAGCCTGCTAGGAAAACTCGTACTGCTCGCACTTTCCATCAGGTTTCCTCTGCCGCAACACGAGGAGACCTGGCCGGTTAAAACCGTGGAAGATTAAGTTGCTTTAAAACTGAAACTCCAGTCTCTAGAATTTCTAGGCTGCTGAAAAAAAGCTCTGACTGTGAACTGCATTGACTTGGTGGCCAGAGAACACAGGTTAATAGCTGCCAAGGGCATTCACCGCCTCCAAAGAAAGTGCACAGCCTTTTATAGGATTGTCTGCAGGTCCAGCTCAGAAGAGTTACAAGTATTCCACAACTATTTGCTGCTACATTGACAAAAAAATGCCAGGCATTGAAAGATTACTTGTGCTGTTTGATTTTAATTAAGCAAAGCCCCTCGAAAGTAATACTGCTTATTAAATCAGAATGCACATGAACCACAACCTGAGGGACTTCAGAACATGCTGTTCAGCACAGTCACTATCCAGATAACTTAACGCTTCCCACCTCTTAATTAAAGAAAAAAAAAAAAAAAGAAAAAAAAAAGCAAGCAAGCTTTTCTGGATTCTTTTCTTTTTAAAAAAAATACATTTTCTATTCTATCTGGAGCACAACACTGCAACTCTTCCTATGCCAGTGTAATATCCACAGATATGGTGGATATAAACTGAACTTGCAAGACCACTGAGGAACTCTAACAGCTCCTTTGGTACAAAAATGAATCTTGTTACCTTATCAGCCTTCCTGTGACCATAACCCTTGACGGCTGCAACTTTTAAATGTGCGAGTATTCTAACTTTTCACCCTTTCCTTGACCGAAAAATTGGTACCCACATTTGCGCAGGGACCCGACTGCTTTGAAGCCCGGATGCACACTCCACGTTACTGCTGTCTACAGAGCTGAAGTTCACAGGCATTTCTCCTTCCATAAGGCAAAATAAAAATAAAAATAAATTTTTTTGCCTTGGCAAAATAAAAAAAAAAAAAAAATCAAGAAAATGTTGCAGTCACAAACTCTACCACTGCCAGCTGATCTGAACCGTTAAGCTGAAGCTTTTGGAAGGAGAACAGTTGGGTTGGCATTGTAGAACTGAGCCTTCCCAGGTCTCGACGTGCCGCACAGCCCTTAAACCTAATGTTCATTGCCATGAATCTCACCTGTGAATTAATGGTTTATGGCAAGCTAGTATTCAGGAAACCAACACTTCAATTAAAGAGGGAAGTTGGCAGAGGGACTTTACGCCCAAGAACTTCTGAACAGAATACTTAAAATTCCCATTTTTGGATGTATAACTCATAAACATGAGCAGAGCTTTCAATTCGTGCTTCAAATTGTGTTTCACACTTTGTTTTCCTTAGCTTCTCTTCCTGCTTTTATTCAGCAGATAGGTGGCTTGAACCCAGGAAGGCTAACGAATGCCTGACACAGCAGGCAGTAAATCTACAGACTAGCAGCTCATCCTAGCTTTATTGCTTTATTTTTTTTTAAATTGCTGATAATTACAATAATGCACATGGGCAGGGGTCCAAGACAGGAAGAATTATTGTCTGCAGGCAGATCTGGTGTGAGCTGATAATACCAGCCTGTGTTTGCTTTTGAATTTAAATGGCAGAAATCTCAGTAAAGCAGTCTTTGGCTTACTTTAACTTGCTGGAAGGGGTGGAGTTCTCATCTGCTCGTCCTTTATTGACTTTTGTGGTAGAGGATTCTGCACCAGCAGAAAACTGGAAACCAATGCAGGAGCTGCAGTGCTAGCTGGGGTACAGTTTATATTTAGATCGCCGCTGTTTATGGCTAACACGCAGCCTCGAACACTCGGAAGTTCAGTGACAATAATCTACGTACTTTCATACGTGCCAACAGCAACCATAGCATTACAAAGACCAAAACACTGCTGAAGCCTGAAGCATTCCCTACTGCTTTTGCACCTTCCTCCTCTACAGAGAAAAAGGGATATTTCCAAGTACCTGTGACTCACAGGCAGTCTTTTTGCCCTTGGAATTTGTACTAATGAGGTAGCAGATTATTTTCCCCTCCTCCTCCACTTTATCATGCTCCATAAACCAAACCTACATGAGTCATTGGGCAGATAATCTGCCTGTCAGACATTTGCACTCAGGAACTGCCACATTCAGATAGGGAAAGCAACACTGCAGGCAGTACTGGTACACAGCTAGTTTCAGGGAGCAGCAATCAAATTCAGTAAAGCCACGATTCAGCGTAGTCTTGGCTTCCTGAAGTTGTTTGTGTAACATGGTTGCCTTTGGCATCCTCTTTTCTAGCCGCAGAGAGACAAAGTTCAGAACAACTCAGTTGGAATATTCCCTGAATAAATGTTACTGTACCCAGAACAGTGTCCTTTAAAAAGGATTAATTGATAGGCCTCAAGCTTTCAAAACTAAAGCTTGTGTGTAATGGCGGGGCCTGGAACAGTTTACCTCAAAAGCCACCCTAAAAATATAAGGGAGAAAGAAGAGGTTGGCAGTACTACTGTGCCATTAATAAGCCTTACAAGGTGCACAGGTAGGTCCAAACATGCTTAATCAGTCAGGCTGCCCTCCGCTCCTCACAAGGACATCAGGAACAATTTTCATGCAAAGTATCAGACGGCTGCACTTATGGCCGCTTCCTTCCCCTTTTCAGCAAAACACAGCAACAGGGCTATTTAAAGTACCTTTTTTTATGGAGCGATTCGAAGTCACATTACAGCACTTGGAGGCTAGACCTATTTATTACTGGGCTAAACTAAGGCACAAAGTCAAGTGACTTGCCTAAGGTCACCTGCCAGTGGGCTCAGCCCGGTTTAATCCTCAACCCCTCATCGCTCCAATCTGTGTCATCATTCTGTCTTGCACAGCAAGACTAATTACTGCTTTCCCACATGAATTATTTGGGCATCTGAACCACAGAGACCCAAGATGTCTTCTTAGGTAGCCAGCAAGTGAAAACTTCAGTGCAAGTTAATGTTTTCATGTACGCTAAAAATCTACTGAAGAAAATGGCCATGGGGCAATTTTGCCTTCCTGGACAATTGGAAGGGAGATCCAAAACACAACGTAGGAAAAGTGGTTATGATTTAATAGTGTTCCACTCTGCTTCGGAAAAACATTTGACTCTCCCTTCAGATCTAACTTTCATTACTGAGCTGACTGTTAATATGAACTATCACTGTTCACAGCATAAAGGCCTCACTGACAGCAGAACGCATATGGAGGAGTAGTGAGATATGCTATTTTGTAAGTAACTTCTCCACACAGTTCGACAGCAAGTCCTTTCCATCTTAAGGCACTTTAGCTACATAAGAGTTAGTGAATATAATCACTGTGGTTACCAGGATACAGAGATTCCATAATACACAAGAAAGTATATTTACAAAATCTTTCATCACTTCAAAACAATTTGTTCGAATCAAAAATAACTTCTGGACTAAAACTCATCACATCTCACGTACACACACAACTTGTCCACTAACTTTCCTAGTGGACAAAACTGGCAGAAAGGAGACCAACAGAATAATTTATTAATATCAGGCAGGCAAAACCCAAACCTTTACTATTGATTGAAAGTGATTTACGTGCCAGGGGGGAAAACAACAAAACCAAACCAAAAAGCCTCCCCCAAACACCATGAATATTTGTTTTAGAGATCTTGCGAAGCCCACTGGGGACTTCACAAAAAAGCCTGCAATGGAGAGTCCACTGCAGGAACCTGCGGTTACTCAGTCTAACCATGCATCTAACCACTTGAACGACTTGAGATAAAAAGGCTGCACAGATTATGTTTTTATCCAACACACAACTGTCCAAAAAGCAAGCAGGAAACTGAAGGGCATATTTTAAAAGAGCATCAAGAATTTGAAGTGGTAACGAAAAATACCTCAAAAAAAAAAAAAGCAAGATAAAGGAAAGATAACAAGCGTGAATGCAGTTTGGTTTTGGTTTCAACCATTCGTGAGCTCAAGTATCCCTCCCTTTATAGATGTTGTTCAGTATCACAGATTGGCTATTTATGTGCATGGACTGCAATTGTTTCGGAACATGATAAAACACTCATTTGGTACCTTGAAGTCCTGTAATTAGGCTACACACAAACTTCCCCATAGCACACAGGAATAATTCAACAGGCATTGCTCTAGCCCCACTGAAGCTCTGTGGGTCATGCTCATGGCTTTCCACCCCCAAATTCACAATATTCTGAAAAAAACCCACCCCAAACCCCAAATTCATTGGTAATTCTGCCCTCCAAACAGTCCAGATGAATTTCAAGTCTGGAAGAGGAAGCCATGACGTTTTTAAGTCTTGGTTTTCCAAACCATGCTAATGACCGTCTTTTGAAAATAGGAAACCCACAGCTAAAATACAGGGCTGCTGTATTTTTTTGTATATTCTGTATATTTGCTGTATATTCTTTGCTGCTGCTGCCAGAGCTTTGCCAAGTGTATGCTGAACCAGACCAAAATTAACACGTTACCAAAAAAATTATGGAACAGTCTTGCTGTTTTCAGTGTCCGAACTGAGGATATGTTTATACTTGAAACTTTTAAAGTTCTGTCAAAAGCACATATTACTTCTATAAATTATGGGTCTATGAAAATAGTCAGCAGTTAGTAGGTATTACTGAGAACAGGTAACTTAACTTCAGCTCTTATTAAATATATTTAGGAAATAATGCAAATTGGGATTCTTAAACCAAAAACATCTCCCCACACACCTTCCCACACACCTCCTCCTGTTATTTATTCTGAGAACTGCTCATGGCTTGTTATAGACCATCTTTCAGGCAGCACCTTACATCACTGTTCACATCCAAACCAAAAACTTTTAAGAACCTTTAATGTCTGGAGGTGCAGAAATCCATGCTTTAAAAAAATCGTTGTATTTGCTGTTTAAAGATTCCCATACTGATATTCTAAGTTTATTCAGCTACAGTAAATGATATGGTTTTTTCTTAAATAGAAAACTTCAACATGCACATCGCCCCAAGAAAGCTTGGTTTTCAGTTAGCTGCTCATTAGGAAAAGTTCCTACCACTTATGGCTTAAAAAAATCAATGCAAGAGAATTAACTTTGCAAAACCATCTCAAATTCTCACCAAAAAATAGTCTTTCATTTTCCTGACTGCAGCTATTTTTGATCCCAGTAAACAGCAATAAAACTGACGAAAAGCTGCCAGTTTCCTTCCACTAATGCTGGCAACCTGGAGGTGAGTGAGCAAGCAAACAAGAGCAGGATAAACAATGACAAGCACTTCTTACTTAAGTAGCAGAGAGGCTGAAGTGCAGGAAGATGGCTCGGAGCAATACTTCTTACTTCCAAAAGTCAGATGGCGAAAGCTTTACTTGTTTGTTTTAAGCTTGTCACCCAGCAGCCAAACATATTCTCAGAAGGATCCCAGCACTAATAGCAGAATTTAGGCTCAAATCTCACCATTTACTTCCTTCTTCCAAAGCAGAGGATAAAAGGTGGACTTCCATCTATCCCCTAGAGCTCAAACACCTGGATTTAGCAATATGACACAGGACAGAGATCAAATGACAAAATGCTTTCTGAAGCACCCCTAAAATTCTGTCAGCAGCAAGGTCATAGAAAGTGATGAAAGGACCTCAGTAATGGCTTAATGGATTTCAATTTTTTTACTCTTTAAGAGCAATCCTGACTAATTTAGTAGCATTTTATTTCTGAAGCATTAATTCATCAGCTAGGGTTTAATAGTCACAGCGTCATATCATAGCTAGGCTAGTGCACTGAAACTCTAATGGATGTATTAAACAGTTTCTTTAAAGGAAGCAACAGATCTCTACTTAGAATAACTGCTTAATGCTATTAGAAAATTAAGTGGTAATTTATAGCACAGACTAAAGCTGGCTAGGCTGAGATCCCCTTTACTGATTTTTCTGATCCTGAAAGTAAAACTAGTTCAACAGAAGCTAGCCTAGAACCTCAAATATTTCAGGGCTATCAATGTATAACACTTAACTGGCTTTGTATGTTGTACAAACACACCTGATTTTCATATGCTGAGTTTTATAGCTCTTCAGCCTACTGAGCTGTATCAGACTGTGTAGCATTGCACAGAAATAAAACAAAATGGGAGAATTGATTTTTAGCTGTGATAAAAATGAGATTTCAACTTCTTCAGGTTTCAGTGGGAAGAATGAACTCTGTGTGCACTGATACCTATTCCCTTGAGGTTTTCTTAAGCTTTTTCTGGAAGTTTTCAAGGTAGGGGATAGAAAGCAACTCTTGCTTCTTTTCTGCCCACTTAGTTGAACTACAATTGAACATTAGATTGGTGGAAGAAGTTATATACTGCAGCTGCATATACCTGATGGTCAGTTCTTTGACAAGTTTTAAGAAACGTGGCACTTCAGTAAGGGCTTCGAAGCACAAAACCATATGAGCTGAAAGCTTTATTACAAACGTGGAAGCAAAAAAATGCCTGTTCTGCAACAGTGAGGGTAATTGTTCTTTGAAAAAGAGCAGGCAGAAGAGTTTTAGACAATCTAGTTATACCTTAAAGAGGCAGTATACACTGAGAACTTCCACCACCTCAATAGAAATTCCTTTTCGAGGTCTCTGAAAGGTACTGCCTTTTTTTTTTTTTTTAAACCCTTTGTCCAGGCTGTCCATCTTCGCAGCAAAACAATTTTTTTTTTTGCCTAAAGACTTAGTATTCTCCAGCTGGAGGAACAGTAAAGAAAAACATCAAGATGTGTTATTTTGAATACAAGGATTCCAAACAATTCTTTATTTTCCTATTTGGAAAAGGCTATCAGACAGGAGAAGAGAGGGACTATTTACTACTACTTGGAGAAGCTTTTTTGCCTGCTCAGATACTCTTGTCCAATGTGATACACACTTGAGTGAGAAAGAAAGAAATGGTCAGCCATCACAAACAAGTTTTACTTTCTCTGACTCTACAAGCAGATATTGACAGCAATGGAAATCCTGACTTAACACGTAAATCCCATCACTAGGACAGTGATTGGAGGGTGGATTGATTTGTGTATTGATGCAATAGGTCACCCATTTTCCTAGCCATAGGCTGAGTAGTTTCAATAGAGCTTTCTGAAAGTCAAAGGCTGAAAATGTTGCATGAAGTTTGAACCCTGGAGAACGGTGGCTATGTTTTTCACTAGTTGACTTCACACAAGGCCCACTAAGGCATTTTTTTATTTCAGAAACACAGCTATGTACGCATCTCAGCTGCAAATACTAACCTTGCCAGAATCTGGCAACTCATACTGTGAATTAGCCTTATGGAATAGATACAGATGTCTCGCATCGTAACATATCAGCACCCGAGAAAGCCATGCTGAAATTATAGCTTGATGATGCAATAGCATGAGACAGCTAGAAACATATCTCATTCTCACATCCTCATTTTGGACATCTTAAAAAATAAAAATAAAATAAAATCACTGAGAGCCCAAATGAGCTCCTCAACAGACTACGTCTTAATTATCTCTGAGGCTGCCTCTCCCTGCACAATCCCCAGCAAGCCCAGACAGCAACGATACCAGTACTAGATGTATTTGTGTCATGAGGCTAAGAACACTTAGAAGACTCTGAGAATACTGCACTGAATTTTTGTATCCTATTGTAATACCAGTTTGAGGAGGAGAACAGGTTAGGTTACTGGCACAAAATGAATTTATGTGTGTCAAGGGTGTGTGGTAACTCTAAAGCCTGGACAGCAAAGACAAATGGACTAACTATCCAGTCACACGATTCCATTAGAGGTTGTCTATATTTTCACAGTTATACCTATCAATAAAAGGGATGTGAATATTAGCCCAGAGAGGCAGGAATAATAAGAACAGTCCTCTGCTTTGGGGCCACTATTTGTTCCCAAAGTTAGGATACTTCCTGTAGTGGTGAGAACTAACAAACACTGCTAAGCACTCGATTTTAAGTTTCACTCAGGAGCCAAGGTGCTGCAGAGGAGACCAACTATCCATTCATACACAGGTGAGAAAAGGAAAGCAAGAAAGTGTGTCCGCAGGCAACAACAGGCCAAGTGTTTCCATATGCAAACTCAGCCCCAGTTGCATCTTTCTGCTAGATACCTGAAATATGGCTCAAGTTAAAGATGTTCACATCCTGATGCATTCCAACAGATTGTACCACTCCAGCATGTTCAGTCTGTCTGTATCTTTATTTTGTAATTTACATGACATGTGGTGTATTTTGCAGCTTAATGACTATTTTAATCCTCTTCATCACCGAAGAACGTCATCCTAGATGTGATGTAGATACATACTGCTAGATGGAGGCTGCTCAGAGATGTATTTGAAGAGATATTCCAAAGCACAGAAGTCATCCCAAGGCAAATATTACAAAACAAAAATCTCTGCTTTACTTGATGTGGAGAATTTCAAGCTAGCTGCTATAACAGTAAAAATCTACCAGCCCCCTGTTACAGCATGAGAAGCAGCTTACAGGCAAGTCAGTAACATCCTTTTTAAAAAAAAAAAAAAAAAAAAAAAAAAGAATAACTATCTAAGTGGCAATGCATCTCAAAGTCAACACCAGGGGAATAGCTGCTGAAAGTTTAGCTACAAACAGCTGTGCACATTAAACCCATCTTAGACAGTTAAGACATTGCTACCAGCTGTGGCTAAATGTTTGTTATGCCCTCAGTTATATGATCAAAATAAATCTAATAATCACAGACTATTAAGTAACAGAACAGTATGAGTAAAGCTATCAGCCACTTATACAATGGGGAATAACTATTTAGCTTTTTGCAAAAACCCTTAAAGATAGTGACAGAAAACACAAAAAGCCAAATTGAAACCAAGGACAGCAAGGCAAATGAAGTATAGTCATCTTTGCTTTTGCCTGAAGCAAAAGGCCATTTAGAGTCTTAGAAAGCAGTGCTCCTGACTTCTCTTCTACAGTACAGATGAAGCTTGCAGCCCAAAGTTTTCTGGGTATCTTCATAATATTCTTCTCTGGAGCAACCAGTTTAGCTGTTCGCATACACACAACTAAAAAGTATGACACTGGCCATTTCAGAACAGTAATGCTCTTGAAATACATCAGCCTCTATTACAAAAGGACTACAATGACGTATTCTAGTCAGTGCCCTCCAATGAAAAGGGGAATTAACACGCTATAGATGCCCTGTGGAAAACCTCCCATACAGTTATACTTTGAAAAGTATTCTTCTCATCACGCTAATTCCCATGTGAAGCAAGCTGCAAAAGCTTGCTCAATATAATTGAGTGCAACAAATCCATCCAAACCTAGGAATTTCAGCCTCAACTTCAAAATGCCTTTTGTCTGTACTGCAGATTTTACATTTAAGCAAATTTGAAAGATTTCCTGCCATCTTAACAGGCCTGCTACATTAGGAATCCAGCTCTTCTCATTAGTCTTTCCTTGGAGCCACACTGCTGAGCAAAGGACCTGCTGGACAGGGAGAGAAAGCAAAAGGACTTAAAGTTGATCAGCTGGTTGATGTTTCTTTCTTTGTCTCAACCTGAGAAACGAAGACATTCTGAAGCAAGATGTAAGCATTTACCTAAAACAGCAGGTATAAAATACACTACTATGGATTCAAATGTAGGTAATAGATTTCAGCTCTTGTGATTAGTCTAAGTTCTTATTCGCAAACTCAAGTTTATCTTGTACATGCATACAACAAAAAGACCAATAAAAACAAAAGCATAAGCACGTAGCCAGAAGGTGAGGGACCTACGCAAATCACAAGCTGCGATTCAGACCATAAAGCCAGCTGCGGACAACACAGGGATACAGCAGTGCAAAATATTACATTGCATCAAGCCTGCACTCTGGCAGGCCATTCATCTCCTGCCTTTGTTATTGGTAAATTGCTTCCGAGAAAGCGGCTGTTGCCCTAAACAGAATATCCACATACTGGCTAGCTTTGTTGCAGAGCAAGTATTGATGCAATTTGAACAACAGAGCATTTATCAGGAATGATGGGGGCAGGAACGCTTTTTTTCCTGTTTTTACAGCCTGCAGTGAGTCTCTTCTGCTGTGACACGATGCTCTGTCCCAGGCCCAAGCTTCACACATCCACAGGAACAGCCTAACTTCATTCTGTGACCCCCGTCAAGAATTTACTCGGCCTGTTCTGGGGTCTGGCTCTTGCCCAGGTAAGCCTGCAGATCCATGTGTGTACATTCGCATCTGAAGGCTGAGCTCTAATGCACCAATACGTTGCAAACACAAAATTCCAACTTCTTGCTACCAGGAAAAAAAAACCTTCTCCACTGCTTGACATTTCCAGTGCTGAGGCTACAAGGCTCTACTTAAAGACTTTGGAAAGGAAGCAGTTATTTGAAGCCCTGCAACTCAAACTACTTAGAGGCACTTAATCTTATTCCAACAGTCTAAATGGGAGCTGCAAGCATCCTGCTCCATTCAAGAGCAATAACTGGTTTCCACAATAACATACACCCTCAACAATTTCTCAGTTTCCCTCTTTCCTGACAGGTGGCAACATTTAAGTACACGCACAAGCACTGCCATACCCTACACTTGAGAATTAATCTTTGACCAAAATCATTACACAGGCTAATGTGCTTAGCTTGGATCCTAACGCCCTTTCATTCTTTAGGGTTTCTAAACCCATCTGTGACCTTGCTGCGTAAAACGAAATAGACATCAAATTCAATTTCTTCAGCTAGAGCTTTGATAAATTATGCAGAGAAAGACTCATGTTCAAATGCCGATACGCTCACTGGGAACTCAAACCACAGGTCTGAATCAACATTTTGCTTTTAATCTTTTGAGAGGAATACTTAGCAGATTAAAGCAAATCTGCCCCTCTCTATTTCAGGCCACAGTTATTGTAAGACTACCAGCGTAAGAAGTCAACCAGCATTTGGTATTAGTGAATTATACTAATTCAAGCAGATTCCTCTAGGACCATTTTTGACAAGTTACCAGTCCCAATATTAATAGGAAAAGATTAAACACCGGTAAAAAACCCTACTACTTACCTTAGACCTGGCAACACGTCATGTCAAGTCCAAATTCTCATATAGAGAATTTGGTGATTAAAAGCTTTAT
Source organism: Buteo buteo (assembly GCF_964188355.1). Classification (NCBI taxonomy): domain Eukaryota; kingdom Metazoa; phylum Chordata; class Aves; order Accipitriformes; family Accipitridae; genus Buteo; species Buteo buteo. Next base: position 2,871,061 of record NC_134179.1, on the reverse strand, counting down.
GCTGGAGGTTACCATACGTCTAAGCAGAGACCAGCTTCTGTTGTGAATATGCAATCCAAATCCGCTTGAAATCTAACATGAGTGCATAATGTTTATTGTAACAGATGGTATAAGCAAGATTTTTCTTTTTGTGGCTGTCACTTCACACTATGCAATGACATCATAACTAGTGGGATTCATCAAGCCAAAATCCAAAAGAAAAGGGACAAAGCTTTTGGCAGGAAGCTGGAGCTAAAAATAACATAAGAGCCTTTAAAGAAAAGACCAAAGATTAAAAATGCAAATGTTTGGCTTTTGATTTAAGCATCTCAGTACTGAAGTTAGCATAGGGCAACTCCTGGAAAGTACCAAGTAGTTTACCAAACAGCTGTTTCATCTTTGCAGCAACACCATCACAAGATGATTTTTGAGGTTTCCTCACTATTTAGTGCTTTGAGGTGGCAGATTAAAGAACCCAAGCACAGCACCTGCATGAGAAAATGCAAGCCCCTGTTATAGCAAGAGAGTTGACAGAATAATAAAACTCTCTCTACTGCAAGTATTAAAAAGCCCCAAACACTGACCAACACCTCAGAATGTATCAGACATTTGAAAATGTAACCTAAGCAGAAGGTGTTTGTTGGAAGAAAAAAGACCTAAATGAGTAAGGGAACTTGCAACGTTAAACACTACTTTTATTTAAACATGAAGTCATTGGTAAGAAGATGATAATTAGCTACTCTTAAATGGAAACTTCACTAAGTATCAACCTACTGTTACAGGAAGAAGGAACCATGGCCCCAGCCATCTCTGTGTGCTCGTGTCTGCCTGTCTGTCTCCGTCCTTGACCTGAATCAAAATACACTTCTGACTGTTGTAATTTTGTTATAGGGAGAAGCTTACTGTACAAAATTACTTAAATGCATCCCTGTCACTGAGCCAAAACCTGGAATCCAAGTGCTGAAGCATAGTTATCATCCACACTGCACCTCTGCATGATACCATGTATTAGTCACATTATCAATAGTCCAGGTGAACCATAACACTACTGATGACTCAGTGCCTTACCCCGGAGCTAAGACACACAAAGCTTTACTGAGACAACTGGGAAAGAAAGGTCAGCTCCCACCCTCTGTGTTTTTGGGTGCCTTTTTTTTTTTTTTTTCCCCCAGGCTGCATCTAAATTATGCTGGCAATTTTTAAGCCTTCATATTTGGCGACTTGAAAAACTTGAACTCAAAGTCATCATTTCATAATGATATTCAGTTAGTCTCTAAACACAGAAAAGCCATCTGAGCCAAACAATTATTGATTCTGTCTCCTCTGTAAACTTCTCTGAAGCTCACACTCTGCACAGAATACCAACTTCAGAGCCCGCTTCATCAACTGAAGGGCTTGTCTAGCCACAGCAACCTGCTGTACGGCTCATCTGTGTAGGAAATCATAGTAGTTGAAATAACTCATGAAACTTTCAAAGGGTCAGAAGAGAAATCCCGCAGAAAGGTACCGCAAAGAAGATTAAACTCTGCAGCCAGACACTGTTCAGCAGGCTTGAGAGCCAAGACTTCCCCCAAACCATTGCTAAAAGATGTTACTGCATGGCATAACATAATCACCTCCAGAAAACAAATCTGCAGAACACCACCTCAAGTGAAGCCATCATCCTTGCAGTCAGAGCACAAGCACTGTGGTGGCCCAACAGTAACAGCAGCAACAGTCCTCACAGACTGTTGTGCCAGTTTGGCCAGGAGAGATCAAGTCTTGATCTCTAAACCAGATGAAGAAATACAAACGTACACGTTCAGGAACCAAGTCTGCCTGTAACAGAAAACAAAAGACTTTCTGGACCATGCCTCATCCATCAGCTCTCTGCATTACGAAACACACGAGAACCAACACGTGATTTGACTTTCCGTTGTCGCCAATGAAAATGGAGAGGGAAATAAAACATCAAACGCCACGGAGAGTGGCAACATTTAACTCTGCACACGTGACTAGCACACTGCTGAAGATATAAACCAAAATGAAGGTCTGCAATGTACAAATTTGTACAAGAACACGATCATGGCTGACAGCACGAAATCTGACAACAAAACATTATAACTAAATTTAATACTTATATGGGGCAATCTCTCAAAAATAATGAATGCATTCTTTTCCCCACTGGCTATATACAACACATCCACTGTAATACTTCAAAATGAAGTGCTGGTAAGCAGCTTAGCTGCATGCGTTTCTGATCAGGTGGACACCTGATTACATAAAGTCAAGCAGGCCATGTTTTGCTGCTAGAAAGATTAGTTTAACACCATTTGCAGAACATTAGCATTTTGATCATTCATCTCAAGTGGGAACTTAAACTTTTACAAATGCACATAAAGCCAAAAATTTTGCATTTTCAACATCAACCCAACCAGACCACGGAGCAAGCATTAGAACTTATCGACCATTTAAAAGCCATGCTACAAGGTGAATTTGACTTCTGTCTTCTTTTGTATGTGGACTTCCCATGTTCTCGCATGAGGAAGTAGAGCTTAGAGAAAGCACAGTCAGAAATAGATATTTAACTCCACCTGGGAAGGCAGGTGGGGGTGCAGGTAGTAAATCTAGTGCTGAACAAGTTAGAAAAAAAGCGACATCCACATGCAAGATGCGCACGTGGAGTACATCCCTGCTTACAGTTGCAGGGATTCATAAATTAAAGGAAGTGCAAATCTGACTTTAAGAATTACTCAAAAAAAACCCCAGACAAACTGTTTCTTGTGAAACACACATTTCCTTGTACACTGCCCCCCCTCAGGAGTGAAGGTTCGTTTGTATAGCACCCAACCAGAAGTACAACCTGCCCTATTTACATAACAGTAGTAACATGCTAAAGTTACCTTTTAGCCTACTGTATCCAATGAGGAGCCATCAGCTCTCCTGAACCAGAGGAAAGTAAGTAGTATGCTATTTTGGTCAATCCACAATAAAGAGAAAAAACTGACAATTTTATATATGAGTTACTTGGAGACTTCGCACAACACTGTCAACCCATTTCCTCTCCCTACTCCCACAAATCTGAGACTTATTGGAACCTACAGCAAAAAGCTGAAAAATGAAAATATTGGAATGGAAATTACAAAATTAATATAGTCAAAGTGCCCTAAGGACTCCATTTAAGGTAAACAGTAAGGTAAAACCTGGGACAGGATATGCCATTTGCCTGGGACAAACCTGCTGCTACTAGAGAAAGCAGAGCATGCCCATTATGGGTGTAGATGACACTTTGGGAGAAAAAAGGGGCAATCTTGAAAGTTCAAGTACAGTTCTGAATTGGAAGCCTTACCAGAGCGGTCTCTAGGCCACTGCAAGTATTTGAAGCATTCCAATTAAGAGCAAGCATCATCTTAAATTAACAAGATGTTTCAGAGGTGCTGACTGCATGAACTAAAAATCAATGACACTAAGTTTTACTGCATGTAAGTAGCATGAGAGCAAGCATCTGAAGGATTACGTCAATTTAGAAAACCTAAGTAGTTAATGAGAAGAGTCTGAAATGCCAAAGTGTAGATAACAAGAAAGATCTAGTTGGGGACAGTGCATTTCTCTTCTATTTTCAACTGAAGAACAAGGTTATGGTTTAAGTACATTTGTAGAAGTAGATGCTACAGTCAAAATAACTTATGTTTACAAGACTGAGTCTGTATGCCTCCAAAAGACACATACATACGAAAAAAGGCAGAATTTTTATAAGCAACATCTAGAGAGAAGCCCAACTGGTATAGAGAACACAGACGCTGCATTAATCCCTCCTTGCACTATGAAGTGCTGAAGGAGGAGCAGTATGTAATTATAATAAAGCTCACATACAGCTAAAGCCACCTACAGAATAGGTTTTGAGTAACTCTCAGGCAATGCAATGAATTCATTTAATCCCTGGTAGAGATATTAATGCCTAAATAACATTTAAGAGAGGTCATAAATATTTCACATGTGAAACAAGGAGAGCTGAAGGCCTTCTCCAAAGAGCAGAGCTTACCTTCAGGTGGCATTCTACAATGCAGCAGAAATTCCAGAGCCTCTCTGCAGTATCAGACGTCCATCTGATTTGCTTTATTTCCTTATATGTATCTCTGCTTCAGAGAAGCTTTTGTTGAGGCTTAGAAGAGGCACTGCATATAATCACTTTCATATGAAAGTATATTTCCTAACACTTACTGGCAAGCGAAGTTTTAGGATCTGAAAGCAAACTAAAGGCCACACACTCAAGGCTGGAATTTTACTGAGCTGTTTCTACTCAGGACTTCAACACAGAAGTGGAAATTTCCCCTAGGTGGAGTTCTTTGTTCAATGCAGCAGGCAATTAGAAGTCCCCAAGGTCTGCAGAAAAGGCACAAGACTGATATTTTTGTTGGTGAGAATTTAAGAATAATAAAAAAAAAAAAAAAAAAAAAAGATGAAACCCACAACTCTGCTGTAAAACACATTTGGTTTTTTTCCTCACCCCAGATCCTGGTAATTTGGAACAGGCAGGTAACAGACCTAAGCATTCAAGATAGCTTTGGAAAAAGACCACTAAAACCAAACATGATTAAAAAAAGCAGTATTGAGTCTGCATCGCCTCAGATTTGATTATACAAAAAGGTCAAGTGATAAAAAGAAACTTCGCACCTTTAAAGGCCATGAGGGCACAGCAGAAGTAGTTTATCATTGGAATACAGATCAAGTTAGAACAGATTTATTTTCTTTTTCCAGTTGGCATCAGTGTCCTATTTGAAGTTCTCAGGGACTTCACAAGCAAAACACAGCAGTCACTGAATTCAGACATAACCCTAGGACACATACCATGATGGAAAGAAAAACATCAATATATGGGTATCAATGGTTTCTCTAAGCTCTTCTATTCAAATTCATTTGGAAGAGAGATTGTCAAAGGTTATCTGCCATCAACTCATGACGATCTGAAAGGGAGACTGACTGTCACCGACAACAAGCCCTCATGAATGCTGTATTCAAAAGTTCATATACCAATAATTTAAGAAAGAAAAATCTGCCACTCCCCCTCCTCTGTGCAGGAAAGAAAGAAAAACAAATTGTAGTCGCTAAGAAGATTACCCGGTGTTCTAGGGACAGGGACTGGTAGCTACGATAATCAAGTGAAGGAAAATCCACCTAATGGGACCGTGCCAATCCACCTAAACTAGTAATTGAAGACATTGCTATGCATTTTCCTTAACTCCAGTACACTTTCAAACATCATCTTTTATTACTGGGGGGGGGGGGGGATCAATCTCTTGCATATTTTTCATCACATTACTGGATAGCATCCAGTAACAATCGCAGTATAAAAACCAAGAACGGTAACCATTTCACTTCCTAAGCTCTGCATCAAGATACTATTCTTGCAAAAATCCGGCAGCAATAAAGACTTGAGAGCTGCAGTCCCCCACAGACAAGACAATAGGAGAGGATGCAGCAAAAATAAGAATTAAAATGTCACAGTTGACATTTTCTGTCAGCAGATTAAGGTAGCTGTTGTTGCATCCTCTGCCTTCAGAGGATGCAAATTCTGCTGCAGGAATGGCTGAACAAATTGAAGAGGCACCGAGGACAGCCTGGTGCACTAACATAACCCCACACTAGTACCGATGCGTGTCAGTGAAGACTAGACTGCTGCAGGTTGGGAGTGAACCCACAGCCTGTAAAACCAACCCTATTACAGACATTGCAATCCTCCGAAAAAGAATGAGGCAGAAACAGTTTCACTTTAATCCTTTTCAAAGGGGTCAACACCCCCATTCTCCGGGGCTGCCAGCCCCTCCTGGGGTGCTGAGGTGCGACACTGCCGCTCTCCCCTCTGTGCCAAACCCTTCACCAATCCTGTGACTGGCGAATCCTGGGATCTGCTTCATCAGACGGACACAAGGCTTCGGAATAAAATTACAGCTAGATTTGTTTTCCAACTTGGCATTTTGTAGCACACGTCCATAAGCAGCAGCAGCTTCCAGAAGGGATGTGCACAGCAGCCGAATTTGTCTCGGATATGACAGAGGAAGTGACCTACAGCTGGAGGAGTTTCCAAACAGGTGCAAGAGATTAGATTTAACACGGCCACCTCCGAGCAGCCAGGATAGTCCCCTACCACCAAGGCAATGCCAAGTAACCTGATCTTGGCATTAACTAGACACCCTCAGAGCAGCCCTACCGAGTCTTAAGTTATCTTTCCTGCAAGATAACCTCCACACAAGTTTTTCCAAAGACAATTATCACCACATTCCATTGAGTTATAGAAATTTAACAGAAGGGCTGGTACAAAGTAGGTGCAATACCATTCCTCAATAGCAGTTGAATACGCAAAAGTCATTGACTAGACTAATTTCACACAACACACATTAAAAATATTAAAGAACCACACTTATTGCCAGTTAGCAATTACCACCAGCTTAGGGCTTCAGATTTTTGCATTGCACTGAAGTAGAGGTTCTGCTTAACCAAGCTTGTTAAATTTTACTCTAAACTATCAAATCAAGCCATTCACAAGTAGCCACAAGCCTGTTCTTTATCCATCCCTAAATAACCCAGAACCTACACAAAACAGATGTAGCTGTTTCGCATTTCCAAACACTACTCAGGTGCAGATTATTAAACTCTATTTAAGTGCCATGTTTGAAGCTCAGCATGCACTTTGCTTTGTTTCGCTCTAATAGATAGGTTATAGCGTAAAGTTTTTAAATCTACATGATTTTTTCCTATCTGTCTTGTTGTTTAGATAGCTAGATTACACAAAGTTTTTGGTTTTAGAGATAGTTAGAATTTCCCCCCTCCAATTACTCTCATATATAGATACAAATGTCACATATATATATGAATTGCAGCATCTAAGCCACTTCTGTATTAAGTGCACACCCTTTATACTTGGCTGAAGCATCCCCTCTGAAAGATACGGAAACAGTTCAAACCCGAAGACTTATTCGGGATCTATCAAGCAGACAGCAGCCAAATGGATTGGTTTAACAGAGATTTTTCTCTACGAAATTGCCCTCTAATACTCTTTTAAGCTTCTAGACCAATCTGAAGCTCACAGCTCTTGCCACCGTGCCAAGAATGCAGAGGTCACTTCTCAACAAAAAAAAAAAGAGAAAAGAAAACCAAGACCCAACAACAACAAAAAAAAACCCAAACCAACCCATGCTTACAGCGAAATGAAGCTGCTAAACCATGCGATCTTTGGCCAGATAAGAGGCCTGCGGTATTTGGTTGGAGTGCTTTCCTGAAAACAAGGGAAAAACGCGAACCCATCACCGCCTACCCCGAGAAGATCTTACAGAAGCTGGTCAACCTCCAGGTCCTTCCATGCAAGCAGAGACACCTTGAACGCCCCACTTATCTTCCACCTTCACAACCGCAGCCCAGCTGCAGGGTGACCCCAGGCAATAACGCCGCCGCCCCCCCCCAAATTCACCGCCCTGGGTGTGTGGAGAAAGTCCCACCTGGGGCTGCGCCGGAGCCCGGTTTCCCCACGGCCTCTCTTCCACCTTCGCCCACCAGCCAGACAATGCCCGGCACCGGGTACCCTCCCCCGGGGGAAGCCCGCTCGGAGCGGGGGCCGCACCCGCCGCCTCAGCCCGCCTGAGGTGAAGAGTCAGCGGCGCGAAGCCCCCCCCAACGGCCGCCCGCGCGCCCCTAACGGCCGAAACCCGGCCCCCTCAACCCACCTCGATGTAACCGGCGAGCGTGGCCGCGGGACTGGCGAGCCCCAGGAGGAGCAGGAGGGGAAAGCGCAGCGCGGAGCCCATCATCATCATCATCATCGCCGCCGTTCTTCTTCCTCCTCCTCCTCCGCCGCCGCCCAAACGCTACTGCGGCCTCAGCGCCCCCCTCGGCGGCGCGTCGGGAGCCGCCTGGCGAAGCCCCGCCCCACCCCGCCCGCCCTACCCTATCGCGTAGACGCGGAGGAGTGACGTCCCGGCAGCCCCCGGCTAGCGGCCAATCGCCGCGCCGCCGAGGAAAGCCGCCCCTGCCCCCGGGTGAGGAAGGACGTCTGGGCGAGGGAGCCGCACCGCCCTCCCCCGCTATCAGCCAATAGGAGGAGGCGCGGGGCAAGCTGCCCCGCCCACGGGGGTGGCGAGGTCCCGCCCCGCCGGGAAATGGCGGCCAAATCTGAGGGCTGAGGCCGCGGGGAGGCCCTGAGGGGAAACGCGGGGCGGGGAAACACCCCAGCGGGATTTTTCCTCACCCACCTCTTTTATTTTCAGGCTGCTATAGAAATTAACCGCCCACGTGAAATGCCTTACCTCGAGGAGCCCAAAAAGCTGTGGGCTGTATGAGGGTCTGTGGACTAAAAGCCCTCCGGCCTCGTTGCTTCTCCCCGCCACAGGGATGAGGAGAGGGTTTGCTGGGCGGTTTCCTCATCTAAAAAGAAAACTGTCTGCACAGCTATCCCCTATTTCTTAAAACCCTTGATCCGTGATGCTACTAGCAAGCTCCGAGCCGTGCTTGTTTTGGATAAAAACCAACGCAGTTGTGCTTTTTTCTTTTTTTTTTTTTTTTCCTTAAAATACAGCTATTGAATGACAGTCATAGGTTGTTTCGTCCCTCCACCACACCGAGGGCGGGTGCTCACCAGGCACTACCTGGAAGAGAAGATGGCACGCGTGCTGACAACCATTGTAAACACAGCAAAGCTCTCTGTACGCTTTAATTAAAACAACTGGCACATATCCCCGACGACACATCATCATCATCATCGCCTTCGCCAGTCTGCACACCGATCAGCGTGAAACAGCCGTGCCTGCGGTCTATTTTGAACAACTGGAGCACAGCACCGGTTTCTTTCAGTGCAGATGTTGTGCCACAGCTGGGGCCACTATTTAAGGGCAGTTTTCTGGCTTTAAAACCAACCATGCCAAATTTGCACTGACTCTGTTTTTATTTCACCATGTTATTTATAAAAACAAATTTTAAAAAAACCAAACATCTTTCTACAAAATGTCGCATAGTTATGAAACATTCCCATTCTCAACTTCTATATTCTTTAGCGTCTCTTACGAGCGCTATTTTCTGAAATGGTTGAAGGGAATATTGCTGAAATGTTGCAGATGGGGGTAAATCTGTATGAGAGATCAATAAGCAGCCCAGTTTTAATTAAAACAGCTGACTGGTCCACTAGTCACTTATTACAGTCTCTTTTTTATAGTATTTGAAAAGCCTTAAATCTCTTTTACTGCACTCCTCTGGCATATATAATTTTCTTTTCAACTTGGCCAAATTCAGTTGGAAAATGGAGTGAACAAGTTCTTTTTGAAAACTGATAGATTTTCATGTAAATATTTTATTATGCAATATGAATACATGAGTAAATAACAGGAGCTTGAGCTAAGCTTTTCCCTTTTCTTAAAAAAGGAGGTATTCTTCTTTCTCCCCAGGCCAAAATGTACAAGCTCTTTATAAATCTTTGGATAGGGGCTTTCATTTGAGGTTGAATTTATATAGCATTTAAAGTGCTATAAAAATTAATATACCTTTAATACTTAATATTTACATAGTGCTTGGTGCATATTAATTAATGTTCACAACCCCTCTGAGAGCTAACATGGCAAAACAGCTGCCAAAAAAAAAAAAAAAAAGAAAAAGGGCTTGTTAATTTGGGGTGTGTGAAGACTTGATTTTTGGGGCACAGCAGAAACTGAACTAATTGGCTGCAGGTTACCGAGCAGCTCTTGCAATTGAGTCACAAATGTCTTAAGTGCAGAGACATGCAAAGTATGATGGCCCTAATGAGAGTCTGAATTTCCACGGTCACATGGTGCCCATGTCAGAAGTCAGAGCAACAGTACAACCAGAATACACCTAGTCCTCCACCTCAGCCTAGTTGGATATAATACTTCATGGTGGGGCATTGGCTGTTAACACAAAAGAAAGCAGCATCCCCACAGGCAGGCATGACTTAACCAAACAGATACTTGATTCACTTCGGAGTATTTTTACTGACACAGCCCCGATTACAACAGCGTTACCCTCCATTTTTTCCAAAAAGCAATTTCAGTCTGATAACTTTTGGAGAAGTCTCACAGATAAGCATGAAGTATGACCTCAGCTGCGTTCTCACCCCCTGTAACATAGCCTGCTCCTAGTACTGTGCTGCAGACACACCAGCACGTAAGAGCTGAAGTCCTGCCACGAGGCTGCAACACAGCATATTCCGCTTCAAAAGCGAGACCATCAGTGCTCGGTTCACTACCTAAAAAACAAGCAACAAATCAAAATTTGAAGAATAACAGAGTGCCCTTCATAGAGAGATCAGTTCTCCCCAGGAAAAAAAGTCCCAGAAAAAAAAAAGTTCTAATCCACCAGATCTTGTTCTTTCCTTGGTGGTCATCAAGAGCTCTGAATGCAACTGAATTTATGTGGCTGCTAGGTGGCAGGGAGGAAGGGAGATTGAGGCAGAGTCTCCAGCACAATGCAAATGTGATTCCAGCAGTTGGATAAACCCAAACACTTCCAGCAGGAAAAGGCTTTGGGGGTGGTTGCTTTCAGATTAGTACTAGTCAACATAGGAACGGCAGGTTATGCGACTGCAGGTATGCCGACACTCGCGGTGGTGATGGTTAATTTACCGTGGAGACACATTCCAGATGAGAACTGGTAGTTATCTGTCGCCTGTGACAACAGTGCCAGTTTGAATGAATGCTGTAAGGCTGCGGCATTCCCTAGAACACCTTTCCCGTTGTTACTCCTGTTAGGTAGGTGGCAGATTTCATTTCCTTCCAAGAATCCCATTTTATATGCTTGGTTCCAGGGCTTTTAGTGCCCTTTTCCCAGTACATCTGTGCTAACGAAGCACTGAGAATCTCATCCTCACCTTTGGCTGCTACTACTTATTCTGTAAGAAACATTTCAAAGTTAATATCTCTGCCCATTATCACTTGCATGACCACAACTGTGTGAACAGAAAGAACCTATTTATGACTGCAAAAACGTGCCCTGAAAGGGCAATGTTAAGCTCTTGATAAAAAGGGCAAACAGAAGTCTGTGAGGAATGTGTCTGGTACCATTAAAGTCACTGGGAACGGCAACTTTAACGAACTGATGTGCTGAAATCCTGCCAGTACCTGGAGAATGAGTTCACAGAAGTGAGAAAGTCTTTGAATATTCTCACCATTCTCTTAAACTTCACAAATTAAAGCATAAAATTGATATAACCTGTGAACGGTAATGTTTTGCAGCTCTTTTAATTAAAAAACTTGACTGAAGATTTAAATAGCAGATCATATCATTCATACCAGCTCTATGTGACAGATACAGGCAAATTAGAGGTTGCAGAGGTAGAGCCGAGTCAGCCTTGGTTTTAGGAGATAGAATGCAAACTGACTTTAGAAAATGACTACAGCACGTGGTGGGCTTGAGTAAAGAGAACTCTCTATTCCAGCACAATTCAGCAATGTAAGAAAAACTAAACAGTGCTTCTAGAAAAAATATACCACCCAACTTGCATGAATGATATACAGTTGACTGCCACAATGCATCACGAGCCATACTGCATGTAGGGCAACACCTCTATCTGTTAACAAGGCTGTATGAGGGGCATAAAGCAATGCAAAACTTTTATTACTCAACTAAAACTTGATGCAACATCCAGCTATGTAAGTGCCTTTGGGAAATGATACTTCTCCAAAACCCATAAATAACATGGGAAAGTTGCCATCCTGCTCTGGAATTGAACATCTATATTTGGCTGCAAAATCTCTTTGTGGAAGTCTAGGGTTCCTGCAGTTTTGCAACTCAGTCTTCCATCTGTAATTCAAAAGGACAACACATTGCAGACAAGGTGTACAAAGTCCAGCAGCAATGAGATGAAGGAAGAAGGAGATGAAGAAACTGGGCTTAAGGTATACACAGAGGATGAAGATGTTCCATAGAAAGAGAATAATTGAAAAGATGCAGAGACCTTCTAGGCCTTGAAAGATAATGCAAGGCAGACAGCAGTTTAAAAAAAAAAAGGCAGGCGATTCCAATGGGAATACAATGAAGTTTAGAAAAATGAAAGGATGGAGAATAAATAAGAACAGATGTATTGTAAGTGGAGTTGTACCTTAAAAACAGGGATAAAAGGAGTAATTGCAGGCATGAGGAAAAATAGCATAGGAATCTGTGAAAAGGAAGTGACACAGTAAATAGTGGTGGACAACAAGCCTTTCTGTTTCTACTCAAAGACATCTTTAAAAGGGCTTGGCAAGGAATGGAGGAAAAGTCTACCCTTTATGGTATCAATGAGTCCTTAACTCTTGATGGCCATTTTTCTACTGCTCTGGTCTGTGCCTCAAACAGTGCCATTAATCTGGCTTTCATGCAGGTATTCTGAGATTTTTCCGGGGGGAGATTTAAACAGCAGGTTGCGCTGCGTTAATCTCAACCAGCGTGATCCTTGCCTACAGCATGTAACAGACTGTTAAGGAAACAGTCGTAACATTAATACTTGCTCTCCCATAACTGCAAACTTCAAAATAACCCCTTCTTTTCGGTTTAGAAATTACTGCTTTGCTGAAGGACATCAGCACAGAAAATGTTGCAATGCATTGGAAAATGAAAAATACATCGATCGAGGATGCTTAAGGCTAGCACAACAAGAGCATGGTTGCTAAAGGCAGCCGCTGCTCCTTCAGTACTCTGCGTATCAATCCTAGCATCGGGAAAATGTGCTACGTCTATGATCTCCTCTGATTTTCTAGATGGAGGGCAAAACCAGTGACCACGATGAATTTAACTGGACAGTTTGTTTGTCTGGAAGGAAAGACTACCCAAGACAAATGCAGCATCTGAAAGATACAAGCAATCCTTTTTGGAATAGATTTGCACATCTGTAGGATTCACTATCCAGGAAAGGAAATTACCTCTAATATATAATTCAATAGAGTAATGAGCCCACACTCAGATTCAGGATCCCAAATGCAAAAATAGAAAAGAGCCTAACCACCTTTTTAGCTAACCTTCAGTTTTTGGAATATACAAACTGGGTATTTATGCTGCTCATTTTCTCTCTCCAGATGGGTGCGAGGCTTTGGGCACAGGCAGGATCTCAAGGCAGAATAATGCCTGATGCTTCTGCAAAGAGCTGCAGCAAACACTTAACCGGACACATGGAACTCAAAAGGCAGGGGCTCTAAAGGTCTACAAATAAAGGCATAGTCCTGACACTGGGGGGAGGGAGGAATTGCAGAAAATATTTAGTAAATTCTCACTCTTTTGCATCCTTATATCTTCCTACAATGGGCTGAAGGCGTCCTGTCATCTTCATCTCTTCGAGTCCACCCTTGAAGACAAGAAGTGTTGTTTAGTCTCTGAAGATGGCAGGATCAGTCATTCAAACCATTCCCACTTAAACAAGCCGAGCAGTGCAGTTTGTGGGAGACAAGCCCTATGAGAGCTTAAAGAGAGAAAAAACAACCCAAACAACCCACAATTAAAAAGAATCCACCAACAACTGAGCGTATTTTCCACAGATATGGGCTCATTATGATGTTGAGATTTCTCCTGTTGTCCTTGGACAAAGTTTCTTTCCTCTCCTCTCATCTGCTTGCCTGTCTCACTCAGACAGTCTCATTTCAACGGCGTGAAAGGTTGTTCATTTTATAGAGGCCTTTCATGAAAGATGAAAATTCAAATATGTTATAATTAGCTCCAGTTCCACATAAGTCACTATTATCGCAGCTTTTATATTAGATCTGAATTTGTCCCACAAATGTGTGTGTCAAATATTACAGTGGAATGATTAATGATACCACACATAATGGAAGGATTAAGCATTGATGCAGGAGAGTTGCTTGAGAGGAACAATTTTAACTTCTTTCCACTCATAATTTATTTTTGTCCTGTACTGTAAAAGAAACCTAAAATTGAAAGTAAAAATGGCTTGTGTTACTGGCAAGCAAAAGAAGAGATCGGATCATGATTGAATTCTTCATTCAGTATTCATTGGTGGATTAAAAACCAAATCATCTTAACAAATGGCACGGCAATGAACAACATCAAATGTAAAAACCTCAGGACTTGTCCTGCTGAATAAAGGTAGAAACATTTGCAGCAGCTTTGAAGATAAGTGCAATTCAACAACAAGAAATCTACCCCTCCCTCTGCAATCAGGTCTGATTCAGTGCCTGTTACATCAGGCATCATGGAATAACCTGTGCTAACAAGCTCTTTTATGGCACACTGAAGTCACTTTTTATTCCCCCCCTCTCCACCCCGTTCCCCCCAATCACTTGGTGCACTTACTCAGTTTGCAAGCAACAGGGTGTGTTAGGAAGTAACTTATGACACAGCAACAAACAATAAGGAATTTTAAGATGTCTAGGAGACATGTCATGTCTGATACTGCAGAGCTTTATTACTGGGAACTGTTGTTTTCCATCAGCTGCCCAATACTTTTAAGTGCTTATTTTTCTGGTGCTCTTAAAAGCAAGATAACTCCACCAAAAATTCCCCCCTTACTCACTCTAATTTGATATCAGCATAGATGGCTGCAGTTTGCATCATTCTATTTAAACAAACATTAAGGTACATTTCCTGTTACAATAATCATTAGAACCCTGATGGACCCAACCACCCAGTCATTCTTCCTGTGTCAACACAGGAATATTTATTTTAGTTTCTTGAAACACACACCCTGTAGACAAGGGAGTTGTGCGCCAGGTACTGCAGGGACCTGCAGCTTTGCCCTCCGGTGCCTCTCGCCAGACCACGCTTTGGGAAGGAGCTGAAGGGTCTTGTGCCGATAGGCAGCCTAGTCTTCAGCTGAGAGTTAGGGGGAAAAAAAACAGTGGGATTTTTGGAATTCCCAGGCACAGGAATTAATATTTGCAGACCTCACTCTACACTTTTTTTTTTTTTTTAAACGTCCCAAATACAGACAATGCTCTCAAGTACTATTTATTTATAAACTCATTTGAGAGCAGCTTCATATTCTGCACTGGGTTTTTTATAACCTTTGAAATGTCCAGTTCTTTGGAGGGCCACAAGAAAATGAGAAGTAGCAGTACTTTTGCAGCGTTCAAGCTACTAAGGCAGCAAGAAGTTAGAATGTAGGTTCTCCTGGTGATAAGAAATAAAGAAATACATGTATTTGAAGTCTGTTTCAGTTCAATAAAGGCATGCAGCAAGACACAGCTGAAAGGAACTAGGACATCTGAGTAGAAGATGAATCCCAATGTCTCCGAGGAAAGGAGTGGACCGCCTACAACTTCCACCCGCAAACCCATGGCCCGAGGGGCAGAACAGCCCCCTCAATTCCTCTCCTGAATCACAATTTCTCAGAAGATGAGTCAGCACCCGAGAGATCTCCGTTTTAACAAAACCCATGTTGCTTCTCCTGTAACTTTCCGATTGTCATTTCCCATGTTTTGCAAAGGGCTGAATTAAAAGTTGCCCTTTTTATTTTACAGGTTTTTTTACTATGATTTTCCCTCGTGCACAGCAAGAGAGAGTAGCCTGTGCTCTAGCCATCCCGGTTTGCCAAAGGCTGAAGGTGCCTTCCCCCCCGCCCACCCCAACAATAAAGGCATTTTGTCCCACAATAATGAAAACATCAATTCGCAGGAGAGCTTCACACCGATACAAGCGTATTCTGCATTTTATGAAGCAAATTACAAGGCTTCTTCCAAGTCTAGGTTTCCCTGCCTTGTCTCAGTCATTTGGTTGACTCCCTAAGGTCTCTACCGAGATGTAGCTCATTGGCTAAGTTATATAAAAGGAGTCTTAAGTAGAGCACTCTATTGAGGTTTGAATTTTCCCTTTAAAATGCAAATGGCTGGTAGTTAATTCCCTTTTGGGATTTAAGAGCTGAATTTAAAATGGGAAATGATGATACAAAAATATACTTCAGAAAGCATTGCAGTATGAGTAACGAAACATTCGCCACATGAATACAGATTCTTCTGGTGAGCCAGACATCTTCATTTATCTGCATTTTAACAGTTTCCCGCAAAACTGCTTTTGGCTAAATTTTTCCTCAACATATTACCTGCTGCAGTCTCAGTGGACTACAACAAGGGCAAAATTTGACCACGTTTTCTATTTTTTAAAATCTCATATATCAGCACATTTAAATATATCAATATTCTATCAGGTATTATAAATATCTCCCTCTTTTCTGTTAAAAAAGTCTAATGACACCTTTTCCATGCTTCCTGAAAATATAGCTGGATGACAGACCTGTTTGCCAGCTCCTTTGTTGACTGGAATGGCTAAAAAGCTATCCAAAAAAGTGTCTACTCAAAGATTTTAAACCAATACGTGCTTACCAATTTCAAAAGGAATGTCTTCCATCTCACTTTTTCATAATTATCAGTTTAATTCTAAGGGGGGAAAAACAAGCATGTATAATTATGTCCTTAGGTCAATTTATGCTTAAACACATACATATGCATATGCCCCCACAGACACACCCCTACAACCTTACACAGAACTGGGGGATGCGAAGTGCTCTAACCTGCATTTAGAAATCAGAACGCTCCACTCCTTGCATGATCAGGCCTTAAGTAACTCAACTGGATTCCCTGCATTTGTTCTGTCTTCTGGAAAATATACCTTTATGTAACCCTTCAAAAGAATTCATTCCTATGCACACGGACACTAGCACAAACACATACACCCATTATTAATAAACCTGGTACCAGCAAAGGTTGGAACTGTATCATCATGATATGAAACCCACAGATCGTATGTCTAAAAGGGAACCGCAAAGTTTCTAGCCTATGTTTAGAAGGGCCTAACCCTGTGATCTAGTTGAAGAACTAGAAAATATTTATATTTGGATACACTTGCTTTAGCGTGTGGGCGCAGAGCTGAAGCACATGCAGCAGTGTGAAATAGGAGCAGACCCCAACCCAGGTTCCCCCGGCCAATGCTACCTGCTGATCCAGCATCGACTGCAGGAGCCCAGCGCTGGCACACGGGTAGATCCCTTGGCAGGGTCAGCAATTAAATACCTACACCCTCTCAATACCTGAAAAACAATGAATTACACAAGTCTTATTTCAAGTTTTTCCTCTGTCTATACAAGAAGAGATAGAATATATCAAATATTCAAACTTTTCCTTTTTGCCCTTCTTTTGTTTCCATGTTTTTCTGCAAATTGCATACTGTCCAAGTTCTCTGGGCTCTGTTCTCTCTTTTTTGTTACAGACTGACTTCAATCAAAGCCTAGATCTAAAAGTCCCCAAACAACCAACAAAGAATGTATTTCAGTACGTTAAATTTGAGAAGTCACAATAAGGGCTGTGGTATAATACTGTGATATCACTCACAAAGGACTATTACTTCATTGTGAATGAAAACAGCATCTGGCACAGAGCAGGAAATAATCTACCAAAAAGCATCCATGAAGTACAGCTATGAAAAATAAGAATCAAATGAGTTTACGGCTATGTAAGTTGTTACCTTCATTAAAGGATCTTGCATTGTGAAAATGTTTCTTTAAAGTAAGAGAAGGAAAAACACCATAGACATTAAGTCTTTTTTCTGCCTTTGACTCAAATCTTGCCAGTAGCTTTTCAACAATTGTGTGATTCACTATTGAGTATTTAATCATGAAAGAACCCTGCATTCTGCACGGTAGAGGGTTCTTTCATTCATTTTTATTTTGTATTTATGTTATCAACCAACATGTCAGCTGTTAAAGAAAACCTGGTGAAAGACTATGAAAGGAGATAAACCTCCAGCAGGTGTTACAGAAATACCAAATTGTCTTTTACTCTTAATTACACCTTTAATGTGTTTTTGCTGTGTTGCGGTTGCTCTATATTAAAGGAAAAAGTATTTTGTAAAATATTTTTTCTACGGTTTCTGCAACCACTATAACAGAAAGTGAATGGGTCAAAATAAAACTAGGTAAGGGGCAAACTTGGGAAGGAAAAAATGAAAACAGGCATCATCAGCAGGTTTCCTAGAAGTTCTGCGGGGAATTAGTGAGGAGACAGCAGAGAAGGGGAGCCAGGCTCTGGAATTCATTACACAGATTAACATAGAAGGAGATGTCTCATTTTGCATTTGAGGAAGACTGCAAGGATGTGAAGTGGCTCATTCAACTTCTTAGTGTATTCTTGGATGAAACTGAACTCACCAGGGAGATAAATTCAGCCTTATCAGACTGATCCGAGAAGTGTAAAATGACCTAGTCATCTTAGATGTGTTACTGTCCTTTGCCTTCCTAAATACCTCAGCAACTAAAATAATAACTTTCAAGACAATCTCACCATGGTGGCAAAAAAGATATTTCAGTGTAAATATTGGCTACTAACTGGATGGGCCTGCAGCTGGCAAGTCTCTTGATCAAAATGACTCCAAATTTGCTTTAAGAAATGTCCTTGCTATTACTGTGGTCCTCTATTATTCAGGCAAATTCACTAAGCAGCAAATTTCAAGAGAATTTTGAAAATCAGGGGTCAAATTGTGGGATCCTTTGATAAAACTCACAGCCCAGATCCTACCACTGTAGTGTATCAGCTTTAAAGAGAGTCTTCCCAAGCAAATGGATTTTAGAGCACTGGGAAATATCAATTCTACTCTGACAGCAAAACTCTTGAAACAAAGCTAAAGAAGGGTCCCCGCAAGATTAAGGCAGAGCAAACCTAACGTGATGCAGGACACGCAAGCCCTCAGCTGAAACTGCAGCAAATATTTTATTGTGAACTGCAGCCTCACGCTCAGGCAAGCAAATCCTGATTTTTTCCACTGCATGCAGGCTGAGGTTACAAGAGTTCAAAGCAACAGTTGAACAACTCTGTAATAACAGAAAAATGCTAACTACTGTCATAACTGTGTTTGAAAGAATGCTCTCACCTTACTGTGTAAATCCACTGCTTTGAAGAAAACACCTCTGTTTTGGGTCAAGCTGGCCAGGTGCCTGGGCACACCTGGAATACATAACATTCGGGCACACCTCAGTAATATCATACAAGCTTTGACAACAAGGAGTATTTCCTGCAAGGAAAAAAAAAAAGGAAAAATAAAAAAAGAGACTGGCTCAAAATAATTGGGTTACATTCTGTTCACTAAAAGATTTTGGGGAAACAGATTGACAAGTTATTTCTTCATAGCCTACAGTATCTGCATCTCTCCTCCAGTGTCATTTGTCTGAAGCACAGTGGAGGATCTGCCAGAATTCCCTGCTCTCAGCGGCTCTGCGCTTTTCCTCTGTGCAGCAAATTTTCATGTTTTTCCTGTCTGGCTGGCAGCAGAAGTTTTTCATTTGTAGCCATCTGCACCAGGGCAGAGGCTGCGGCTTCAATCTTAATGGCTGTCTCAGATGATACCATTTTCTTTTTGTCAGCTTTAGAGATAAGCCGACATTGAACTCACTGACAAATCTTGGCACTGGCTACACGTTTACTCCATTTGATACCTATTGTTCTCCTAAGACACTTGTTTTCAAAGGTGTTCAGGTATCTGTTTATAGCGTGGGTGGAATACGCTTACCTTTCAAACTCAGTTTAGTTTCAAAACATTCCCTCCTTTAAACTAATCAGTCACTAAAGTAAACCTTTCTCTGCCACAGGGACCACTATCCTCTTGAAGGACACATCCAACTGCAAAGAACTGCTCTGCAAAAATATTTTGAATGCAATCCAAAATGACGTCTAAATCAATACAGCCCCACACTGCTGCCGGTGTCTGCTCGCACAGCTCTTGCTGCAGGGTCAGGTACTCAAACAGGACTCCGCAGTATCCTATGCCAGAGATGTTGATTGCAGTACAACACCATCAATGTTGCAAATGTTTTTCACCACAAAATCCCAGAATGCTGTGGGAAAAGTTCAGCAGCATTGTTCTTTGCAAAGGTCTATTGTCATGATAGAAAACCAAGAAAAAACTTGAAATTATAGCAAGATTCAAACCTCAGAAAGAAAAAAAGTTAAGCATACAACCTTCTCTAAAATTGTAAGCTGTTTTTTTTTTTGAACCAGACCCACAAGGTTTTTATTGACAATAGTCCAACAAACATGACACATAAGACACACTCTAAAGCAAAACATAAGAAAATAAAAACCAAATGCAAACTACTTTGCCTAAAACCAGGACTGCTGTAGGGACAAAACTTTACCTACAACACCCAAACAGCAACATTACACCCTGCCAGTGTGAGGCCACTAATAAATCTTACTGATCCTGAACAGCTTCACCTGGTGCCTCCACCCGTGGGCCCAGAAGCTTTATTTAAGCTGAGCCTGGGACTATATTCTTTCTCTAATTCTTGAGCAGTGTTAGGCTTTACTTTGGGGTTAGTTGTACTGGGTTATGGATTTCTAATCTCACTTCCCTGCTTGATCTTAACTCAGTCTCATTGCAGTGGACTTAGTGAGCGACTACAGGATCTTGTCTAATCCTGATTGTTCTCATAAGCTGGTAGCTATGATCTGCAGATCTAATTCCTGTCTGGACCTCAGACCTACCTCATTCTCTTGAACTTGCCTGCTGACCTGGATTTTTAAATGACCCTGACTGCCATCTTCAGGTAAACCTTACTCATCTTGTTCAGGTGCTGAAGGATGAGACTGTAGCTGCTGAGTACTTTCACAAGCTCGGAGATCCAGACTCTTGGATGAGAGCTAGAGACTTCCAAGGGGAAGTTTTTTTACTCTTAGGAATCAATAAGGGCTTCTAAAGCTGCTTTGGAAAATGCATCATGCAAGAGGAAAATTTCTTTTTAAAAGCCCTGTTTCCCTACTACAGCAGAGGAGCTAGTAAGACAGATAAGGGAATAAGGAATGTGTTATACAGGAGAAAATGAAAGAAATGTGGCTTGCATAGTCTAACAAAATAAACTTTGGGAGAGGATATAACTGCTGTCTATAAATGCATCAGGAGAATAAACACTGGAGAAAGAAAAAAGTTCCCTATTTAAACTGCATGAAAGTGTTGGCACAAGAACAAATAAGTAGAAATGGGCCTTGGGAAAAAAAACAACCAACCACCCTTGTCTACAGTGATGTCTTTAGTCTCTTGTTCAAGGCTGCAAGAACAAAAATCTCAATTTCTCCTAAGAGAAAGCCTGCCCAGGTTATGTACTGTGGTGTCTGTGATGGAGAGGACTCACTGGTTTGGAACCACCTCTCCCCAACAATTCCTACATCCATGAGAAGGTCAGACATCTTAATTCTTCAATGCTGGGGATGGAGGAACACTGACCATCTGACAGATAGTATTATTTTTCAGTATGTATGAAGATATTTGAGTTTTCCCATCTGGGAAATTTACTTTTTGCTGTTCTATAAACAGCCCAGATAAACAGAGTGTATGGTTAGCACGTATACTAAATGAGATCATAAAATATGATTATTTCTTTTAAATGTGGTTGCTGTCTAAACATCTACCATAAGTTATCACTGAACTTTTTTCCATGTTGCCTCTCTTATTTACCTACTAAGTGTATCCAGAAGCAGGATGAGTATCTCTAAAGATCCTTTCTTTCCCAGCAGAGGCTGGGTAAGACTGACTCTTATCTCAACATCACTTTTTTGAAAACAACTATCAAAGGGATGTGTATTAACAAGTCTTTTCCCAGAGCTGGGAAACCTCTAGAAAAGTTAAAAATCCTATAAATCCTGTAAATGTTCACAATTTTTTTAAAAGCCTTCATTATAATGCCTAGGACAATTTTAACAGAGAATATTCAACCTTTATTCAACTTTCTAGCAAACTCAGAAATATCAAAAAGCATTGTTAATAGTTTTCTGAGACATTCTAGCTTCCTTAACGGAGAGGAAACCCAAATAGCCTCTGTGTTTACTTTGCAGTTGATGCACAAATTATTTCCTACTAATGACAATGCTTCTACGTAACCAGAACTGGATAGTGGTGACACTGAACTTGAGTGAAAAATCAGCCAAAAAAGTTGGGTACTTTCAGTGAAATATTGTAAGGCTAATCATGGTTGAACATCTTTCCCAGAGAAGAAATGCATGTACTAAATAAACAGTAATCCCAAATGAAGAAGTAGTTGACCTGGATTTGAAGTTGAACTACATCTGTCCAGTGCAGATTGCTGGGAAATGCTTCAATAATTAAGAAGTCTTGCAATGCAAAAAAACCTCTGGTGCATCGGTGTTCCTTTACTTGCTGTAGCCTGTCAGCTGGAGCATTTACTGCTACCACAGCCACCTGGCTGCCTTGCTTAAGGGCCAGCACTCCACAGCAGCAGCTGTGCACAAGAATGAAAAATACTTTTCTCACCCTGGAAAAGCTTGCAAACAGGCAGTTTACATCAAGACTTGTGAAATGCTAAACTCCCTTGGTTGATTTCTCTCTTCTCCTAAACCCAAAGACCTCAAGACTCTATCAGAAGCAGCAGCAGCCTTAATAAATATCGTTCTAATGGAGTCAGGGAGATATTGGTGGGTGAGTGGCAAAGTATTTTCCCTGCAGGCATTTTTGCAGCCAGAACTCGCTTTTCCCATGCCTGTATGGCAGCATGGCTTTGCTAAAGAGGTTTTCACAGTGAACTGAAAAGCTCCCTTTTCCTAAGAAGACTTGATGCACCTTTTAACAAATGCACAGCAAAGATTGAGGGGGGGGTGTGTGTGTGTGTTGCTATGTGAATGGTTTCCTCACTTATTACTGTACCTGTTGCCTATATTTCTTCTTAAATATTGGGGATAAATACCATTTGGGTGGGTATGGATCAGCAAAAAGGGTAGCCAATAGTGACAGTATGTGATGAAATGCTTTCTCTAATGGCATGTTTTTCATTTAGTTTTAAGTAAAATCACTTTAAAGTTTTGAGATGATTAGGTAGATGCTATTAAGGCACGCTAAGCCCCCAACTTCTTTTAGTCAAACCCCTCCTTGCAGTATAAGGGGATTAATTTAGCTTTTTTTAAAAAAAAAAAAGTTAAACCTTTTTTGGGGGGGAGATGACCCTTAGAACCACAATGGGATAACTCTGTTGTGTTTCTATGTGTTTTACATGAGGCCACTTTAATTAAATTTACGTTGGCTTGCTCTAACCCAGTAAACTCACATCACTACCTTCACCATGGTTTGTATTCTCTGGGTAGGAAGTAAAGTAATTACATTTCAGCTGCATTATAATTTAGCAGGTTCTAACAGAAACATGGAGAGAGCTGAAGTTTTTCCATCTTCTAGATTGGTGTTTTAAATCACAGCCAGCTGCTGACTTGCACAAGGGAAGTTAGATGGGTGCCACAATGCATAACCCAATTTTGTGCACCGTTTAATTTGGAAATCTAGGGGCAAGTACCTACTTATCATGCACAGATGTAGTCCGGGAGGTCAACAGGGCCAGTGAGGCGTCATCTGCTTCTATAACTCAAATGAGTTTACAGCACTTGAGCATTTTTCTTTGTCATGTTTTAATCTACATGCTTCTCAAAATGGGATAACATCATGAAGAAAAATCAAATAAGCCCAACAAAACCAGAAACAAGGAGGTATGGACAGGAAAAGACCAGAAAAGCTTTTTAGGAGGTCTGGAAGCCAGAGGGTTGGTGAGCAGCTGTAGGGGACTGTGGTCCAGGCGCAGGAGGCTTGTTTATAAGGCAAACACTTGTGACAGTGGTTTTATTAGGTGAAGAGAATGGATGAAGAGGTTCAAGTGAAAGAGTTGGGTCAAAAAGATATTTGCAAGTAAATGAAAAGGGGTGGGGTTGTAGTAGGCTTTTCTCCCTGGAGCCTGAAATGACGGAGAAATGGGCCCTTGCCAGGAGGATGTCAGTATGCACGCTTCGATGAGGGACACGGTGCTGCGTCCGGGAAAAATGAGCCTTGTAGTGGCCAAAGGGAAGAGACAAAACAGGCAAGAAGGGACACATGCAGCAGAGGCAGCGCTGAAACAGCAGTATACAAATGAGGTGATGTAGAGATGGAGATACAGATCTGATGACCCAGGAGATGGGAGGGGGAGGGAGGAGGAGGATTTGATGAAGGGTTATAGCACTGTTCCAGACAATACAGGCAAATGGGGAAATTATTTTATGTAGCTTATTTGAACTATGAAAATTAGAAATAAATAAATTTAACCTTGCGTGAAGGCTTCTCTCTCACAGCATGAGGCTATTGGAAAAACAAAGCCCATGCTGGAGCATCAGAAACAACACATTAAATGTGGGAAATACAATAGGCATTACATCAGATTCCAGATACTGCAGATGATGATTCAGACCAGCATGCTTTTTCTGCATCTGGCAGCTTGTTGCATCCACTGTACACTTGCACTGAATGGGTCTTTCCAAGCTAAGGAAAAAAAACCCACAACAACCCCAAACCCCAACCTGTGGAATAACTTTTGGAGTATGACCCGCATACCAGGAAAGGACAGCCCTGAGGTCCTGCGGTGTTTTGTGCCCAGTTGAAGAACTACATGTCTGCATGAAAACATGGCACAATACTGTGTTTGTGTCTGAGCCAGTAAGTCTTCAAAACATTAGGGAGATTCTTGGAAATCCCAAATAAAAATACAACACTGAAAACACTTTGATTCTTTTTAAAAGTAACACGTATAGCTGTTGAGACTTATGAGAAATAAAGCAGTTTTGTTTGGTCTTATGTATTTCCTTGTGCTATTTGTTATCCTAACGTTTCAGCATGGTGTAATGAAATTGAAACTGGTTTTATAGGTTAGAGGAATAAATTGACTCCATAACTCTCATAATTCAAATTAAGAGAATGGCCCAGAGAAGTCAAGAAGTATTATGGAGGGGAAGACAACAACCCCCAAACCCCCACAGACTTCTAATTGGTAACTAATTCTGCTCACTTCAGTTTTAAAATCCTTTCTTATCTAACATTTTAAGGCTATGTTCCTAAGCGCAAGTTAGAAAATTTTCTTTTTCTTTTTTTTTTTTAAATCTTTATTACTTATGGAAGGCATGGGTCAGTACAACAGGGGCTGATTTCAATATATGCCTGTACCTCTTTATTTAAAAGACTAGATCGGGCTTTAAAAAGACAGACCTAGTGGAGAAGTAGATGCTTAACTGCACCAAGATCTGACCTCTTGTTACTCTCCTAGGGCAGAAAATGAACAGAACCAGTTTTTGTAAAAGCAGTGATTCATCTTTAACCAAAATTTACCCTTCCTCTACTACTGGATTTTGGGTCAATTGGCCACAATAGCCTGTTACAGAATCTGCTGCTGCCCACGCTTCAGTGGAACAGTGTTTATTAGGCACATGCACACATGCAGTTCATGAAGCCATTTGGAATAAATTTAAAAGGTACTAAACACAGAGATTGTCTTATTTAAGAACTATCTGCTGAACTATTTGATCAAATAGCTTTCTGAGTGTATGCTAATGTCAAATAAGGAATAAGAAAAGCGGTATTTTTCCATGCCACCATAATACAAACACCTCTTTAAGATGAGCGGCAATGAAAGTATGGCACTAACCCCACTGGAATGACCAATTAGTTAAATTTCTGAACAATAGTAATTATTATCCTTCTCTGAGCTGACATTTAGGACTCAGACACATAAACCACGATAAAAAAGAAATACCAGCACCAGTCTCGGTCCCTTTAGGCAGAAAAGAGCCCTTTTGGGGACGTTTCCTCACGGGCTGACCCTCGACCAGCAAATAGCTCTGGCTTCAGCTTTTAATTTGTAAGTGTATAAGTAAAATGACAGTGAAACCCGCTGGACTGCTGTTTTTGACACCATTTCGGACAATTATACTCCGAGGGAGCTGCGGAGCGTCAGGGCCGCCAGCCAGGCGAGAGATTTGGGCCTCACCTCCTTAATGTCTGGGGAGAAGGAGATGGACCCAGCCCTCCTTGCGATGTAAAAAAAAAACAGGGGGGGGGAACAGGACACACACAGAGGGACAGACCCCGGCCGCCCCCCGCCCCAATAAATCACTGCCGGTCACTCGGAGACCGCTCCTCCCCGCCAGCAGGGGGCGCCCTGCCCCCGCCCCTCCCAGCAGGGGGCGCTGCTCGCCTCTCCCCCCCACCCCACCCCTCCACACACACACTCCCCCCCCAGCGGGGGGGGCGGAGCGCCGCGATAAGAGGAGTGCTTTGATTGGTGATATGGCCCCCGGCGGAACGGAGCGGGGATGAGAGCGGCGCTCTGATTGGTCGCGCGGACTCGAAAGGGGGGGAGTAAAGGCCCGGGCAGGGGTCCCCCCCCCCCCCTCCCCGTGGATCGGGGTCCCCCCCTTGCTCCCCGGCCCCCTGACCTGTCCGCCTCCGAGTCTTTTCTTGAGGACTTTTATGCCCTATCTTCGCGGGCGGAGGCGTTTCAGCCAATCAGCGTGCGGCGCCACGGCCTGTTGCCAGGCAGATTATGGTAATGAGGTCCGGGCGGCCGCCCCCCCTCCCGCTCTGCAGCTACCATTGTGAGGTGAGGACAGGTGGGGGGGTTTGGGGCCGCAGCGGGGCCGGCGGCGGCGGCCGGGACGCGGCACCCGCACGGGACCCCCTCAGGTAACGCGATGGGACGGTCCGGGAGGGAAGCCCGATCCGGGGACGCCGCGGGGACCAGCCGGGGGTTTTGGACTTGTTGTTTTAGTCGCACCCAAGATGGCGCCCAGAGCTGGCGGCTCCTTAGCGCTGGGGACGGGATAAACCGTTCACTCCCAGGAGTGGGGGGGGGGGAGCAGGGCGCAGTCATTCCCCTTCCCCCCCCGCGGGAGAGGTACAGTCCGCTTCCCCCCCCCTCGCCGCCACAGCCGGGATCCCCCACCCGCCCCGGACAGAGGGAGAAGGGGCTGCCCCCACCCCTGTTTTCCCCCCTCCCTGGATGGTACAGTCCGGACCCCAGCACCTCAGTGGCGGGGGGGTACCGGAGCCATCTTGTTAACCCCCCCCCCCCAGCACTGTGGGCGCCTAACAACCCCCCTCCCCCCAATCACTCTGGGCCGCTCGCTCCCCTCGCCCCGTGGTTAGACCAGGTTCCCCACCCTCGGCTGCCGGGCCGTCCCCTCTCCTCTGCTAGCCCGGCGCGGCCTCTCGCCGCCAGCCCCCATCCCCGTCGTCCCGTCCCCCCTCCCGGGGCCGGAGTGGTTGGGGCTGACTGACCGTTGGGCGCCCTCACGGGGTGGGGTGGGGTGGGGGGGGGCGCTGACGGCGCCTCGCGCTTCCTCGGGGCGTGGGGGGGGGGAGGGAGGGTGCGGCTGCGGTGGTTTCTCACACTGGGGAGCGGCGGCGGGAAGCGGGCTGGGGGGCACCTGCGCCTCCTGATTGGCCGCGTGCCTCGCGCCCCTGCCTCCCATTGGCCTAGTTAGGGGAGGGGGCGTCGCATCCCCCTCCCCTGATTGGCTGCTGGTGGTGGCGGTGGTGGGGCGCGGAGGTTATATAAGGGGGAGCGGGTGGGGAACACCTGCAGTCTGAGCTGAGCGCTGGTCGACGGTCGTGCTTGGGGGGGGTCCCTTTGGTCACCAAGATGGGCCCCAGCAGGGAAAAGCTCAGGTCTGGGTGGTCCTGGGGCTTG
Organism: Buteo buteo; assembly: GCF_964188355.1. Classification (NCBI taxonomy): domain Eukaryota; kingdom Metazoa; phylum Chordata; class Aves; order Accipitriformes; family Accipitridae; genus Buteo; species Buteo buteo. The sequence goes on along the minus strand of NC_134179.1, from coordinate 2,843,658 downwards.
GGGCGGGGGGGTGGTAGCCCTGTAGATAGGCTCGTCCAAGGGCAGAGCAGGACCAGGCAGCTGAGTCCAAGCTGCGGGAGGTGGTTCCATCCGTGGAGGGCCTGAAGGAAAGGGCAAGGCCCCTGTGTGAGCAGAAGAAGCTTCTGCAAGCGGCAGCTGTGGTGTTTGCCACCGCTCTGCGATCGTTGGTCTTGGTGGTGGTGGTGGTTGCCTCTGCCAAACAAGCCTGTTCTTGTGGTCTGAGATACCGTTATAGCACGTGGCTGTTTGATCTTGCAGACCTCTTGAGACCCAGGTTTTGGTGTTGAGTTGCCCTGTCCCCCCATCCTGTGCCACGGTTGCATTAAAATTTTGTTAATGTGAGCTTGTTGAATCGTTGAATTGGAATGGAAAAATGAGGTCCCGGTGCTCTGCCTTTCAGAACTACTTATCCTAAAGGGACAACTTGCCCTTTATAGTGTTAGTTTCCCTGTACGAAACAGTTCAAGCTATGCACGGTCACCTCTTGCCTCTCAGCTGCTCGTTGCAGATCCTCGGAAGGGGTCTGTACATCAGAGTTAAAAACCTGGTTTAGGCTGCTGAGCTTCATAGTCCTGAGAGTGAAATGAATGGTCGGTATTTGCGATGTGCTTTTTGGTATCTGTGCCTCAACCTGTCTCCCACGCTACTGATATATTCATGGTTCTTGTGGGCCTTTAAAGAATGAACAAGAACAAAGCTGGGCGTCTATAAGATGCGTATCAACGTTTGTCTTTCAGAGCTTCAATGGGAATAGAGACTATACTAAACTTCAGCTTTCTTCTGTTATATTTTTAAGAATTCTTTTTTTTTTTTCTCCTTTTTATTGGTTAAGTTAGAAGATGAAATGCTAATAACTGATTTTACGAGAGGGTTCTTTGCGTGTTTTGCAGAAATAAGATAACTGGTAGTCTCAAGCCTTCTAATGCCTTCATTTCTAGGAAAAAAAAATGTAAGAGGGTGTATTTTTCTAGTCAGTCCTTAAATGAATAACTTATCTCCTGAATGGTGATGCTTTTTGGCACTTTGCTATATGCTATTCTTTTGTGTATTAGGCGTTTAAAATGAAGGCAGCTTTATTACCTTGGTTATAGGATGAGATGTCGATGTAATTGTTGTTATTATCTGATAGAAAAATTGACAATTTGTTTTTGGAGAGAAATAGGTATGTGGTGTCACTTGCTCTCCTCTGGCACCCTTACTACTAACCTGCAAAGAAAATCCCTGGATGAGCTCTTTTATGGTAATTTGCTCTGCAGTCGGCAGCTACCTCGAGTGTGTTTTTGACCACCTGCAGCTGCTGTAAGCTGTGCAAACTGAATTTTAATTGATTTATAAATGTAGCTAATTATGGGGGTTGTTTTAATATTGTGAATTTTGTTTTGACTTAAACAGGAGGTCAGGTCTATTTGTCACTTTTCTTTCATGCTAGTAAAACACACAGAAATAGCAGTTGTGTTGTAGCCCTTAACTGGCACTGTATGTTAAGTCCCCACCTGTTTCAAAGTACAGCTAGCCGAGTTTGTTCTCTGTGGCCTGTAGTCCTTCCGAGAATCAGCTATCCTGAAAAAGACAAGTTTGATTATCTCCTGTATTTTACAGTAGAAACAGTTAGACTTTCAGCTACTTATCTGATACTTTGTGAGAGAATAGTTGCAACAGACTGTCATGCTTTCACCTTCAGTGCTCGGGCACTGTCCCTTTAGGAAAAGGACAGTGACACACGTTGGACGTGGTATCAGAGGACTGGCCTTTGAAGATCTAAGAGATCTCTTCCAGCTCATTGTTGCTTTGATGATAGATGTGCCATAAGAACGTAGATAGATCGATTCATTATGCACAATTTGAGTAAAGAGTGAGTTTGTGTTTGGCTGAGCTCTTCTACTTGTTATAGGACTAAATAAATTGAAGCCAGGTTTCCTTTTGTGGAAATAAATAATCTTTGCTGCCCCAGCCCTATGTATGGTTTCCATTGCTAACTCACCAGTAAAACATAAATATTGGGGTTATATATTACCCGATTATTAACATTCAGCCAAAAGGCACCAGAGCCAGGGTTCCTTGAAACAATATGTGCTTTTGATGGATGAGAATGCAGGGGAGGAGACGGCAGTCGTGACTCAGTCCTCAATGAGGTTAGAAACCTTCTTGCTGCAATGAAAGTGTATTCTTGCCAAGGGACCTCAGGAAATGCACCGACTCTGCCTTCTAGGCAAGCTGGGGTAATTAACTTAAGTGTGGGATATAGCTTTCTGCAGACATATGTGATGTTCCTTTTGAGCATAATAAATCATTTTTGTATTAAAAGCTGGAGGAAGACCCGTAGTCGTAAAACCCCCTTTTGCAACAATCTTGCTGTCCTTGCATATGGTTGGCGGTGAAAAAGAGTGGTCAGTGAGCTCAGTACTTAAAGGATTAAGCTAATAACCCCTGCTATTATTGCTGCAGGGAACCCCAATCTATATGCAAGCTTCTTTTACACTGGGGAGTAAATCACATTAGCTGTTTTATGCGCCATTATTGTAAAGTGGATTCTCATTTGAGATACTGCAGTGGCTTTATGGCTCGCTGAGCAGGGAGGTGGACTTTTCCCCTTGCCCAGCTTTAATATTCCCCCGTTCTTCTCATCCCAGAGAAGGGACAAAAATGAATGTTCGGCAGCCACTGGCTCGGGTGCTTTCTCAGCAGAATGGCCTTAATTAGACCTGGAGAGGTTGCTGCAGATGAAGTCCCCAGAGTTTTTGTCTGTGTATCTTCTTGTGTAATCCCAGCATTGAAAGAAATTGTCATTCCTTCATAGCAGGTATGCCAAGAAAATATGGTTACAGTTGATGTTTTTTTTGTTTGTTTTGGTCGTGCTTTTCTCTGAACTTCAGAGCTGAGCTTTCCTTTGAAGCACCATGTGAGTTCACTATAGTCAAAAGCACTTACACGCCAAATACAAACCAACAGTGACTTTGGGGTTATTGGAGGATTTCTCTTAAAGCACCATTGCACTCGCATTCCCTAGGTGTTAGGGGTCATAGGCGCACCTATGAGGTGACACGGCGTGGGTGCTGTGATGGCTGAGGGTGGGGTGTCTTCTGCTGAGGACAGCAAGGCTAATGAGGACCTTGCTGTTGGACAGAGGCACTTTGCCCCTGAGCATTGCTTTCTCATCCTCTGGAGGGGAATGCAGTGATTGGGGAAAGCTGCTCATTTAATAATACAGCTTCAGAGAAATCAACGTGCTGCAGGAACAGGAGAAAGGGGTTAGAGAGTAGCGTGGTCGTCAAGGAGTTTTCAAGTGAGATTTCCAAAAAGTTGAAGAACTGTTCAGAAAATGACACAAAGGTGCTTTCCACGCATCAGGAGCTGCGGAGGAGAAGCTTCACCATTAATGAGATTTTTTGGATTGGATGTAAAAGGCAAGAACTAAAGAGGAAGGCCATAGGTCTCTGACACCAGCAGGTCCCCAGAGGATGTTGAGAAAGGGAAGGTAAATGTGAATGGCGTACTGAAAGGAACCTGTTTTGTCTTGAAGAGGCGATGGTTTTGCTTGCACTTACCTGATGAGGCAGACAGCTGGATATTATGAGTGCACAGACACGTAGAATATTCATCCTGCCCTGCCTGTCTGCTGACCGCTCTTTGACTCTGAATCGGATGCTTTCTAGTTGTGGTTAGCACCAGGTTGTTCCTGCACTGATAAGCCTTGCTGAGAGATGAGCGCAGTGGTGCGCTAGTGTCACTTGCTAACTTTGAGCATGCTTCTATCTGTGAAAAGTGTCGGCAAGTTCTAGGGAGTTCAAGGGCAGCACCCATGGGTGCTGTCTCAGAGCTCCAGCAAACACAAGTCAGAACGAGCTTATCTTCCACTGGAGTAGATATTTTAAAGTAATGGGAGCTGCGGGGGTTCTTGATTCACGAGATAGATAGATATATGTAGTGACACACTGCACCCTGTCACTACCTTGCCACTCTGATGTACTGGAGTGATACTGGGATATATTTATACCTGTTACCATTTCAGATTGTGTCATCACCCAGCATGGACTGGGTGAGGCATGCCTGCTATTTTGGGGAGGAAAAGGCTGTCTTCACAGTTTCTGTAAATGGTTTAGCATCTCGCCTGTTGGCATTGCTTCTCGCTCATGTGCATGATGCTTATCAAGTTGTATGCAAGCACTGGGGTGGTGACAGGATTGCAGTTGATATATTGGGTGATGGGTCTCATAATGTCTGTGTGTGTGTGTGTGTGTGTGTGTGTGTCCCCTTGGACACTGCAGAATGTTCCCATTGAGGTACTTGCCTTGGCATTTAGCTTGTCTGAAAATGTCTGATGCATGTGAGATACAGGGAAAAAAATCAACAATTGCAAAGGATAATCCGTGGGCAAACGGTAAGGAGAGCAAGCAGAGAGTGTTCCCTTGCATGCCAGCTGTTTAGCAATGCCCAAAGTTTCACATGTATTTCTGCCAAAAGAAAACCAACAAAGCTTCCAGCTAGACCCTTTGAGAAAGTAAGTATTTTCTTTACTTGTATCTCCCAAACTGGTATTACTAACAGGCTTAGTGTAGAGGCCACATACGCCAACTTGTCCATCACGATTCTTCTGCAGTTAATTTGAAAAAATATTGTGGCTATGTGCTGAGCTGGACATCTGCCGCTTCCTTGTGCAGCGAGACATCTCTGCTGAGAGAAGACCACAGGGAAATCATTAAAATCTCGAGGCACTGTGGCTGTCTGTCATAGCTGTAATGGGTATTGAGAGGGGGATTTAAAGAAGAAAATAAGATCATGCAGGATTAATGAGGGAGAGCATCCTATGGAGGACTAGTGAGCAAAGTTATTTCGGTCTTTTCTGTCATCAGTGTTAGAAAACTTACTCGGGTGTTTGTGTTTCCTGGAGGTTTTGTTGTCGGTGACTTTGGACCAGATCTTGCTTTCCAGCTCGTGACCTTAACTGCAGGTCTTGTTTCACTATTGGCTTTTGTACCAGCTAGATTTCAATGCTTGCTCCTGCCTCGGGCCCTCTTTATTGCCTGGCCTTGGTACCTCTCTGGGATGTGGCCTGCCTGCTCTTGCACTGACTTCTCAGCACATCCACGTTTCCAGGGAAACATGCTTTTCTGTGTATTTTGGTGATGATAGAAATTATGAGAGTTTGTGGAGATCCAGTCTGTGGTAGGAATGCATACCAGAGGGGCAGATCCTAGGATGTATTTTCAAGTACAGAAGTTGAAAGCATCAGCAAATCCTGCAGCTCCTAATAATGTCTGATTGTTATTGCTACACAATTGGCTGGGCTGAGCAGTGGGGTTTTTTTTCATTTCTGTGAAGAACAGCAACAACAGTACCATTTATAGAAACTGCACCACCGAGCCACTGAATTTGGCTCAACCTTGCATTTTTCCCTGAGATTTGAGATTACTGCTAACCTTTAGAACCATGGCAAAACTTGAAATGACTGTCTTCTGCTTTCTTTTCCGACTTTTTGGTACAATTTTTTTTGCAGATACAAATCGTAATGTCCAGTTTTGTCTATTAAAGACCTGTCTGAACCCTTCGGTCTCCTTTCCGCTCAAGTTATAAGTTTTATTTGTGCCAAAATGAGTCTGCAGGAGTGAGTCAGCATCTTCTTTTAGACCTTCAGTATCTGCTTGTGGGGAAGGTCAGCCAGAAATTCTGCTACTTGTTGCACCATGTGGAATTAGCCAGAACCGGCCCTTTCTCTTAATTCAATCACTGGTTAATTTAATTACATTCTTATTAACAGGATAATTTAAAAACCCAAACCACCCAAACTTGAAACCTCTAGCATTTATTTTTATTTTTCTAAGCAATTAGGTAATTGATTAAACTACTGGCTATTGTTAGTGCAATTACCTGAATTGGCTCTTGATTAATAATGACAGTCAAGAAAAAGAGCTGTTTGGGATAAACCAGCCAAAGAATATCAACAGGGTAGGCATTTAATTTTACATAAAAATTGTTCAGATTATGTTACTGACATAAATGCTGTCACGTTTCACACAAGCAGTTCTAGACCCCTTGGTGATTGTATACCTGATAAAATGAGTGAGGAGTTCAGTGAGAGTGGTAAGATTAGGTATGAGAAAAATCCCTGAATTAATCCTTAATAATGTAGCAAGTAGCTTTGAGATAGATGGATGAAAAGTGCTATGTAGGGATGGATGATATTTACTTATATATCAGAGCTTGTGTGTGCTGTAATACATAAATAATATTTGTTTGTAAATGACCTGGTTTTAAACACTTGGAGAGTAAGGCTGGTGTTTATTGGTCCTAATTGCTTGCTGCAGTTCATTTTTCCATACTAATGAGATCCCCTAGTTGAAGTGCTGCATGCAGGTACATGTATTTCTTTTTTCCTTTTCTCCTCAGTGCTTTTTCTGGATGTTTTGTATCAAGTAATATTAATGGGAATAGGATTTCTGCCCCTTTATTCCCATAACCTAACAGTGCATGGGTCTAATAGTAAGTGAGAACAGCCGTCGCACTGCTCCTCAGTCTCTTCTTGTGTGGGGGACGACGTGGCACACGTGTACTGAGTGGCTCAGCACGAGAAAGCAAATGCTAGGCTCTAGTCACCAATAATGCCATGACTTGCTGTCTAGCGATGCCCAGAAATATCTTTCCCACAGTTTTTCTTTGTATATGTGAAAGTCATATGTTCCGGTTTTGGGTTTTGGTTGTTCCCCCCCCCCCCCCCCCCCCATTCAGTTCAGTGACGTTAGCCTGAGACTTTTCTGTACTATCGATTTATATGTTCTGGCCAGGACCAGTGGTACAGTCAGTGCTCAGGTCTGCAAAGCTTACTCGTTGCTGGCAAAATTAGTAGAAGGCAGAAAGTGCCTGCTGCTGCCTTTTTTTTTTTTTTTCTCCTTTTCTTTTTTTAGTTTGTCAATGACAAGCCAACTGGTAGCATTTATGGGAACAAATTATGACTAAAATAATTTGCATTTAAAATGCAAATGAATGAAAGCGTCAGCAAGGAGCATTCTGCTTTCTTCCTGGTGCACAGACGGGGTACTGGCATTGGATCAGCCCAGCGAGGCACTCAGTATAAAATAGAGTTAATTGGACTAGCTGAAAAATGAAATGGGCTCAGCCTCATGCTAATTCCTGGGCCTGTGATTTAATATGACATTAGAGACGAAGGACTGGGAAGGTGCTGAACCACTGACTAAACCAATCACCAGAGCTGTAAATTACACTTCTGAGATTCCCAATGGCAGATTGAGAGGCCCCAATAAAATTGCGTGAGGTGAAAAAAACCTACCTTGGAAGCAATTTGTCAGGATCTTTGGGCTCGCATGAATTAGAGTTTAAGTTTCATTGTTCTTTTTCTAAAAGTTGTCTGTTGTAACGCTGCCTGAATACCAACTGGGACTGCAGTTTTGTACAAGGTGAAAGCTGACTGTAGATGTAAAGCCAGTTGGCTCTTGAATAAAACCTCTTTCAGACGAACCGAGAAACTGGTGATGCATCTCTGAACGTAGTGTTTTCTTGTTGGAAGCTTAAGGTGAATTTTCTGCATCATGTATTGATTTCTGGTCCTGTAGGTGCCAGAAGGACAATGTGAAGAAATGCAGAAGGAATTCAGTATAATCTTTCAATGCAGGAGGCATTCCGTATAATCCTTCAGTGCAATTGTAGCAATTGTTGACTTGTTTCCTCCTTAACAGGACTTGGAAACTATTATACGGCAGAACTTGAGTGTGCTAAATGAAAATGCACATGTTCGTAAAGCCAAGCCTGCTTTACTCTGGCAGTGTGTTCCTGTAGTGCAGTATCTGATGATAATACCTCATATCTCCGTTCTGTGTCTCACACTTGTTTTAATATCTCTATTTTTTCTTTTTTAATTTTTTTTATAGCCATGTTACGGAAGATCACCTTGTCTTCTGGAAGTAGAAACACAGTGAACAGATGAATCTATTCAGCCAGACATTCCTCCAGTAGATCTCTATCCCCATGGAGCACCACAGCAGAGAGGAGATGGACTCAAAAGAGGAAAGTCCTCAGGTGTGGGCTGACTCTGCTGAGCAGGAACAGAATACTGCTCAGGTGACTAGTGCCTTCCAGAGCTCTCAGTTTCTGCTCAGACCGAATTGGGCTCGGTGCGGTGGCTTAGCAAGCAGGCATTCCCATTCAACCCTTTCTTAAAGTCTGAAAACTCAGCTTTCATTTGAGGAGAAATACAAACATGTCTGTGGTGATTTCGGATTAAAGCTTCAGCAAGTGAGCTGTGCAAACTGCAGCAGGGAGTATGCAGACATCTGAAGCAAGCTAAATGAAGCCAGCCAGTGGCTATAGAAGTTTCAGTGTCCAAATATATGTATAACCATGTGGGAAAGCGAAAGGGTATTCAGATGAATGAATATTAACAAAATCTGTGGTCTGTGGCAGCCCATTTTGATGGCATCAGTCGAATCAGTTGGAGCTGTGGGTGGACCTTGGGGAAAGTAATATGCATAATTTTTTCCAGTCAGACATCTGGGTAGTGGAGAAGGAGAAATGTTAATCGTTAGTGACTAATACAGTCAGATTCTGGTGTATGCAGCTAGTCCCTCTGTCTCTGAGACAATGCAGTTGAGAATTTCTAGAAGACTGTAAACTGATTTATTCTTTCGAATATGTTATAAAGAGGGTGCTGCATGTCATTTGACCCACAAGCTGAGAAATTCTGACTCTTCTGGTAATTTCCAGCTTTGAAATTTGCCAAGAAAGGCAATTTCCAATGGCCTGTGTTCCGTTATCTATACAATGGGATAACCATACTGTTGTTTGCACATGGCAGTTATAAGGCTTAATTAGTATTTGCAGAGTGCTCTCCAAATGTGAAACACTGCATGCATCTTTACTGTAGTGTTTGCATGAGGATTTATTGTACAGAATCAGCACTTAGCATCCGCGGGGGAGTACGAGGTGTCTTCTGAAGCATAAGCTAAAAGGTGAAACAAAGTAAATAAAATATGTAACTGTGGCATCGTTTTATGTGCGAACATTTTATGTGAATATGAATATAGATACTAAAACTAGGTTTCCTGCTAACTGTCCTATTTTTCCCATGCGCTGAAAATGGTTTTCAGCGTGTAAAGGGTATCAAAAGATAAACATGTTCCCGTTGCCACTGGAATTAAGTATTCTAGCTTGTTTAAGGTAGGCCACTGATCATCATTTGTGATCATAATGTTCTGTCAAAATGCATTACTTATTTGGATTTAAACTGCTGCCCTAGACATAACTTGTTCCAGTAGTCCTTGGAATCATTGCTTAATGTTTGCAGTTATATGTTTCTCTGTTTAAATAGTTGAATTTTCTACTGATATGGCATGTATATACTACAGAGAAGCAATCTAACATACGCTATTGCTTCCTCATGATAGGTGCAATACTATTACTTGCAGCAGAATCAAAGTTAATAGATTCTGTTAGCTGTTCATCAAACAGAAGAAATTACCTCCAACTACAGAACTAGCTGAATGAATTAATTATCATAAATCCAGAAAGGAATATGAGAATAAAGGGAAACAATATACCAATAAATCCCAGAGATACACTAGTTCATATCTGAGCTTTCTTTCTCTTACAAATTTCCAAAGTATGATTCAAGAACTAAGTATTAGAAGGTGCCCTTTACACAAGTCAGGTCTTGAGTTAAAATGCAGAGTAAAACCAGAAACCGATGGTAGGTTATATCCAGATTTCTGTGTTGCTAGCATAATTCAGATGAGATTTTAAATGTGTTTTTTCAAAACAGTTGGCTAGTTAGTTGAGACACGAGGTACTCTCTGCTTTCCAAGGCACCTCTGCAACTGATGGGTTTTGTGTTGTTTCCCACAGGCATATGACTGCAGAAGTTTCAGTACAGGATCTGTTTTTTCTTCCAGGTGCACTTTGTCCCTGAGGGGGGGACAGTGGCACAGATTGTGTACAGTGATGAGCAGGACCGTCCCTCGCAGCAGGTTGTCTACACGGCGGATGGCACCTCCTACACCTCCGTGGACACCTCGGAGCACACGCTTGTCTACATCCATCCCGTGGAAGCTACACAGGCATGTGTGGTTCTGGGCGCACCCCACTTTGGCACCTAGAAAACAAAACAGTCTTGTTTGAGGTGAAAGCCAGTTGCCAGCCAAGTGATATGGTTGGAAAATAGCAGGCAGTTGCTCTTAATGCTTTTATCTGTCCATTGCTGAACAGGGACTTCATGCTGTTCATTTGTCTGATGTTCAAATGTGGTCATGAAAGGATGCCGAGGCTATGAGTTATGAAATGTTGGTTATTTCACTGAAGGTGGACGAGATTACAATTAAATCAAGGGTGTTTTCCAAAACACGGATAATATCTTCAGAAATTCTGCCTCTGTTGTATTCATTAAAAAGCAAAGAGCGATCTGTGCGTCTGTCTTCTGGAAGAGTCCTTGTTTTGCATAGTACAGTTCTCATAATTGATAGTTACAATATCAGTCATGTCCTTTTGCGGGGGATCTCAGTGTATTCAGTCTAATTTTGTAGTGTCTCTTCAGAGAAGTTGTTGATTTTATAGACCTAGGTTCTTTTTCTTCTTCATAATTATATCAAGTAGCTTTTGTTCTCTGACAGCATGTGTTTATATGGGGTTATATAGTATGCATCTGTACCTCTGTGTGGAAAGATAAAAAAAGGAACAGGCACGCTTTGTCGAGAATGTTTTATAGTGTCTTTGCTGACAGAACAGATTAGCAATGCTACAAAGTGCACGTACTTGACACCCGCAGCAATGCTGGCATAGCCTTGTGCGGCGTGGTCCCTCTCTTGCGCAGTTCTTAGCTGTTATACAGAAACAGTTGATATGTGGTGGGATGTTCTGAGAGGATAAGAGATTTTGAGAGGGTATCTCCCAGGAAGTCACCGACCAAGTAACTCAAACTCTGAATACTATAATTTTGTCAAAAGACGTGTAGTATTAAGATGCTATCGTGCAACTGAGATGAAATTACCAAAGCTCTAATGGAATTTGTATTATGCCATGCTTTATTTTGTTGGAGCCAGACCGCTACAAACTCAGATATTTCAAGTTTTGGCAAAGTAAGCAAGACTGACCTTAGTCAATACTTAGTTTTTATTTAAGTCTTGCTTTTCCTAGGGGGAAGCTCTCCCATCAGGGCTGTTCTTGCAGGCTACTGTAAGAATATTGGAGTTGGCGTGTCTTCTATGAAATTAAAAAAAAACCAGTGACCTGGCCATATCAAATTTACATGTAGGATATGCCTGATATCTGCATGCTTTCTTTTGAGGCCCTGTCTTGTGAATTTACAGAAAGATAAAGTTAATAGTCATCTTCTGTCCTGCCCTCAAGTATTACTTAGCTTTCACACAGCTATTGAATTTCATTCTGTAGAATTTATCAAATCAACAATTGACAAAATGATTTCTATGTTAAAAAAAAAATAATCCCATAAAGTACTTTAGTTATATAGATGAAAAGTGCCACATAAATATATTATCTTTTTATGGAGCACTACCTAATTTTAGTTTGATCTCTAGGAATGTAGGTTCACATGGGTAAGTTGAATTAGTCTGCAGTGGCAATAAGCACATTAGAGGTTAGCAAAGGATCAAATGTGGATCACTTCTTGGTGGCAGGGTAATTTTTGTGTGAGGTGGGAGTAAACAACCCCAAGGCTGGTTTGATAAGCCTTTTTCACTTTGTCTAGACTCTGTTTACAGATCCGTCCCAAGTGGCTTACGTCCAACAGGATGCCACCACCCAGCAGGTAAGAAAGAGACATTATTTTCCTTGGGCCTGAAACTGTAAGGAAGTTGTTACCAAAGGTAAAGGAACGTTGTTGTAGTGCTAGAGTGTAATAAACTCTCTCTGGATTTGTCAAATGGCAATCTTCAGTCATGTACTGTCATCCCAGGGATCAAGGGCAAAAAGCTTATGATAACAAGCCATTATTATTTTGGCTAGCTTGTGCATGAATGACAATAACGGTTAAGAGAGTTTGAGTTTATTTTTATTAATTCATGTTCAATGAAAATACTAATTTACTGCCCCAGATATAATGAAAAAACTTTCAACAGTGTCCCTTTAAATAAGTCAGCAAGCTGATGTGGCTGGCTTTATTTTAATGTGTCATTCTGGAAAGACTGGGTTTGCACTTGTCCTCATACAAATTCTGATCCAAATGCCTTTAAGTCCATAAAAGGCTCTCAAGGGATAGAAACTTTGGATCAAATTCTAGGTTTACTAGAGACTTCACATGAAATTAATTGTAAAAGCTGAAGAAGTTCAGTTACTGGCTCCCTTACCTTACCATGGCATACCAGCTCTGATCTGCTTGCCAGTGCTGAAGTGGGCTAGGAACAGAATAAAATTGGAGCCCGTGTTTATAAAGTTTTGATGATTTTTCTTTTTTTCACTTATCATGGATGGGAAGGTTTTGTGGTTAACTCTTACTAGTATCTTTGGGAACTGCGTTGTGGTAATCGGGTGTAGGTGCTTTCAGATCTAGATCTCTAGTTCAAATTCTCTGCTTGTCAAAGAGGCTTAAAATCATTACTGCTCAGTGAATCTTTAATGGCACGTGTGAATTGACACGTTAGATCTGAATCATTACTAATGCGATCATTAAAATGCATTTTTATTGACAGTCTTGGGGCAGAGTGAAGGGTTGAATGTGCACTGAAAAGAAATTTTCTTCTTGCTAAAAGAATACCTTCTAAAATGTTGAGGCACAGGCAGGAAATGGTATGACTGACACAGTAAAGGTGTTACCTGTTTTCTTCCAGTTCTCCAGAGTATTTGGAGTGTCATTCTGGAATTTTTTGCCACATCAGTTTCCTTGCATTAAGAAGCCCCCAAATTCTATTTAATTGTCTTAAAGCTCATTTAACAAATAAATATGTGATCTAATTAAAAGTAGAGATTACTTACATGTGCAGTGCAAATGACACTCTGACAGCAGAGATGGTGTGTTGCTACTGTCCCATGTTGAGTATCAAGGGCATGAGCACTTGGTCTGCATGTCCTCAGCCCGTCCTCCCTTCCAACACTGTCTGTGACAGCAGTCCCAGCAGAGATGTTCATTTGCTTGTGAATGGTTAGTCCCTTGTTATGGCAGCTCCTGCCTTTGCAGGTGTTTTTACATCAGCATTTCATGTGGGACATCCCTGAACTGACAACAAATGTTAAAATAATAATCAGAGCTCCTCTTGTCTTTCAAAAGAAACTTTGTTTTTAAAAAAAATTGAAAGGTTTTTAAAAGTAATGCCTACATTCCTTGCAGTGTCTGACATGGAAGTAAAAGTAAGGATAGGTCTGAAGTATGATTAGTGGTAGGCAGTGCTAATATGAGGGGCAAATAGACCCAAGGTTGCGTGAACCTCTCATTGCTGGCAGACTTGGAGGTGTGCCATTGAATAATGATGCCTTTTCTGTTGCCACTTGGCATCAGAAATGTCAATACCAGACAGCTTGGTTCAGCTGTCGTCTTGGCAGTTTCCTGCTCACTGTCACACGGTTCCCTGAAGTCTTTTTGCTGTAGTTTTTAAGCAGTTTCATAAATTAATCTTAATACCTCTTTAAACAAAACAACTAGATTTGAAGTTTTAAGACTATCTGCTTATGTTATGGAGTTTCTTGTCTGCTTCTTCACTGTTGGCACAATTCGCTGTTCTCAGATTTATTTGATATTTATTAAGCCCTCTGTAGAGGGACAGGGACTTTAGTTTTAGCGTAAAAGCTGCTTAACAGTCAGAGGCACAAACTAGAAGCCACATGATGTCAGCTGTAGAGAAGGATGAAAAATTGTGTGGGATAACGGTGCAAACTCCTGTATAGATAAGCAGGAAACAAAAGAGAGGAAAGGTGATTCCTAGGATCTTAATTCTGCTTTGTTTAATTGCTGAATGGATGGGACCAGTATGGTAATATACATTCATTTTCTTGTTACCACACCAAAAAAAAGAGTATGAAAATGACCAAAAATGTGTGACCAAATAATGTAAAGAAAAAATCATTGTTGAAATCCTGTCATTTGAGGGCTTGATCTTCCAGTGAGGTCAATACACCATGCTTTTATAATGGGTCTTGGTTTGCTTGAGAAAAAGAAAGAGAAAAAGAGGAGATGCTTCTTTTTCCTTCTTTACTTTCTGCCTTAAAAAAACCTAGTAAATTTGGAGATAGAGGAGAAAAAGACCCCAGATCAGTGGTTTTACCAAGAGCTAAAGAGCTCCTTGCATCTGTTTTTAGTATAGCTTGAACCCAGGCTGTATAGGACCTTCATTTAAAGCCAAAAGTGGGAGATAGGAAATTGAAAAGCTGCAAAATCTAGACTGAGTTTTGAAGCCTTTCCCTTTATTCCTGGATCTACAGGTTTTGTCCAAGTCCATCATCCCTAAAAAAACCCAAAAACACCCAACAAAAAAATCATTAAAATGTTGCAGTTTTTGACCTAGTGTAGGACTCCAGGGAGCATTGCATGCAGGGCACTGCCCGTATGTAAGTGACTGATGGAAATGACGCAGTGCTAAAATGAGTGCCTATAATTTTAGGTAACTGTGCTCTTGCCTGCTGCTGCTCAGAGCATGAATCCCACCAACCTGTCCGTGCTCGGCAACGTTGCCGAATCCCCCCAGCAAATGGCTCTGGAGCAGGGTCCACAAGCAGATAGAGTAAGTTGCCAGGCACCCTTTTCTTTTAAATGTACGAGTACACTGATTTCATTGCTCCATTGTCTCAGGTGATAAAACATGTCTGAGTGATATGGGAGGAGATGGGAGAAAGCTGTAGCACAGATCTGTACTGTCTTTCATAGTCTCACCATGGAATGTGTGGGGGGTTTTCTAGGAGAGATAGTGTATTTAATATACAGAGAAACCTGTTCTACAGATTGTTCTGTCTTGAGCAGCCACCTTTAAAATACTCTTCTCAGCTTTGAAAAGCAAAGTTAACAGAAGGTGTAATGCTGATTGTCATGTAGGACCAACATCCACTGGGTCTCTTTGCCAGTCTTTTAAGATAGCTTTACTGCGCATAGTATTTCTTGTTCTCTACCTGAGAAGCCTGCGTGGGTTGTGGAATATTCTGTACAGTGCACTTCAATTATTTTTTTGCTTTTTTTGTAGGGAAAGAAAGGGATAAACTTTAAAATTAGTGAAAGAATACAATGCCCTCAACTGTCCTCCACGTCCCATAGTTTATATCTAGTGTCTGTGTTATCTCATCCCATATTGATCTCTGTGTGTGTGCTCCGGGGATTGTGTGTGTTTGATTGCACGATAGGAGAGAAGAGATCATGTGCTAAAGTGCAGGATTCTCTCACTTGTACAGAAGTTAAAATACAGCCTTAGGCTGTAGATAATTTCCACAGAGCCTGGACTTTTTCAGACTTTCTGTGAGGGTCCAGAACTTCTGATACTGTTTTCTTCTCCTGAGAAGTCAGTCTTTGACAGGGTAGAACTAGGTAGTGACACAGAGCTGTCCCGAGTGAGGCTGTCAGCAGCAGCAATGCAAAACATCCCTCAGCAATCGTTTATCATGTCGCTTTACTTTCCCTTGTCCTTCTTTCCATTACCAAAGGAAGCAGAAAGGGTAGACTAGCAAGAACCTTCATTGCTCATCTTTGTAAGAGTGTTTTTCTTTGTGAATCGATTTTGATTGTTTGTGAATTCTCTCCTCAGGCATCATTACCGGTGCATAACCAGGTGTTACCTCCTATGGAGGCAGTGGATGGTTCTGACCCTTTAGCACCTCTGCAGAATCAAATGGGAAGGATGGAAGCAAAAGAGGAAGAAGATGATGATGAAGATGAGGATGAAGATGGGGAAGACACTGACATGGATGAATGGGATCCAGATCCACCTCGACCCTTTGATCCCAATGATTTGTGTAAGCATATGAAGTACTACCTAGTAGTATGTAGAAAAAGCCCTCCTTTTTTTTTTCTTCACCTCCATCAGCTCTCTAGTAAATGGAGCCAAAAATGATTCAGATTTTAGCAGTAATAAGTAAACCCCTTTATACCCAGAAATGTAGACACATATTGAGCTGCCTTACTGAAAAGACAAGGTTGTGTCTTAGGTGGAGTCTCTGAGCTGCTTTGTTCTTCATTTTGCGGGAGGCTGCCCTCTCTAATGTTTTAAAATGTAGACAGACTATTGGAATAAATGTTCCCACAGCTGAGCCAAAGATGTTTAGAGGGAGATAAGGCTGTCTCTTCTGAGCTGGTGCGTGAGTGTCTGCCTGACAGTCATGTCCTCTCTGACTTTGTGTTGTAGGGTGTGAAGAGTGTAATAATGCACATCCCTCTGTGTGTCCAAAACACGGACCTTTGCATCCAATCCCAAACCGGCCTGTGCTGACCAGGGCAAGAGCCAGCCTGCCCCTGGTGCTCTATATAGACAGGTTTTTGGGAGGTGTGTTCTCCAAAAGGCGTATCCCAAAACGCACACAATTTGGACCTGTGGAAGGACCCCTGGTTAGACAAACTGAACTCAAAGACTGCTATATCCATTTGAAGGTAAGGGTGTGCGTGCGAGAGAAGAGGGATCAATTTGTGCTTAAGCTTTGATTTTTCATGAGTTTGTTGCTCTGCCTTGATCAGTTACTTCACTGGAGGTGTTCTTTTGTTACTTCCATCTCTGAATGTAACTCAGAAGTACCCATATTGCTTTGGCTTGAAATCTTCTGTTATTCAGGGAGACACAATAATCGTGGTGAATATTAAGGCATTATGGTGTTATGATACATAGGACACATAGCGTGGAATGCTGTGAATTGCTGTCATGTGGGCTGAAGCAGCATCTGGACATATAAATAGCAGCCCTATCTGAGAATGTTTTGCAGCCATTATTTTGTGTCATGCTGTAACTTAAGTTAAAAATATTTTTCATCCCCTTTCCTTCCTCTCCCCCACAAGATGGAGGGGAGAGGAGAGTTTTTTCTCCCCTTCCTCATGCCAAGACATTGGCAGGAGGTATAATGGATTTGACTGACTTTTATCCATTTATTTACTGGTTTCATTATAGGAATTGGTTCTTATTTGCTGGAGATTAGGTTGACAGTCTTAGGAGCGCTGGTCTCTGATGGTCAGTGTCTGACAAGGAAGTTGTTACTGAAGGCAGATTCAGTAACCTGACAGAAGTTCAGCTGAAGAAGTGCTGCTCCCAGCTTGAGGCAGTGTCATGAGTCAAGAAATGAAAGAAGTGGGTCTGCCAGTTAGAAACATCTGACAACTGATGCCATATAGCCTACTGAAGCTACAGCTTCTTGTGCCTCATAGCCACATGTAAAGTACTGTGCCTGGCCCTTTTAATGAATGCTTCTTGCTCTAGAAAGCCATGGAAGGGTCCATTGTGTCTCCCTAGTTAAATGTCTACCTGTTTTTAAGTATTTTTTGAAGTGCTGCCTGTTTCTGGCTCCTTGTTAGCAAAGAGAGGAAAGTTAGCTATGCCTTCGTTGCTTTTCCTAATGTAAAAGTTGCATGGGCACAGTAGTTTGTTTGTTTGGGGTTTTTGTTTTGGTTTGTTTGGTTTTTTAGAAGCTCAAATTCTTTTGAACCTGCTGCCAGGCAGTTACAGTCACATGTAATTGGATTTTGCTACAGGTTTCTCTTGATAAGGGTGACAGAAAAGACAGAGATTTGCAAGAGGACCTGTGGTTTGAACTTTCTAGCGAGGCTCTTTGTAACTGGATGATGTTTGTGCGTCCTGCTCAAAACCATCTGGAGCAGAACCTGGTAGCGTATCAGTACGGCCACCATATTTATTACACAACCATTAAAAACGTGGAGCCCAAGCAGGAACTCAAGGTATGGCATTGCTCATGTTTTGTGACTCTCTTTTCTGCTGATGAAATCAAATCTTAGAGTTGCTACCTAATAAATGCATGTCCGAGTGCCAGAAATGATTGCTGTAAATAGCTTTAGGGCTTTTTTCCCTGATAAAGCACGTGATGGCCTGAATCAAATGTCACTGAAGTCAGTAAGTAGTTAGCCACCAACTTAGGGATTTTAAATGAGCTTTGGCTCAGGTATAAAATGAGGAAGTTTCAAATAAAAGTATGTAAATGATTTGTCTGTCACTGTCATGCTTTACACTGCATATATTTTGCTGATGCAATCTAATTTTTATTGCAGCAGTCTTATTCTTTTTAGTTCTGGATGCCCTTTCCAGTTAGTCCTGTGTGCCCTTGACTTGTTTTCTGGTGCCTTAAGCAAATATGGTCTCTCACTTTACCTGGCTTTCCTGGAACTTTTGAAACTTTGCATGTGGAAAATGATAAAGGATATTGTGACTTCCCTGTGAGTTACTTTTTGTTCCCTTTAAAAATGTATTGATTACTTTGAGCTCAAAGCAGCGTGGCTGGCTGTGAGATGGCCTTTGTTTTTAATATCTTTTGGGGAATTAGGGGTAACCAAAAAACTTTGATACCAGGAAATTTTTCTTCTTCAAATCTCTTCTTGCACGTAAATTTCATCAATTAAAAAAAAAAAACCAAACAACCAAAACCAGTTTTAAACACACTTAGCTGAACCAGGGCAAAAGCCTGCTTATACACTTGTTGCTGATTTTTAAGGGTAGGATTCTTTTTGGTTTCTCTGAAATCAGTCCTTAATTTGTTTAAGCTGAATCACTAGAATCCATGTTAATCCATTTTAAGTGTATCCGAACATAATTTCCTCAACAGTTTTTAAATCAATTTGTAATCAGACTTTAATTAAATCTGTACAGACCTGCTTGTAGAAGCACCATTTTTCTTGCTTTATGTGTTAGTAGTGTCTTTTGGGGTAAAAGTGGTTCGATAATTGAAAGCAAATGACCTAGGCTCTGTAATGTGTTTTCCTCCCCAAGTGGATTTAAGGCATTCATATAAATTTTGTCCAAAGATTGAAGTATGAGGATCAGTCAGTTAAAGCTGAGAACTTCTGTATTGCATGACAGGTTAGTAGGGTAGGACCTCCAGGCTTTCTTCTTTGTCCAGCTAGTGAGATTCCTGCAAAGTAACATGCACCTGCTAGTGAGCCTTTGAAAGAGTTAGAAATGCCACTCACCACTGCTGTGAAAATGCCTGCGGCCCACTACAAGTTTCAACTTGTCCAGTTTTTTCATGCTGAAAATCTGTCTGTGCCTTCTTTAAGAAATCTCTTCTGGAATTGAACCTTTTTAATCAATCAGTAAGATAAAATGAGAAATGATGCAAGAATTCTCGGCTAAATGTGAGCACCTGATTTTAGGCTCTAATAAACGTTGTCTTTCTGCCTTCTGTGGTTCCCTCTGCTGAAGGCTTCCTAAATTCCTTGTATAACGAAAGTGGGTCCACCATGCTGCAGCCTGACAGATTGTTGTTTTGGGAAGCAGGACCGTACTGCTTTGATCCTTCAGAAGTTCAGAAACATTTTTAAATGAGTGTCTGTGGACAGTGCTGCCTATTCTCTATTAGAGAGCAGGAAAGAAAGGGGAAATCCCCCGAGTTAACAACTTTTCCATTCCTCTTGATACAACAAGTAACAGTACTCTGCTGATATCCATCCTTTACAATCTTACAGTCGGGTCTGAAGAGATTAATCTTACTTCCTTTAGAGCTACTGGTAGCCGTGTGTAAGACTAACATTCATATTAGGAGGCTATACCTTAAATGGATATGCTTTCTGAGCAAAGCTCTCTTTTATTCCTCAGTGGGAGCATATTGATCTCAACAGTCTCTATTATTGAGGATGAAAGGAGCAATAAGAGTTAGTGGTTGAGGCAAGTGAAGTAAATGTATTGCTTAAAAACCATTTTCAAATGAATTCCCTTTAGTTCTGGTTCCATCTTAGTGGTCTGTTATCTTGTATTCCTTCTGCAGGTGTGGTATGCTGCCTCTTACGCAGAGTTTGTGAACCAGAAGATCCACGACATATCTGAGGAGGAAAGGAAGGGTAACTTAGGCTCTTCTGCTCTCAATTTTTTTGCAGTGTGGTGGCTGGGTGTTGTACTACTTAGTTTCAAGTATATGGCCTGTATTGTGCTCCCAAATTTCCGCTAGGTTAAGAAAAGTTAAACCAGATCTGGACTGTATTATTGGGACTTATTTCTACTAACTCATCTCCTGCTAATATTACAATAATTTAGCCTTTTGCCTCATTTTCTGGGAAGCATTAAGTTGCTGCTGGAAAGAGGTATGTTTCTGTACTTGATGTCTCATGTTGAGTGTGTTAGAAACCAACGTGCTACTGCTTTAGATTGAGAAATTTCTCTTGACCTCCCCTAACTTATGCCAGAGGCACAATCCTGTAGGTGCTCTTCCATACAAGGGTAAATTTCAAAATCTTCCTGAATTTTAAGCAGTGTTTATAGTCCATGTGAACTGTCCCCAGCGACCTTTTTGTCTTTCTGTGATGAGCTGTAGTCATGCCACAGTGCAGAGGGGATAAAAGCAAAGCTAAATAGAGCAGTGCTGAGTATTCTGCAGTCTGTCTAACCTTCAGGGGAGAAATATGGCCCACAGAGGACAGAAAGGCTTGGGAAAAAAAATGAGGCATTTAATTGGTGGTGACTGAAATGCGGTTATTGACATTTCCAATTGAACATAGTTCTCAGAGAGCAAGAGAAGAACTGGCCATGTTATGAGTGCAATCGTCGTTTCATGAGCTCAGAGCAACTCCAGCAGCACCTCAACTCTCACGATGAGAAGCTGGACTTCTTCAGCAGGTACTGAAAGCTTTAGCTTTGTCTGGATATCACTATGGTGCTTCCCCAAACTTGCAGAAAGGAGGGTCTTTGCCCTACAGATCTTACTGACCAACTTGGGTCTCAGCACCAGAAGGTAATAATATGGCATCAGGAAACAGATTGGTGTAAGAGACTTTGCGAAAGAAGTAGCTTGAGGGAAATAAATACCCCATTGAAACTGGTGAGATTTTTTTGGTTTGCTTTTGTTTTTTTGCCAATGACTTAAAAAACTGCAGTATTTCACTACCACAATATTGAAATACTGGTGCTTCTCAGATGTATGTAGATATAGAGCTTGGAGAACAAGACTTCTAGTGCTTTGGCTCCTCGTTGGGCTGTCAAGATAGTTTATGCTGACCTATTAAAAGCTGAATCTACAAACATCCATCAGAGAGCAGAAAACATTGGTGCCTTCTTTTTCCTGAAACTTAGCAAGTGGCTGCATTTTGGGGGTTTTGGGGGGTTGGTTGTTTTTGTTTTTTTTTTGACACAGAAAATTGTTCCCTTCAGTTTACTGCCTGACATCAATGGCTAAGTGCCTTTTTTAGGGGGGATGTTATGGCTTCAGGTTTTAAACTGGTTTCCTTGTGCACTTTTTCCATCTAGCTGAAAATGCTTTCCAGCGCACCATACACTGGGCTGTTGGAAGTATAAGAGTTGCCATGGCAGAGGACTTGCTAGGAGCCAGTAGTCTTCTCAGTCCCACAATTACTGAAATAAATTTTAATGTGTCCTGGACTTTGGTTTCTCATAAAGCACAAAATAAATAGATACCAGCCAGTACCCTATTTTTCTGCTGCCAGAATTTCTTCAGGTTTTATTATTTACTGCAGACCATTGTTACTGAGTTGAATGGGTGGATAGTGATGCTGAGAAAGAATGCATAAAACCAGTGGAGATTCCAAATCCATCTTTTTTTTGTCTCTAACCTGGAGCACTATGTATTCTGCAGAGCCAGAGGCCGAGGTCGTGGGCGAGGAAAGAGGAGGTTTGGACCAGGCAGACGGCCGGGGCGCCCTCCCAAATTCATGCGTATGGAAGTAACCAGTGAAAATGGCGAAAAGTGTGAAGAAGGGACGCAGGTATATTTTTTTTGTGGATGGAGAGGAGGAAAAAAAATAATCACATGGGATGTAAACTCTTGACTAAAAGAATTCGGGGCATCAGTGCAAACTGAGGGTGTGCTTTGGACTTATACCCAAGTAATTCTTGGTGTTCTAGCTGTGATTCTCTGCCAGGGGAGCATGCTACTTTCCTTCTATAAAAACTGTAAGATCACTTGCATTTCTACAGCAACTTTAATCCCAAAGCACTTAGCAGTGAGATAGGTTATTGCGGCAGTTTAGCAGCATCACAAAAGTAATTTAGACAGTAAAACTGTAATGGGAATTTAGGTTCATATTCGTCCTTTCTGGAACGTGAGGTCAGAGTCTGCTTTTATAACTGTTGCTGGTAGAATTAAATCAGTTTGAGCTATGATTCTTTATGATGTTTTAATATTAACAAAAGGGCTTCATGTAGGCACGCTTATAGCAGAATGTTCTTTTGCTTGTGGCTGTTGGTTATATTCTGTAGGGACCTAATATGATGCTTTTAAGTAAAATGCTAAATTCTCTTTGCTGACCGTGCTTAGGTTACCACCAAGTCCTTTTATGAAAGGTGTCAGAAGGGATCAGTGGCTCTGTTTTATGACTTAGCTGAAAGCTGATATCTTGAGTGGTAATTCTCCTCTGGCATCTCACTGGATCATGGTTCAGTGCTGACTCAGGGGGAGGAATGTATACATTGCCTATGAATGCCTGCTGCTTGTTTTCTGAGCACGTAGAATGGCCCTAAATGTTGCCTTAAGTGTAGACAGTAGCGAGATCACCCTCTTTGCAAGCTGACATGATGCAAGCCAGCTCCATTTAGACAAGTAAGCATAATGCTGTTCCCAAACTCTTAGCTCTGGAGAGACAGGGCTTACTGGGCGCAGTCCCATGCTAATGTATCTGAATGGCCTCTGGACTGGAGGTGGCTCACATCCTGCCAGCTTGGAGCATGGCCCAGAGCTAGCTCACGTGCGTCTATACAGTCGAACAGGGCCATGGTTATGTCCCAAGCCGTTGGAGGTCTGCCCGCCTCACTAATGACTAGGCAGAAGTTCATCTGCCTGAGAACTTGAGACTCAGGATGCTGTGAGCACAGTTTAGTGTCGGCAAGTGTGGAAACTTGCCACCTAGACCAGGACTGGACATTTGGCTGGTATATTGCTTTACTAAGTGTCTCTATCTGGTAAGCATTCACGGTTTATAACAGCTGCACTCCTTCTGGCACCTCCCTGTTTTTTTTCTCCCACACCTGCTTTTACGCTTTGACAGTACCAGCCTTGAGCTGATATACTTTTGGCACTCTGTTTCCTAGCTTGTGCTTTTAAGTTTCCTGAGTTGCATTAAGTGATGTCGAGTAAGGTTCTATATTTTTTCTCTTGTAATATGAGAGGATTCCATCCCAGAGGAGTTATTGGAATTTATGTGGAAAGAATGTAGATTTTTGGCATATGCTTCCTGCTCCCAACACTCTCCCTGTTCTTTTATCCTAATGCAAAAAAGGAGGAAAACAGCTTTGTGTGATAAATGTAAGTCATCTATGCAGCTGGGTGGATGAGAGTGTGCAGAGCTTGGAAACTGGAGAGCAAAACACACAGTGCACAGTATAATCATCTCATTTGTCATTCTCCAGTTCAGCACTCTAGCTAGTTTGTTAGAAAGGAGAAGACGCTGCATAACAATGCATGATAATGCTTCAAAGTGACAACAATTTCAATGAGATGGAAATTCTCTGCTTTCCCTGGTCTGTGCTACTCAATTTGGTCATAAAATTTCTCACAGGTCAGCCTACATCATCTTAGGTTAAAGCGGTAATAGTTGAGTGCAGAAGAACTTGCTTGGCTATTAACAGCTGGGTCATTTTGATTGTCTGTGTCCAATCAGACAATATGATGGCCGAGAGAGTTGCCTCCCTGCAGCACTTCTTCCCTGGCGCTCTGAATGTTGTTGCTGTAGGTGGAGGTGATCTGCTGAGAGTATCAATGGAACACAGTAGGAAAGAGTTAGTGTAGACACATTTTGTTTATAGCTTGTGATTAAATATGTAGAAATCTTGTTGTCTGCTGAGTATTATCAAAGCATTTTTCAGTGGGTGGGGGGAAATAATCACTGGTTGTATGATTTGCGATTTCAGGACTTGCTGCATTTTTCCAGCAAGGGGCAGTTTGATGAGGCCGGACAAGCCACACTGAATGGGTTGGAGCAGCAGGAACAGACTCCAGTGCCATCAGAGACGCAGTCGGCACTGGAGCAGCAGTCAGAAAACCACCCGCTACAAATCCAGCCGCAGCACGATGAGAGCACGGTGCCTACGCAGAGCACCATGACAGCAGATGACATGAGGCGAGCGAAGCGTATCAGGGTAAGCAAAGAGGACGGTGGATCATGTCTTCTCTCACCCAGAGAACGCTGGGCCTGCCTGCCAGGACCAGCTGGTCTCTTCCACTGTCATATCCATTTCTGAATCCTGAATAAAGCATCTCATTCCTAGCGATTTTCTTTGCACTGAGGGGAGGACAAATCTCATGTAAAGAACTAGTATCTCACGAGATGCTAGTGAGAACTGGTCACCAATTGGAGCGGATTCAATTCCAGCACAGTAATTCTTTCATAGAAACCCAGTCCATCCAAGCTGGCAAGCAGGAGTGCTTCAAACAGCCAGCTGAATCATGGTACCGTGGCACAGACTAATGACTTGTTCGCAGCACCATCTGTGTCTCTGAGAACTCTTTTCTTGCAAATAGTTGCCAAAGAGGAACCATGATCTCAGTTTAGATCCACTTAGTTGGTGATGATGATGATATTTAGTGATAAAATCCTTTCTTGGGGTAGAAAAACCTGCCTGTCTTTGTGAGATTAAAATCTGTGCTAAGAGCTTTGCGTACCGACAGCAAACACTTTGAGCCTGAGCTTTGTGTCAACTGGGTGAGCTGTTTTTTCTCTACTATGTGTGGGAGGGAAATGATTCAAGCAAATAATCCTTCAAGCCGTGTAACTGTGAGATTGGTTTATTTAGCCTAGAATCTTTTTCTTTTTCTTCCATGTGTAAAATTTTGATTACAGAAAGGAACAGCTGCAATCAGGGTAAGACTTCATTTTTAGGGGATGAGAAAGGATTAGAAAAGAGTTGACTAACTGTTCCGTATAGGAAGATGTCGAACCAAATTTTGCTTTCAGTTTATAGCAATATATATATGCAAGACCAGTGGTGGTGTTACCCCATAAAGGCAGCGGTGTATCTTGAAGGAAGAATTTGGCTCAGGCACATTAAGACTGCAGAATTCTCAACCATACAAAATGCTTGTGTTCTCTGAATGACAAGTTTCTACCAGTAATTTGATTTTTGTATGTTAAAAGCTTGAGGGATTTTTACTGAATGTATTGAGTGATGGATAACAAAGACAGATGCTGAGTTTTTGACAATAAAGAGTGTGGGTATTTACTGCTTGTGATATGCCACAACTTCCTCAGTAGAAAGTTGAGGCCTGGGTGTAATGGGAAGAGAAGGTGTTGCCTGTTTCCCTGAACTTTTGAACCCAAGATAGGAACTTAACATCTTCTTAAACAGTAAATGTGGGAAGAAAGGGACAGAAATCCTGTTACTACTTTGTCTTGTGGCTTAGCTTTTGTTCCCTGGAAGTTCATCACAAATGGATGATGAACTAAGAGGAGTGCAGTGGTGGTTTAGTCCTTGGTGACATGTTTGTCTCTCCAAATCTCCCTAACTTCCCATACATCTGGCAGCTCATGTTTGGCAGAGTTCTGGAGATGTTTCAAGATAGGGGCACTGGCAGAATGGCAGATGGATGGTTGCATAGCACCTTTTCATATTGCGTCAGACTGTGAGCAATGAGAACTTGAGATAAAAGAGTAGTACACTAGTAAGCATTACTTTTTAAGCACTGAAAAATCACAGGAAGCTCTAGCATCCTATGAGCACTCATTCAATTCAACTATTCACAGCACATTCTTACACTAACATACACTTAATATTACAAGCAAGCAAACATTTGGTTTTAAGATCTCTAGCAGTACATCATTCACTTCCAAAGAACAGGTAGAAAGCCTTGACTCCTGATTATGATCTGGAGACCTGTGTAGCTCTAGTTCTTCCTTATTACTCATGTAGGATTTAATTTTCAAAAACAATAATTCTTTGTGACTTGCTTCAACTTTTCGAAGGTTTAGAGCAGTGATGCTCCAAGAATGCTTTAATTCTAGCTGGAAGCGCTAATCTCTGGTGCCCCGGGGTTTAAGTCCCGATAGGATCAGTTCATTTTTCAGCCTTTGCTTTAGAGCCTGTGGAGTTTCCTTGGAGATCAGACCTTAATTATGACAGTCACTTCCTTAGCATTGAAAAGAGATACATGCATCCCTCAAGATACCCTCTAACAAATTAGAGGAACATTGTGGTCCGCAGCCAAAATGAGTATTTGTTTTTAATTCAGTTCTGGGCAGCGTCCAGAGTGTCTGTGGGCTGATCCCAAAAACATCTGCATTTCCAAATTGCTTTTTATTTTTTTTTTTTTACACATACAGACCTGATCCTAAAATGTCCTTTGTGTAGGTGACTGCTTTACTCTGAGGAAGCAAATGGCAGGGATAGGGATATGATTTGGAAAGCACAGTCACTTCCTTCGTGCTGAAAGGAATGCAACCGGTTGTATAACGAAGAGTACAAACAGTAAGATGAGGTTTAAAAAAAAGTCCCTACTCCTTAACTTTTTCACTCTTCTAATCCTTGCCCTGGTGTCATCCTGCTCTAAGTATTCCCTTCTGCTAAAAGCATTTCATTCTCACTGTGGCTCTGCAGTACCCATTACATCATTATTAATCAACTCTGAGAAAACATGAAAGGTCACAAAACACCTTCAAGATTATCTGTGGTTTTTATCTTTGCCCTTTAACTCCCCTTGGGCAGTTATTAACTACAGGGTAAACCTTGAAGATCTGCTTAGTGTTTCCTGAGGCAAAAACCTCAAAGGAGTTTTGCCTACGTAAAGAGTAAACTCTAGCTAGAAGAGCTGGCCCTTGTAGTGACCCGCAGAAGCGTGACTACTGCAGCAGTCAAGGCTTCTGTTTTAAAGTCCATTGCATAACATAAGTATTTTTCTCTCCCTCAATGCTGCCTGCTCAGCTGGAGCTGCAGGTAGGTTTGGTTTGTTTTTTTTGTTTCGTTGGGTTTTTGCTGTATCTAATCAAATGGTACGTAACAACATCACCTTCCGTGTTGTTTTGTCAAACTTCTGTTTAGTGTTTCCTGATTGACCCTGCATTGTAAATTGTCAGATTTGTTCTTCTTTAAGCAAGCAATGTCCAGAACAAAGTGTTATCTGAATAACAATTTGCATTCATCTAGTTCTAATTAATTGAAAATTTAAGGTGAATATTATAAGAGTAGACTTCTTGGATGAAATACTATAATATCCATCTTAAAGTTTTAGAGGATTTGTTCGCGCAATTGCAGTGGGTCAATGTTATCAGTAAATGAGACAACGCTTAGTTCTCTTTTTCTGTTTTTCTAGTTGATAGCTTATCTAATCAAAGAGCAGTAAAACATTTCACCCTTCTGTAGCCTTTGAGACAGCAATGGGCCTATGTTGATATACATGGTATAGAAGTCTGGCCTGCTATGCTATCGGTCAGATCACTGGTAAGGTACCAGTGATGAAATAGCAAAGTACACGAATAGCAGAGTTAAGAACTTGAAGTGCATCCCTACAACTATTTGTTTTATTAGCTTATCCCTGTAGTTAAGGGGAAAATTATATACTCCTGACTCCAAGCAACACGTTAATTTTTACACAACACATGTCTGCCTTTGCAGCTCATGGTGTGACGTAGAGCACATCTGTGTATTTCCCATTGTCTCCGCTCCTCCACTTGTAAAATGGAGAATAGAGATGATAATTCATGGGAGGGCTCATTTGGGGCTCCTGTATTGAACTGTTAGCTTTTTTTATAGCAAAACAGTTGCTCTCATGTTCCTTTTTTAGGAATGAAAGTATAGGTTTCCCTCTGCAGTTCAGATGGTGAAAAGGATCATTCAGGTTCACTAATTTAATCTCTAGCACAGCATTTCACAGTATTCCCAAGCTGTTTCTTCATTCCAGCAGAAGAGCTCCTAACTTTACTCAGTGTCAACTGTTGGCACACACTTAAGGGACACAGCAAATGTCAGCCCAGACATTCCCACAAGAAAAGGAGGGAGGAAACCAGAGAAATCTGTTTGCAGAAGTCTTGAACGTATCTTGTGGAGAGAAGTCTTGAACGTGTCTCATGGAGAAGTATGTAATGTTGAATGTGTGTAAGCATAGGTGCCAGCAATGTTTTAGCGCTATTTCTCTTAACTATTATGATGTAGATTCTGTGTGTAGCATCTGAAAAGAGAAGACATCAATAAATGACAGTGTATAGGTCTTATTTTGGGGAACAGTAAATATTCCTTAGACTTCTTGCAGAGAAATGGAAGTATTGCAGTGTACTCTATCAGTACAGTATGGGTGAGCGTGTGCTGTGGGATTTCATGCATGCAGAGATGTGACTGACTTCTAGCTTTGCAACTATCCAGCATAAAAGTTCTCATCCAATATTGAAATGCAGGCGCAGGGCATGCCTGCCTATTTCTACAGCAACATGTCCAGCAGCATCTGTTCCTCCAGCAGACAGTGCTGGTATCGGGACTGGGATGGGCCTATAACTTTTTGATCTGAAGGGGAAGGGGAGAAAGGGAAAAGGCAACAATCATGAAATGTAACAGAAAAGGTAGCACCCACCAAAAAAAAGCAGGGGCTGAGAAGAGAAATTGTGCACAGTAGGAGTGGAGAAAAACAGAAGAGCGGCCCAGTATATTAAATTTTAAAATGAATATTTGCACAACACGCATTATGCTTAATTCACAATATCCTTAAAGTTTCTTGCAATACCAAGAAAAGCAATTTCAAGTTTGACTGTGTATAATCAACTGCCCTTTGAATAGACAACAGAATCTACCAGAGTTCCTCTTGATTTAGCACCAGTGTGTTTGTCTTTCATCTTTCTTCTTCATTTTCAGGCTCTCACACACAATATATGCTAAATGGCAAAGACAGGCGAATTGCTCACAAGTTCTTACCTGTTGCTTGTAAACCTGCCATTCTGCCCCTGCTGTAATGTTTTGAAAATCTATTCTTTCTGATAATAACAAAAAGGTTTAGACCAGCATCTCTTGAATGTGTGTTCCACCATAAGTTTTCCCCACAATGCTAAACCACTGCTGCACATCTCTGGTGAACTTTGGTGCAGAAGCTCATTTTGTAAAGGGCTGTGGAATTTCATAAGCCTTGCTCGTGTGTGAAAGACAGGGCCCTAGCTTGTGTTTCCTTTGTATGGTGGCTGAATTTGTGACCCAAACCCCAACAGTTCGCTGGAATTGCAGCTTTTCTCAGGCCCAGGTCTGTACTTCAGAGGGGACTTAGTTTTATTTTACAGAAAAAATGCCATGCTAAAGACAAAAGTTAGCTAAATCAGCAGAAAACAAGGACTAGAGAGGAAACTCTTGCATTTTGTTCTCCTACCTCAGTGTATAACTGCAGGTATGTCCCTTAACTTTTGCCTGTCGCAGCCTTCCCTTCTGTAAAATGGAGACAGTATCTACAATGCAAAAGCAGTTTTTTTTAAGTTTAGGTTCACTGATTATCTGGTATATTTAATCTTGAAAATATTTGGATGTGAAATCCATACATAATAATAAAAGCTAGTGGTCTCTTCGATGTTTCTTTCAGAATGCAGCTCTTCAGCACCTGTTCATACGGAAATCCTTTCGCCCGTTCAAATGCCTCCAGTGTGGGAAGGCCTTCCGCGAAAAGGACAAACTGGATCAGCACTTGAGGTTTCACGGACGGGAAGGGAACTGCCCTTTGACTTGTGACATCTGCAACAAGGGCTTCATCAACAGCGGTGCTCTTGAGAGCCACATGAAGTTCCACATGGACCAGAAAACATACTCCTGCATTTTCTGTCCCGAGTCCTTTGACCGCTTGGATCTGCTTAAAGATCATGTGGCCATCCATGTCAATGATGGCTATTTCACCTGCCCTACCTGCAAAAAACGGTTTCCAGATTTTATCCAGGTGAGATGCCATCCTGATTTGAAGCATTGCCTTTGGGTCTCTTGCAAGCACTCGTTTATGAATTTTTCAGTACTGTTATCGTGTAATGCTGCATGTCAGTCCATTTGCACAAGATAAAGGGATCCATGTCAATTGGAAATTAAAAAGGAAGAGTGACCAAGCATTGCTAGATGTTGTCTTATGCCATTGCAGTGCTCTTTCCACTAAATTATTAGGTGTAGTACTTCAGTCTGGCATTAGAAGGCACTGTACTGTGGGGTGGGTGGTCCCTTACCCCTAGAAAATGCCTAAAGCAGAGGTCCCAACTACTTTTGGTCAGTACAGATCCATGGCACAAAAAGGAATTGTCTTTTGTTGTATGCAGCTTGTACTTGAATACACCTTGTCCTTTGTTGTTAAAACTCTGAACCAAAAACAATTGTGTTTTACATCTTTAATCCCTTGACTGTTTTTGTCAGGATAATTCATTTGAACACCTTGCAGAAATGCCAGAACAGATCAGGATACTCTGCTTCCTGACTTGCCCCCTGGGCTTCAGCTGGGTACTTTATTCTCTGCACACTGCTTCAGAGAGGTTGCAGTGGAGTAGTGAGTAATGTAACTACTCTGTGCAGTGTGCAGAGCCATTGGAGAAGATAGTTAATAGAATTTAAGGATGCTATTTCGATGTTCAGTAAGAAAAAAAACTTGAGACATACCATGCACATATTCATTACCCTTTATTGGGACAAAGAGGTTGATTATGTCTTGCTGAGCTGCCTGACTTAAATTGAAATGTAGAAATCCAGTTTAAGTCAAGTAATAGGAACTGATAGACTATCCAACAGGCTAAAGAGGAAAGGATGGGGAAAAGTGGTTTACTAATATAATTCTATCCCAGCAAAAACCTTTATCTTCTGTAAATGTTGAACGAGGAAAAATGTTGATGATTCAGAAATGCTGTACTGCAACCTAATTCCCCATAAACTTTCCTGTGAAACTGATCAAGTCAGAAGGAGGGCCCATGGCTTTTTTCCAGCTATTCAGCTCTATTTTGGAATTTAAAGATGTTTTTTTCATTGGGTGCTATGTGAATAATTAAGTCTAGTCACCATAGATTGCTGCCCACTTAAGTACTTCTATGTGGAACAGATAAAGATACCACGTTGCTTCGTGTATGATCAGTATTAGAAGATGATAAAGATTTAGTTAGAGATCCATTTTTTGAGTAGTGCTTGGATTTCAAATGTCAAACCTCATTAGTTACTTCATTGTGGGAGGGTGAGGAACCCCACTAGATGCTTCAAGAGCTCAAGGATAGTCCCAAAACATGCAAAAGTAGTTGGCCTTCAGGAATGGCGTGCAAATGCTTTTCTGTTGAAGGTTTTTTTTTTGCCAATTGTAATTGCAAACTCGTTCTCTCTGATTGAAAGGAATTAGTCCCTGTGTTTAGGTTTCTTTATAAATGAAGTAAAGATAACAAAAATCAGATGAATGTGTTAACTCAAGGATGATTCAGTAAAACTGGTACATCATGGACTGTTGCTGCCCATTAAGTGCTTAACTGTGCAATAGCTGATGCCTTCAAGAAACAGTCTTAAGGAAATCAAATAGTCCATCCAGAGGCATAATAAAGATGTTATGGCTTTATAGAAACTATTGCCAAGATGTCAACTGTTCTGATAAAATACTTTTTAAACCAAAGCAGATTCGAGAACTCTTAAAACCTTTTTCCTTTCTTCTTCCTTTTTGCTAAGAGTTTCCTAGGCTGTTTTACCACACACTTTTCTCTTTTGAATAAATTCCATTTTTCTATGATCTGCAATTCTAGGTCAAGAAACATGTACGCAGCTTCCATTCAGAAAAGATTTACCAGTGTACAGAATGTGACAAGGCTTTCTGCCGTCCTGACAAGCTGCGACTCCATATGTTGCGACACTCAGACCGCAAAGACTTCCTGTGCTCCACATGTGGCAAGCAGTTCAAGGTAAGATGACTCTTGACTGGGTCATTCCTGATACAGGTGGAGCACACCATTCTTTAGCCTCCTTCAAGTAGATAAGCTCATGTTCTCCCAAGGTGGAAGAAACCACCATGCGTAAACATGCTAGGCTTGCCCACAAGTTGCACGCGCTGCTTTGTGTCGTGTGTGAGCTACGACATTCATTTCTGATGTACGAGGGGCAAGATCCACCCCAGCATGCTCTGCTCTTAACAGGGTATCTCATCTATCAGATCTTATTTGTAATAATTTAATAACAGAGGAAGTTTCCATCTGCTCGTTAAGAACTGGGTCATTACACAGCCCAATTGCCAGGTGCTTGGGTTGTATTGCTTCTATCAGTTTAGTTAAGAAAACTTCTTGTTGATGTCAGTGGACTAATAATATTCCTGGGCGAGGTGCCTGTGTCTGTGGCATCCATCTTGTCAGCACATGACATCCAGATGCCTTTCCAGATCCCACCAGAACAGATGGAGCAGACTGTGAGCCAGGTAAACTGTGGTGGCAGCAGCTTGCTCCTTGTCGCTTAGTTTCTTATGGGATACTGAGGGACTGGATACTTTTGGGTGAAGAAGCATATTCTAGACAGTGTATGTCCAGAGAGGCTGGATTGCATCTGGGCAGTAGGTTCAGCACTGTTGTAAGACATGAGGTCCTCCTCAGTCAAGAGCATTATTTGATGCAAGTTTTCAGCCATACAGAGTTGAGTGCTAATATTTTAGATAAATTCAAAGAAAAGCCAGAGCAGAGGGGTTCATTCTCACAGAGGCTGCTAAATTAGCATTAGTTTGGCTCCTGCTTTTGTGGCTGAGCAACCTCAGCTTGGTTTGAAGGATAAACCTAAGCCCAAGGGATTTCTGCTGAGCTGTCCAACACTGAGCATGCAACTGTATCTCATGGCAGCACTGGAGAGGAAAAGTTGAAGAGAGATCTCTGAACACCTTACGTTGTAGTTCTTCCTTGTAACAGGTAGTCAGGCAGTAAGTGGTGCTGATGTTTTTCTTCCCGATTTGCTCTTTCCCTAGAGGAAAGACAAACTGCGAGAGCACATGCAGAGGATGCACAACCCAGAGAGGGAGGCCAAGAAAGCTGATCGAATCAGCCGCTCAAAAACATTCAAGCCTCGGATAGCTTCCACTGACTACGAAAGCTTCATGTTCAAGTGCCGACTCTGTATGATGGGTTTCCGCCGGAGGGGGATGTTGGTGAGTGTCTGTGTGTTCTAGCTTCTCTTATAACTTCTGTACTCAATTTTGATGAATAGTTAAGGAATAAAGATGGAATTCCAATGTTTGGAATACAAGGATGCCGTGAAACTGGGAGAATTTTATAGCTGACTTGAGATTATATATAATTTTTTTAACCCTGTGTGTCTTATCTCTTCAGCAAATGTGTGCCTTTGTGTATTTCATTGCCTGTGTTGCATGTCTGGTTGTCACTACTGTATTTCAATACTAAGTAATGCTGATTGATGTGTAATGTATTTAACAGAACATGAGATTAATATATTGCCTAGTTCAGCCTTACTGCCTCAGTTTTCCTGTCCTTCCTATTCTTTGTTTCTCCCCCTTCTTGAGGGGCCTCTCCTGGCCATGCTCTGTAACTGCCACTGTGTAAAGGGTGTTACGCACCAGGAGATCTTATTTGCAAATATTTCATGAGGGTTGTGACCTCTGCTAGCAAAGGCCTCCCTCGACAGAGGCCCTTTAATTACCTCGCTCGCAGCTGCAAGAGAGTTCTGGCAAGCTATTTTACCCCTTCCCATCTTACTTTGATTAGAGAAACTGTAAATGAGATCTAGTAAGACCACGTTTACATTCAGCAGCTGACTATGAATGTGAATAACCCTTGCAGCAGCAAATGCTTCCGGTGCAGCTGGCTAGCATCGTTACAGTTTTGGTTTGGCTGTTATGCGGGTCTAGGAGAAGAAGCAATTGCTTGGCTTCCAGCTGTAATATGTTCTCTTGTTCTCTGTGTTTGTTTTTCCTAAGGTGAACCATTTATCAAAGAGACACCCAGACATGAAAATAGAAGAGGTGCCAGAGCTCACGTTGCCCATCATCAAACCCAACAGAGATTACTTCTGTCAGTACTGTGATAAGGTATGTAAGGAAGTCACCCCTTGGAGGGTAGCGCAGTCCTAGACCTCTGTGCAACCAATTTGTTTCTGCATAGAAACACCTGGCAGGGTTTGTAGGTTTTTTTGAGGTGCTTGCCAGCAACATTCCTGCAGGACTGTCAAAAAAAAAAAAAAAAAAAAAAAAAAAAAATTAAGATGAAATGCACTTAGGCCAAGGCAGCTGAATGCTAATTGAAAACTGCCATTCTCCTTTTCTGCTGTCTTTGGAGTAGCAAAATTTAAATACTGTCATCCAGCAAGCAGTCACTCACCCTTATTCCTGTATCGCTTTTTGCAACCCAGGACTAAGTAACCTGTCTATAATTCCTGAACACTTATTTCTTTTGGTTTCTGTATCACTTCTAAAAGTTAGTCTCTAACGCCTTTAATTTAAAGCTGCTTACTTAGTCACATGCCAGCAATTTCCCAGTGTTCAGTAGAGCCTGAAGCTTCTTCTGTGCTGCCTTGGGGTTCGTGTTCTTATTCCCTGGCCTTTGCTTTTTACGCATGTGGGCCTTTATTTACCAGGGAGTGTATTTTGACTGTCCTTATCCTCAGCATATTCTTCCATGATGCCTCCTTCCTTTTGTTTAAAGGGAAAAAACCAGATAGTTTTAAAAAATATCACAGAATATTTGTTTGTTGAAGTGCCTAAAAAGAATTTAAAAATACGTTGATCGCTGAAGGCTATTAAAACAGTTTGATGCTTTGTGCAACAGTGGAGGCATCAACCCTCATGACAAATGAACATTGGACAAATTACAACTTTGGTGATTAGTGGCTTCTTTGACATTTGACCTTCAAGTATCAGGCAAAAAAGATTCTCCTCTCATCTTCCTGTCCTGCTTTGGTGTTTTGTTGTGGCACACATGTTCTCAGATGGCTTCTGTGTGCTACACAGGAAGGAGCTGCTTTTACAAGTTGATTAAACATGGGAAGGTGTATGTATATTTATGCATTATGTTGTAATTGTTTGGGATTTAACTAAATATACTGTCTAAAGCAACATGCAGACCTTCCAGATAAAGATAACTAGTAGCTGGTTTTTGCACAGACATAAGGATTACACCATTTTAATTCCAAATCTTAACACTGCAGGTGTACAAGAGTGCCAGTAAACGCAAAGCACACATCCTGAAGAACCATCCTGGTGCTGAGCTACCTCCAAGCATCCGGAAACTGCGCCCTGCAGGCCCAGGAGAGCCAGATCCCATGTTGAGCACCCACACTCAGCTGACAGGCACCATAGCCACTCCTCCGGTCTGCTGTCCTCACTGTTCCAAGCAGTACAGCAGTAAGGTATGGAGGTTGTCTCGTAGCCTCAGAAGACAGCACCTCTCTGGTGATGCTTTTTCACCATGGTCTCTGTCATCTGTCAGTCCACAAGCAGAGCTCTTTCATTCTGAGTCAGAGTGCTGCTTTTGTGCTGTGTGCTAACAATACGGGCGGAGCGGAACCTGCTCATTTTATGGCAAAAAGGTTCCCGAAATAGAGGGCCTGAGCTTGAAGGAAGAAATGGAAATGTTATCAGAGTGTGGTCACAAATGGAAAAACTTGGAAAATTCTCAGTAACAGTGACAAGGGAGAGGAGTAGGGAAATAAAATACAGAAAAGGTGACCTCTGGAAAAGTTCCCCAAAATATTCATCTGTGTTAGGGTAAAAAGCTTATGGGATGTGATGTTTGGGGCAATATTTCAGTATCAGACAGCTCTAATCAGCAGAAACTCGGTGATCTTTGCTTCCTTTTTGCTGGCCAGAGCATCCCGTAGTGTGAATCTTGATGCTGCCTTACTGAGGGAAACTTAAAAGCTGCAGTCCGCAGGGCTGTTTGATTTCAGTTGGCCCAAAGCAGAGTTACTGACCATCTTTCTAATGAGCTTTTGCATCTCTTTGTAGACAAAGATGGTACAACATATTCGCAAGAAGCACCCAGAGTTTGCTCAGCTCCCTAACACGATACACGCTCCGCTGGCGACAGCTGTCATCAGTTCCACTCCTGCTGTACTAACCACTGACAGCACTACCGGAGAGACTGTTGTGGTAAGGATTCCAGACATGTTAAATCAGGCCAATGGAGGGAAACAAACAGAACGGAAGCCCTCTGGTATAGTAGTCTTAGTGTTTATTTGGCAGATGTCATTTTAAAGGGTCTGTTAGGACGTTATTTGAGATCGTTTCTGTTCCTGGATCTGTGGTGTGGTTTGGCTCTGCCAGGAATTACGTATTTCTTTTTGGAGCTCTAAGGATTTGTCTTTTTTCCCCTCCTCCACTCCCTTCTTTCATTCAGACCCATGTGCTACTTATTCCACGTAATACTTTCACACATGGCTAATTAACTCAGGAATACTCATCTCATAGATTTCACTGGGACTGTTCTCCTGAGGTGCTTGCAGTTCTCGGGATCAAGAGGACATGTTTAACAATGACTGGGGACTGGGTCAAACTCTGTTCAGAGGAGACGAGATCTCTCTGTAATTCTTTGGACAGTGCAGTACTGAGTGATATCAACCTCCAGTGCCTGATCTCTCCACTGTTAATACATCAGCTGCTATGGAATTGAAAGCTGAGACTAGAAAATCAGTCTTGTGTCCTTTAGTGGTGTGGGGATGTTGCATAGCTTAAAAATCTTATTAATCACAGTTTAAAGCTTCCCATTTCAAGACTGAAACTGGATAAAAGACTGTTTGGCTTGAAAATGGGCAGATTCAATCAGGCTGCTGTTGGCTTCATAAACCTGATTAGTTAGGTGCTAAAGGTCTTTACACACTTCAGAAATACAGTTCTCAAGAAAAGTATCATTCTGGCAAGTGAGGAGGAAAAGTAGAATACATCCAAGAAGCACTTT